>NW_027532592.1:482692-514643 GCF_008692635.1 Crocuta crocuta
ACAGAAAAAAAAAAAAAAAAAAAAAAAAAAAAAAAAAAAAAAAAGAATTACGTGATGAAGTTGAGTTCAGATACTCGTAGGATTTCCAGGCATAAGGAAGGCTGTTTCTTCAACTAAGTGACCTCAGGAATTTTATGAAAAAGGGCATTTGTGTCGTTTTCACTTCATTCATTCAGCAAACATTGGTTTAGTGACACTCTGTGCTAGGAACTGCTCTAGTGAACAAAACCAAGTCTCTGCCCTGTTGGAACCTGGCTTCTCATTGGGGAGACAATGAGCCAATGGATGTGTATGTCACTTCGGGATGAGCCCCGTGGCAAAGAAGCAAGACAGGGGTACTTAAGAGCGTGTCGGGGCACCATTGCAGCCAGGGTGATACCGATGTCTTCTCCAAGGAGGTCACCTTGGAACAGTGACCTGAAAGAAATGGGGGAGCATTGGGGAAGAGCGTTCCCTGCAGAGGGGACAGCAAGTGGCAAGGGTGTGGCAGCCTGGAGAAACAGCGGGGAGGCCACGGAGGCCGTGGTAGCCTGGGCAAAGGGAAGGAGGCAGAAGTTGGGGGTGGAGAGGTAGGCGGGTCCAGAACGTGAAGGGCTGTGTAGGCTGGGAAGAGACTTCGATTACTCGCTAAATGTGAGGAGAAGCCACTGAATGGCGTGGAACCAGTCCGTGGCCTGTTGCATGGAGTTTGGCCTCTCAGACCAGCGTGACAGTGGTAGATGGGGTGCGAAGTGGTTGGCATCAACCTATTTGGGAGATGAACCGAAAGGATTTCTTGAAGGATTAGGTGTGAGTGAAAAAGGAGAGAAATGACCCAAGCGACGAGGTGCTATTAGTTAAGCTCTGGGGGGAATGGAGAGCGTGGTGGGGGACGATGGCAGCACGAAGCCAACGAAACACCCAGGTTGGCTGTCCAAGCCTAGAGCCCAGAGCCGGGGCTGTGGGTGGAATAGTCAGTGTTTGGTGACATTTAGAGCCGTGGTGTTGCAGGGGGCGGTGGGGGGGGGGATCACCCTAAGAGGGCGATGGATAGGAAAGAGGAGAAAGACACACAGGAAATGCGGTATCAGGAAGATCCCAGATCCTGCTGTGTCCCCACCCACCAAATACCACTGAGGGCCTCTGTCTCTCGAGACCCTCACCCAGTTCTATTCAATGGTCTTTCAGATTCCCAGAGACAGTTTGGACTCCCAGGGCTTAGAAAGCACTACAGGTGTTGGAGACGGCTCCAAACTTTCTACTTGCTTGTGAAATCCAAGAATATCCCGTCTCGTCACATTGGAAATGACCTATCACAATCCCCATGATTTCCCAATTTCTTTTAAACTCCCATGATCTTCAGCTGTGAGTGGAAGGGAGTCAAGATTAATCAGGGCCTAATTAGCACAGTGAGGGGCTTCATTAGAAATTATAGGGACTTGGGGCACCTGGGTGGGTGAGTCGGTTAGGTGTCCAACTTTGGCCCAGGTCATGATCTCACCGTTTGTGAGTTCAAGCCCCATATCGGGCTCTGTGCTGACAGCTCGGAGCCTGGACCCTGCTTCAGATTCTGTGTCTCCCTCTCTGCCTCTCCCCTGCTCATGCTCTTTCTCTCACAAATAAATAAATGTAAAAAGAAAGGAAATTATAGAGGCTCGATCTAGATGAGATAGGTGTTGGCTACCAAAAGTAAGCTGTTAACAAAAGTTGTGGGTTTAAAAGACAGAGAGATTTGGGGTTCTTAGTTTTCAGCATCATGAAGGAATTCATGGATAACGTGACCCTCGGGCATGAAAGGCCTCTCTTGTGCCTAAAGCATCACGTTGTTTCTCTTTTAAAAATTTTTTAATGTTTATTTTTGAGAGAGAGAGAGAGACATAGAGTGCAAGCGGGGGAGAGACAGAAAGAGAGGGAGACTCAAAATCTGAAGCAGAAGTTCGGTGGGGCTCAAACCGACAAACCAAGAGATCATGACCTGATCGGAAGTTGGACGCTTGACAGACTGAGCCACCCAGGCGCCCCATTGCTTTGTTTTTCTAAATCAAGTCTGACTCCAAGCCCACCTGTCCAATCATGTTACAAAGAGCCCTCAGTTTACCAGTTTACCCACCAGCCGGGAGCAGAGACCCCACCCCCTTCACCCCCCGATGTTAGAAGCAGGGGCCCTTCTTTGTCGGGGCCACAGCCTGCCTCCCCCGCCTTCCCACTGCCCAAGCCCAGAGACCCACCTGCTCTCTCCAGACACGTCAGCTGTCTGCTCGTTCGTGGGAAGGCTTTTGAAAGCATGGCCTTTCGCGTCTGCCCTGCTTGTGAAGGAAGCCCGGGTTCGCTGGAACTCAAAGCACGGTGTGCCCCCCGTGAAGGGGTGGGTGGTGATGAGGCGAGAAGGCATTACTTTAATTTTTTTCTCTCTTTGAACAGCAGTAATAATAATAAAATAATAACTCTATAAATTATCCAGCCAGGCTACAATATACATGTTTTTCGTAAAATGCTTGAATATGAAGGGTTAGGGGGCAGAGTGCAGTGAACCCCCTGCACCTCCTTCCTCAGTGGCTGTCACCTCAGGGTCAATCCCGTCTCCGTCTTCAGGTGCCACCTCCCCCTCCTTATTCTCAGATGAATCCAAGACCCCCATTTCATCTTATCCATAATATTTTCAGCATGCATATTTAAAAGGTAAAGATTCTGGGGCGCCTGGGTGGCTCAGTCAGTTAAGCGTCTGACCAGCTCAGGTCATGATCTCACGGTTCATGGGCTCAGGCCCCACGTCGGTCTCTGTGCTGACAGCTCGGAGCCTGGAGCCTGCTTCTGATTCTGTGTCTCCCTCTCCCTGCCCTCCCTTGCTTTCTCTCTCTCAAAAATAAATAAACATTAAAAAAAAAAAGATAAAGATTCTTACTGAAAAACATTACCAGAATACTATGATGACCCCTCAAAAATAATAATTGCTTAATGTTATCATATATCTGGCCAATGTTCAAATGAT
This sequence comes from Crocuta crocuta, assembly GCF_008692635.1. Classification (NCBI taxonomy): domain Eukaryota; kingdom Metazoa; phylum Chordata; class Mammalia; order Carnivora; family Hyaenidae; genus Crocuta; species Crocuta crocuta. The sequence continues at coordinate 485,661 of NW_027532592.1, forward strand.
CAGTTTTCCCATAAATGTAATGAGAGGCTTTAAAAAAATATAGTTTGAACTAGAAGTCAAATATGATTGGTCGTAGGGTGATTAGTTGATAAATACATTTTTTTTTTAAAGTTGCCTTTAACATATGATTTTTGTCTCCAACCTTTCTTCCCACCTGACACGTAATTCTTGAAGAAACCATGTCGTTTGTCCGGTAGAGTTTTCCGCGGGCTGGATTTTGCCGCATCCCTGTGAGATATGCAGCTGTGCATGTATGTCCCTCCGTCCCCTCTAATCCATAGTTTGGCAGGAGGATCGAGGCTTGATCAAATTCAGGTTTGATTTTCTGGGTGGTGCAAGCTTACTTTATAGTCGCTGGGGAGTGTGTGATACTTGGTTGTCGTCTGGGCGTCGGTGCCGTGCGAGTCGAGCGCTGAGTTTATTAACCCGTGAAGGGCTGCAAAATGGTGCATCTCCTCCTATCCTTCATTTATTTTCTTTAAAGGAAACTATTCCTCATCTACTATTCGGTCACCCAGTGTGCAGTCCTATAAGAGTAGCAGGATAAATGTTTGAGGGTTTTTAAAAAAATATTCTTATTGAACCATTTTGAAAGTAATGATTTGGTTTCCTGGCATTCTCTAACAGTGACCAATTAGTCTCTGTTTGCTTTTTAGCGCTGTCGGAAGTTCCTATGCGTTCATCATAAACTCCTGTGAGTTTGGTGCTTTTCCACCCATTGCAGCCACTCATACTGATGCTCACAGCACCATGTCTTTGCTTAGTGGGCGTCTCTTCAGGTTGCCCTGAACGAAACGAGGATGCGTTGTCCATCCTTGGTGACCTGGAATCGGCCATCACTGGGCCTTTCCTTGTGATGCGTGATGGGGTGGAAAGCAGAGGAAGAAAGGTTTGCTTGGTGTTAGAGATTTGGGGGTCCAGATACCTGCTTTCCATCAGGGCTCCACGCAGTAGTGCACGGACACAGACCCACCGGGTCCATGGGGGTCAGAGAACCTTCAGGATGGTTTGTGAGCGGCCTAGTTAATCTCTCGGACCTGGGTTGCAGAACGCAACTAGAACGCGCAGCCGAAGCGTGGGCCTCCGATTTCTCAAATCCGGACAAGATTCTCCGGGAAGCTGTGTATGTAGAACCTCTGAATCCATCGTTATAATCAATAGAGTAACTGACTTTTATTTTTTATTTTTATTTATTTTAAATATATTTTTAAGTTTATTTCTGAGAGAGAGGGAGAGAGAGAGAGAGAGAGCGCAAGCAGGACAGGGGCAGAGAGGGGGGGGGGACATAAGATCTGAAGCACTTAACCGACTGAGCCCCCCGGATTATTACTTGCCTTGATTTCCCATCTGTTGGTACAACAACAATAACACAAAGAGAGGAGGGGCGCCTGGGTGGCTTGGTCGGTTAAGCGTCCGACTTTCGCTTGGGTCATGATCTCGCGGTTCGTGGGTTCGAGCCCCGCGTCGGGCTCTGTGCTGACTGCCAGCTCAGNNNAAAAAAAAAAAAAAAAAAAAAAAAAAGAGAGGAGAGGCAGGCCCAGAACAGACTTTTTAAAACAGTGATGAAAAGTGGTAAGAGCAAAGCTCAACACCTCTCCCCTTGTGTGAGCCGTCGGATTCGCCTTCCCTGCAGGGGAGGGACCCGGGGGCAGCTCGAGAGCTGGAATTGCTTATTCTTGCGCTCCTTCTGGGGTGTGAGGGGGCTCGCCGGTGTCGCTCCCTACAGTTCAGGGGGTGGGGCCCGAGTCGGGAGGTCTGTGGGCACGACGTGACTCCCAGCAGCCTGTGCCAGAGCTGGATCCTCAGAAGAAAAGAGGAGATGAGGACAAGGGGCTGCTTCTGGAAGCTGGCAAGAAGGCGACAACAAAAGTAGCACATCCCTGCTCTGAAATCTGTAAACAGACTTAAGAAGGAAGGGGGGGGCGCCGAGGGGGGTGTGCCTGGGTGGCTCAGTGGGTTGAAGGTCCAACTTCAGCTCAGGTCATGATCTCGTGGTTCGTGGGTTCGAGCCCCGCGTCGGGCTCTGTGCTGACAGCTCAGAGCCTGGAGCCTGCTTGGGATTCTCTGTCTCCCTCTCTCTCTGACCCTTCCCCTACTCACTCTGTCTCTCTCTCAAAAATAAATAAACATTAAAAAAATTTTTTTAATAAAGAAAGAGGGACATTGGTCTGGGGATAAGACAGGGCAGAGGCAGAGGCAGGAGAGGCTGAGACTGAATACTCAGAGCTGGAGCAATGACCGACTGGCTCACAGATCTTTGGGGGACATTGGGAATTAGAGGGGTGCTTTGATGGGGAGGGTGACCAGGTGAATAGCCAAGCTTACGTTATTCTGGAACTGCCTTTGCAAGGCACTGATCACCACTTTGGGTGATTTGTTTATTTATCTTAAAGTTTATTTTATTTATATTGAGAGAGAGAGAGCATGTGTGCAAGTAGGGGAGGGGCAGAGAGAGGGAAACAGCATCCCAAGCAGGCTCTGAACTGTCAGCACAGACGCGGGGCTCAAACCCACAAAGGGGGGGATCATGACCTGAGCTGAAGTGAAGGATCAGGTGCTCAACTGGCTGAGCCACCCGGGTGCCCCCCCCCCCCTTGGGTGATTTAAAAAAGACTTTCTATTAAGAAATATCAACACTGAAAGAACAGGACAAGTGTACTCCTGTGTATCCATCGCCCATTAGCACGTGGACAATCTCACCCTGTCTATTCCAGCTCTACCCTCACCCCTGCTAGACCATCTCAGCCAATTCGGAACATTGTGAAAGTCATCTCTAAGGGCTTTGATATTATCTTTAGCAAATACGGATGCCCTTCCCTCTTATCCGCACAACCATGAGACTGTTATTATAACAAAAAAGTTAACAACGGTTCTTTAATATCGTCTGATACACAATCATTTACTTTTCCACAGTGGTCTCAAAAAGGTCTCTTCACTCTTGGTTTATTCCAAGCAGGATCCAAACGACGTCCACACACTGCATTTGGCTGATGTGTCTTTCAGTCTCTCGCACTCCCCTTCCCTTTTGTCCTCGCCATTTATTTGTGAAAAGCGTGGCCACTGGTTCCATAGAATTGTCCACATTTTGGATTTGTCTGGTCACCTTTCTGTGGTAGTGTTTGACGTGGTCTTCTATTCTCTGTACGTCTCGTAGACCCATTGATCAAGTTCAAGATCAGTTTTGTTTTTGTCTGTGATTTTTTTGCAACTTCATTGAAGGTGGTGTATATACATTTTAAAGTTTATTTATTTACTTTGAGAGAGAGAAAAAGTGCAAGTCAGGGAGGGGCAGAGAGAAAGGCAGGGGGTGAGAATCCCAAGCAGGCTCCAGGCTCTGAGCTGCCAGCACAGAGCCCGACGCGGGGCTCGAACTCACAAACTGTGAGATCATGACCTGAGCGGGAGTCAGGCGCCTAACTGACTGAGCCCCCGAGGTGCCCCTCTCAATTTCTCTCAAAAGTATGCATTTTGTTTTTATTAATTGTGTGTGTTACAGGTGGGGCGTGAAATGGCTTAGGCCCTTATGGGAAGTATCAGCCCCACTTGCGTGTGTAGCTAAGGCTGCAGTGGGTAACGTGTAGATTACCTCATTATTTTCTGGTGATTTACACTGTTTGCATTAGCGGCTACACTGCTATTTTTGTCAGAGTGAATCTGTCTGTTTTCATGTGAAGCGAAGTGTTTGGACTTGACTTGATGTAATAAAGCTGTTGCAGACTGATAAATAGGTTTCAGACATTATAAGGTTATAAAGAAAAAGATGATTCAGAGTATTGTGTAAATGATAATAGTGTAGCAAGAATTCATAACAAATCTGAATGTAATTCTTCCCTAACTAAGCACATATAAATGATCGACTAACACACATATATTTCAGTATACTTTGATATTTAACTATTTAAATTATATATTTAAAATGATGTATATTTTAAAGTTTACTTATTCTGAGATTATGTGGGCATGAGCGGGCGAGGAGCAGAGAGAGAGGGAGAGGGAATCCAAGCGGGCACCATGCTGTCAGCTCAGAGCCCAGCCGGCGGGCTCGATCTCAAGAACCATGAGCTCATGACCTGAGTCAAAATCCAGAGTTGGATGCTTAGTTAACTGAGCCACCCAGGTGCCCCAAATAATATGTATTTTATATGAAAAAAACACCCACACAACACGGATTTGCATCTTTTTTAAAAAAAAATGTTTAATGTTTATTTTATTTTTGAGAGAGAGAAAGAGAGAGAGAGAGAGACAGACAGAGACAGAGCATGAGCAGGGCAAGGGCAGAGAGAGAAAGAGAGGGAGACACAGAATCCAAAGCAGGCTCCAGGCTCTCAGCTGTCAGCACAGAGCCCGATGCGGAACTCGAACTCACAAACCGTGAGGTCATGACCTGAGCCGAAGTCAGACACCTAACCGACTGAGCCACCCAGGCACCCCTCAGATTTGCGTCTTTTTGTGTCTGTTTCTTCCATTTTGAATTTGATCATTCAGCAACACACATTGGTTACCATGGACTTTAGAGGCAGTTGTAACCCAGATAGAAATTCAGCTAAATTTCTGCAATAATCAGGATTGAGCAGATAGTTTCAAAATGCTCGTAACGGAGGAATCAGGAATTCCTGATACTGCACTGGGGGTAGAATTATTTCCAAAGCGTTGTAACCTCGCTGCAGAGAAAGGTTGTGTGTCTACCTGCCTGACGGACATTCCCCGGGCGCGCGGCTGGCGTCGAGGGCTCGGGCCCTGAAGGCAGAACAAGAGTGAGGTCGAGCGGGAGGCGCGAGGCTCACGGAAGCGGCCGCCGTGCGTGCGAAGGGCAGACCGGGCCGCAGGCGGCAGCGGCCGAAACCCCTTCTGGGAGGAGGAGGTCAGCTCAGCGCGGGGGTCCCGCTGTCCGTCTGCGCGCGCACGCGGACCAGCGCAGGCGCGGGGTCAGCAGACAGGAAGGAGCTGCGCGCGCGCACGTAACCCAGGCGCTCCGGCCGCTCTCCGGCCACGCCCTCTGAAGTGCACTGACCTCTCGCGATAGAAACAAAGTCACGGGCTGCTCCGGATGTGGACAGCCCTTCCCAAGTTCCTGACCCACCCCTGGGCCTTCGGTCTGATCGACGACCTGCCCCCCCGCTTGACAGGCTTGCAGGCTCTCAACACCCTCCTCAAGGGCAGACGCTCCCCCAGGTCCTGGTCTCGGAGGTGCGGGCGGGGGGCCCACGCACCTCCACACTGCCCCCTCCTGGTGCGTGTGCCCCTCGGTTCCTGGCCCTGGGCTCCCCCAGGCAGGTTCCAGAGCGACCCCCAAGTCAGGACCCCCGCCAGCGCCGACTCCCCGCCGCGCCCCTGGGTCCCTGAGCTGATGCTTGCTTCTACCGCCCTTACCTGCTAACCTGCTTCTCTGCTCCGGTCCCTCCCGCGGCCTCCCTACCCGTCTTCTCAGTGTTCATGCTCCTTCCTTTTCTCCTTTTCCACCTGTTGGTTTCTCTCCGATCCTGACCTTACTCAGGTCCACCTACCCGTCTTGTGAAGGACACTTCCCAGGCGCCTGGGTGGCTCAGTCCGTGAAGCGTCCGACTTTGGCTCAGGTCATGATCTTGCGGTTCATGGGTTCGAGCCCCGCGTCGGGTTCTGTGCTGACAGCTCAGGGCCTGGAGCCTGCTTTGGATTCTCTGTCTCCCTCTCTCTCACTCTTCCTTCCCCTGCTTGTGCTCTGTCTCTCTCTCTCCTCAAAATAAATAAACATTAAAAAAAAACAAAATTAAAAGACACGTCCCTTCCCTGGGACGCATTCCCGCCCATCCCTGGTCTCTCCCAGCCCTTCACCGTGGGCCCTAGGAGAGAGTGCTAGCCTCTCACTCCACTTCTGTCCCGCCTCCGACCCTCAGCCCCTCCACCCTGCCTGCTCTGGGGCTCCTGACCTGCCTCCTGCCCTCGGTGTCTGCGGCCGCTCACCAGCTCACCACGCGGACCCCAGCTGCCAGTTCCGGTCTATAACCTGTGTGAGCTCACTGTCGCTGCGGCGGTCCCCATTTGCTGGGTTCATAGGTATGCCCTTTCCAGATCCCCCTCCCTCTCTGCATCCCCTTAAATATTAACGTCGCTTAATGACATTCATGAAATGAAATTAATGACACCTTAATGTCCCCAGGATTCCAGTCTTTACTTTTCCTTGAAACAACAACTCCCCCTCCACTCTGACCAGTCCCTGGCAAATGCCTTTCTGCTTCTAGACACTCGGCTACTCGAGGCCGCTCAGGCAAGTAGAATCAGGCCCTGTTTGTATTTTTGTGACAGGCTTATTTCACTTCGCATCATGCCTCTGCATGTGACAAGATTTCATTCCTTTTTAAGGCTGAGTAATATTTCATCGCACCTACGTACCACCTTTTGTTTATCCATTCATCTGTTGATGGACACTTGGCTGCTTCCACCGTCTGGCTCGTGCAGATAGCGCTGCTCTGAAGGTGGGTATGCAGATGTTTCTTCCAGATACTGCTTTCAGTTCTTTGGGGTATATGCCCAGAACTCTACTGGATCAGACATTAATTTGACGTTTAATTTTCTAAGGAACCGCTCTACTGTTCTCCATAATGGTCACACCATTTTCCGATCCCACCAACCCTGATCAAGGGTTCCAATTTTTCTGTGTTTATGTGAACGCTTGGTATTTTCTGAGTTTTTGTTTTGTTTTGTTTTGTTTTGTTTTTTCCTTGATAGCAGCCATATGACCAGTGTTTTGATTTGCATTTCTCTGATGACCGGTCACCCTGACCATTTGTTCATATGGCTGTTTTGCCGTTTCTATCCTACAACTCAGGGGCTCACCACCACGGAAGGCCGATAAGAGGAGGTGCCACCATCTTTGTTCCTTCAAAGGCTGCTGAATTGAGGTTGGGGACCTACCCACCCTCCAACTGGAGGGGAGAAAAGCTTCTTACTGGGCAGACACTTCACCAGGTCCACCATGATAGACCAGCCTACAGATTGTTGAGAAAATACGCTTTTTCTTTTTAATAAAAACAACGGCAAACTACATGTGCAAACTTGTAGAAGCCTGTCGACACAGAATACTAAGGCTGCTAATAAATATACCTTAGGAAAACAAAAACCAAAAAAAAAAACCAAAAACAAAAGCATACTCTGCTGCTAAAAATTAACTTTATAATTTACTTTTTGGCAAAAGGGGATAATGAAAAAGAGCCGCAAAGATGTAAAAAAGGCAGCAGGGAGACAGCCCCTCCCCTTCCTCTTCACCTGGTCCTGGGTGTTTGTCTAGCACTCAGGCACACTGAGTTGAGACCACCGAGTGCATATGGTGCCAGGAACCAAGGGTGACCTTCATGGGAACAGCGGTGCCCAAGCCAGCCCACTGCTGATCGCAGGCAGAAGCATTTGTAAAAGAAAAGTATGGTTCACCACTGCCTCCGTCTTCCATGAGCCATTTGCAGGAAAGAGGGAGCTCAGATCCATTTCTTTCCATTGCGTGTGGACTTTCCAGGGATGCAAAAATTAATCGACTAATGAAGGCTACATGGATATCTCTTAGTTTCATGATATCTATGGATTTTGGCTCTTTCTTACGTCTCAAAATATTTCTGGTGCCTACTTTGTCTCTCTTCACTTTGCTTGCATGAAAGACAGCTTTTTCCTTCTGACTTTGAAATTTCTTGTGTAAACAACATAACACCTTTTGTACTTGAGTCTGTCCAGGGGAACTCAGCACAGGCGTCTGGTGGCCATCAGCTAATCTGAGAGGCATGATTACTATTGTTTTATTATATGAAGAATCCTATTACTTTATTTATTTCCTTTAATCCCACCTTTAACATAATTGGAGTTTCAAAGAAGTATCTGTAGCCAAGTAAGAGAAAGTTACTGAGAATTTTACTATATTTGTGTGTTTGTATATTTAGAGAAATGTGCGAACGTAAATATGTGATTTTATTTTATTTCATTTTTATGTATTTTTAAAGTTTATCTATTTTGAGAGAGAGAGAGCAGGGGAGGGGCAGGGAGAGAGGGAGAGAATCCTAAGCAGGTTTGGTGCTGTCAGCACAGAGCCTGACACGGGGCTTGAACTCACAAACTGTGAGATCATGACCTGGGCCAAAATCAAGAGTCGGACACTTAAGCAACGGGGCCACCCAACTGCCTCATAAATATATGATTTTAAACTTTTTAATAGTTTTTTTCGTTTACTGTGGTAAAATATACATAACATAAGATTTACCAGTTAACAGTTCTGTGACCTTAACTACATTCACATTGTTGTGCAACTATCCCCATCATGATCTCTAGAAGTTTCTCATTCCACGCTGTAGCCGTGTGCCCACTAAACAACTCTGTGTTCCCTCTTCATACTTTTTTGAGAGTGGTTTTCGTAATAAAAAGCTTGTTTGAAAAACACCTCGGTGGCTCATCAGTGAAGTGTCTGACTCTTGGCTTAGGCTTGGGTCATGATCTATGAGTTCAAGCCCCATGTCAGGCTCTGCGCTGACAGTGCAGAGCCTACTTGGGATTTTCTCTCTCCCTCTCCTTCTGCCCCTTCCCCACTTGCACTCTCTCTTTCTTTCTCTCTCTCTAAATAAATGAATAATCTTAAAAAAAAAAGAACTCAAGAAAATAGGATATATTTTACCTCGATCCTTAAATAAGGTTTGCTTGTTCTGCTCTGCTTCCAATATTATTTTTTCTGTGAAGGTTCCCCCCTCCGCCCGCAAAAGCTCATTACAGTGTCTTACAAATCAGTCAGTCAAATGAGACACAGTCGAAAGCCAATTTTATGAGGTTTCCAGGTATTCTTCCATGAGGATTCAGAGAAAGCTAGTAAGGATTTATATAGACTTATTCTCAGTGAACTTAACCCAGTCAGTGTTGGGGTTGATGACAGATTTTGTCCATCATGTGGACTCTATGTACCCTTGCATGACTTTGTTGCCTTTTCGTTTACATTTTTTCCCCTTTCTTTTAGGGATAAGATCTATTGCTTATACTTCCTAAAAGAATTTTAATTCTAGTATAGTTAATATACAGTGTTCTATTATTACTATATTATTTCAGGTATACAATATGTTGACTTAACAGTTCCATATATTTCTTAGTGCTCATGAAAATAAGTGTATTCTTTTATTATTCTTTTTTTAAATGTTTATTTATTTTAGAGAGAGAGAGAGATCAAACAGGGGAGGGACAGAGAGAGAGAGGGAGACACAGAATCTGAAGCAGGCTCCAGGCTCCAAGCTGACGTGAGGCTCAAACTCACAAACTGTGAGATCCTGACCTGAGCCGAAGTCTGATACTTAACCAACTGAGCCACCCAGGCGCCCCAAGATAAATGTATTCTTAGTGTTTTCATTTTTTTAAATATTTGTTTCAGTGCCATTTAGAAGGCTTGTTATTTGGACTATGCTGGACACCGTGGAGAATATGGAAGTTGAAAATGTGATTCATCTAATGGAACAGTAATGTATTTCCTGGGAAAAATGTGGTAGAAGGAGGGCATTCCAGTCCTCCATGTAGAGCTGGCTACAGAACACATGTGATTTCCAGTGTGAAATTAATATGCCACTTACGAACATACAAAATAGAAACAGAACTGAACTCTGGAAACATGTTTGAGGAACAATGATGGTGATGGTATCAACACCCAACGGTCACGGAGCATTCGTCGTGTGCCGAACATCACACGAGTGCTTTGCTCACATTATCTCATGCAATCCTCACAAAAACGCTACCATTAGTGAGACTAAGGGCACAGCGCTGGGAAGTGAGGAAGTGAAGACCCCAGCTTAGCTCTGCCTCACTCTAGGCACCAACCTTGACACTCCCCCCTACTGTTAGGACACTATTGGTACACCATTCTGTCACTCAAACGCCTGGTCTGGGAAATAAAAGAGAGTGGATCTTGTGCTCTAATCTTTTAGTTTTCGTCGAAGTGAAAATGAAAAGGGAGGGGCCCTGGGTGGCTCAGTTGGTTAAGCGTCCGACTCTTGGTTTCAGCTGGGGTCCTGATCTCACAGTTTGTGAGTTCGAGTCCCGCATCAGGCTCTGGGCTGACAGTGTGGAGCCTGCTTGGGATTCTCTCTCTCCTCCTCTGTCCGCCCCTCCCCTGCTTGCTCTTCTCTCAAAATAAATAAACAAATTAAAAAAAAAAAGAAAATGAAAAGGGAGCATTTATGAGAAGATTGTATGAGATTTATAATGGTCTCTTGTCCCATGTCCATCGTTGGTTTGCAGGTCAGGGTTCTTTCCAAAAAAAGTCTTGCTGGGCCATTTCCAGACCCTTCCACGTATGCCTTTCCTGTGGAGACCACCATGCAAAGCTCAGTGGTTGGCCAGAGGCCTATTTCTGCCATTCTTCTTCTTCTTCTTCTTTTTTTTTTTTTTAACATTTATTTATAATTGGGAAACAGAGACAGAGCATGAACAGGGGAGGGGCAGAGAGAAGGGGAGACACACAGTCTGAAGCAGGCTCCAGGGTCTGAGCTGTCAGCACAGAGCCCGACGCAGGGCTCAAACCTACAAACTGCGAAATCATGACCTGAGCCAAAGTCGGACGCTTAACCGACTGAGCCACCCAGGAGCCTCTGTTTCTGCCATTCTTCAGTGTCAGGCTGAGGACTTGTTCAAGAGGAAATCCAGCGATGCCTGAAGAGCCCTGCCTGGTTGATTGGATGGTCAAGGTTTTCATTTCTTAAAAAATGTATTAAAGGGAGATGCTATCAATCCACTCAATTTAAATTATTATTTTAAAAAAATTGTGGCCCCTTTCTGAGCTATGAGGAAGGAGAGTTACTTCCCGGATCTTCCATGTGGCTTATCCCTGGGAAGGCAGGTCCCCTCCAGAAATACAGGGGGTGAGGCAGGCATGCTCTCAAGATAGGAACTGTGCAATTGACAGAACTTGAGAGCAACTGATTTCATGTCTCCCCGTCAGCTGTCCATCAACGCCGACGTGTGTGTCTCATTTAGCCTTTCCCTCTCGCGCTCATTTGTTCATCGGTAGTTTCCTTTCTTGAGTGAGGTGCACCTGCCTCTGCAGCAGGGGCGGCGGAATGGTGCTCAGAGCCCGCCCTCCGTCCACAGGGGGAGATAGACAGGTGAATGGGCACGTCACACCAGCGGCCCCCGTGCTCCTGGAGGGCAGAAGACCAGCCGCGTTGGTGACGTCCGCACTGTGTCTTAAAGGACGAATAGGAAGTTTCCAGACAAGTGGTGGGGAGGGAGGTAGTTGCAGACACTGACAGCCGCTACAAGGGCACGGCACCTCCAGAGCAGCTAGCCCAGGCCTCCATGCGGCACATGCCGTCGCCGGAAACGAGAAAGTGCCTGCGTTTCTCGTTTATATTTATTTCATATTATTATCATTTTCTTATTTTATATAATCCTTACTTATAGGTATCTAAAGCTTTCAGCCACTTTGAGTATCTGGCCGAAACCTCTCTTTGTCTTAAACTATAAAGATTCATATTGTCAACGTAGTGTAAGAGCTGGTCTTGTGAAAAATATTTTATCAACCAAATACACGGAAGAGCCAGACAATAAAATCCTGGCTCTCTAGCTCCTTATCGCGTGCTGTGTGGTACAAAGTATTTTGTTTTTATCTCCCTTCTTGTGGCTAATACTCAAAAAGCCAGACATGATTTTATCTGGTATTCAGAAATATCTGTGTGAGAGCTTCTAAGCCCTGTAAAGAAAATTACTGTTTTTCTTCATTTTTTCCCCCACCAATATTGAGAAGCTCCCAAATGCATCTGATATCAAGCAATTTGCAGTCAGCTTGTTATGGCATCTGGCTTCCTTCTCTCAGCAAAGGATAAAGCATATCCCCTTAGTCTTAAATATGCCTCAAATGGAAAATACTGGCTGTCGGGTAGGGACAGCTATGGTGCCTGAGAATCGTGGTGCATGAAAAATCTGAATCTTTTTGAAACTATGGGAAAGGGCTACCCGCTTCCATTTTTACATTATATTGCCCCCCGAAACCTCCTGGAGTCCAAGACATCCCAGTTCTGCCATGAGAAACAGACGAGAAGGGAATTCGAATGAACTATGGCACCTATGATGCATCTTTTGAGATTGAAACCGAAGACCAGTCTCTTCCAGGAAGCCGTGAATCAATCTCGAAGGAAAGGACCCAGGGACAACGGGGGCTGGGCTGGTGAGGAAGCCAAGGGAGGGTGGTTGTGAGGTTTCCGGAGTGCTCTTGAGGTTCCTCCGCAGGGTGGTGAGATGGCTGGTTATCCCCTCCTGGGGCTCTTTAGGACCTAAAGAGAAATCCTTCAATAGAGGACGCTACATGCTGTACGATAGCAATAGTCATGGTGGGTGCTTTGATTTCTAGCAGATATGATATAAAGAGAAAACTGTGTCTGCACGAGGGTGGCAGGCAAAGTCCTCAGCTTAGAGACAAGGGCATGACTCACCCAGTTGACGAGGGGCTGGGCGGAGGTGGCGAACTGTTTGTGCTCCGGTTATAGATGGCTGGGGGATTTTGTCGGAGCACAAAGTGTGCCTCTGGCTCTTTTGTGCAAGTGGGAGAAGTCCAGTTTGTGAGACCCTTGATAGTCCAATGATCTAGTGGCAATGAACAGAAATTATGGATAGGCTTACAGTTAGGAGATGTGAAAAAATAAATGAATGACTGAGTAATTGACAGGTAGGAGAATTCACAGGAAATTAACAGATAGGAAAAATGAATGAATGAGCAGATAAGCCATGTGAATTCTTGACCAAGGCGTCATCATGATTTTTCGGTACAATAATTTCTTAGTTCTGATGTGTCTAATGCTGATAACCAACTGCAAATTTAGATGTAACAGGAAGGGCTTATTAACCCACATGTCCTCCATCAGAAGACAACATACAAGAAATTGAAGAGCTAATTTCTTTTTCATAATAAAAGTGATCATAAACGAGTAAGGAACTGATCTAGTGTGCATGTCAGAGACTCCGAGGGAGGCTGAGGGCCATTTAGCTAAAGAAATAAGGATGAGCATGAATGTAAAAATAAAAAATCACCTGACTCTCCTTTTGAATGAATAAGAATGTGCTTGGTACAAAACTTCAAAGGTGTAAAGGCTTCTGGAATAAAGATGAATTCCTTTTTATAAACCTGTCCCTCAACCACTCAGTTCCCTCCCCGCGGAGTTCACCAGTTCTATGGAGTTCCGTGGAAGCATGTGGGGCACATGCATCACACTCTTCCACGAAACAGCAGATTCTGTACACCCGGTTCATAAATATAAATATCTACCTCATTCAGTATCCACCGAGCATTCTATGGCATGAATGTGCCATATTTTATTTCCCTGGTCCCCTTGTAAGGAACATCGAGGGTTTTTTTTGCAATCTTTCAGTGAATCTGAATTCCATTGCCGTGGATGTTTTGGCCCATCTGGAATCAGACCCACGCCTTTTCCTTAATTTCATTTGCCTGCTGGGTTTTTGCTCATNCTCTTCTCTCAAAATAAATAAACAAATTAAAAAAAAAAAGAAAATGAAAAGGGAGCATTTATGAGAAGATTGTATGAGATTTATAATGGTCTCTTGTCCCATGTCCATCGTTGGTTTGCAGGTCAGGGTTCTTTCCAAAAAAAGTCTTGCTGGGCCATTTCCAGACCCTTCCACGTATGCCTTTCCTGTGGAGACCACCATGCAAAGCTCAGTGGTTGGCCAGAGGCCTATTTCTGCCATTCTTCTTCTTCTTCTTCTTTTTTTTTTTTTTAAACTTTTTTTATANTTTTTTAACATTTATTTATAATTGGGAAACAGAGACAGAGCATGAACAGGGGAGGGGCAGAGAGAAGGGGAGACACACAGTCTGAAGCAGGCTCCAGGGTCTGAGCTGTCAGCACAGAGCCCGACGCAGGGCTCAAACCTACAAACTGCGAAATCATGACCTGAGCCAAAGTCGGACGCTTAACCGACTGAGCCACCCAGGAGCCTCTGTTTCTGCCATTCTTCAGTGTCAGGCTGAGGACTTGTTCAAGAGGAAATCCAGCGATGCCTGAAGAGCCCTGCCTGGTTGATTGGATGGTCAAGGTTTTCATTTCTTAAAAAATGTATTAAAGGGAGATGCTATCAATCCACTCAATTTAAATTATTATTTTAAAAAAATTGTGGCCCCTTTCTGAGCTATGAGGAAGGAGAGTTACTTCCCGGATCTTCCATGTGGCTTATCCCTGGGAAGGCAGGTCCCCTCCAGAAATACAGGGGGTGAGGCAGGCATGCTCTCAAGATAGGAACTGTGCAATTGACAGAACTTGAGAGCAACTGATTTCATGTCTCCCCGTCAGCTGTCCATCAACGCCGACGTGTGTGTCTCATTTAGCCTTTCCCTCTCGCGCTCATTTGTTCATCGGTAGTTTCCTTTCTTGAGTGAGGTGCACCTGCCTCTGCAGCAGGGGCGGCGGAATGGTGCTCAGAGCCCGCCCTCCGTCCACAGGGGGAGATAGACAGGTGAATGGGCACGTCACACCAGCGGCCCCCGTGCTCCTGGAGGGCAGAAGACCAGCCGCGTTGGTGACGTCCGCACTGTGTCTTAAAGGACGAATAGGAAGTTTCCAGACAAGTGGTGGGGAGGGAGGTAGTTGCAGACACTGACAGCCGCTACAAGGGCACGGCACCTCCAGAGCAGCTAGCCCAGGCCTCCATGCGGCACATGCCGTCGCCGGAAACGAGAAAGTGCCTGCGTTTCTCGTTTATATTTATTTCATATTATTATCATTTTCTTATTTTATATAATCCTTACTTATAGGTATCTAAAGCTTTCAGCCACTTTGAGTATCTGGCCGAAACCTCTCTTTGTCTTAAACTATAAAGATTCATATTGTCAACGTAGTGTAAGAGCTGGTCTTGTGAAAAATATTTTATCAACCAAATACACGGAAGAGCCAGACAATAAAATCCTGGCTCTCTAGCTCCTTATCGCGTGCTGTGTGGTACAAAGTATTTTGTTTTTATCTCCCTTCTTGTGGCTAATACTCAAAAAGCCAGACATGATTTTATCTGGTATTCAGAAATATCTGTGTGAGAGCTTCTAAGCCCTGTAAAGAAAATTACTGTTTTTCTTCATTTTTTCCCCCACCAATATTGAGAAGCTCCCAAATGCATCTGATATCAAGCAATTTGCAGTCAGCTTGTTATGGCATCTGGCTTCCTTCTCTCAGCAAAGGATAAAGCATATCCCCTTAGTCTTAAATATGCCTCAAATGGAAAATACTGGCTGTCGGGTAGGGACAGCTATGGTGCCTGAGAATCGTGGTGCATGAAAAATCTGAATCTTTTTGAAACTATGGGAAAGGGCTACCCGCTTCCATTTTTACATTATATTGCCCCCCGAAACCTCCTGGAGTCCAAGACATCCCAGTTCTGCCATGAGAAACAGACGAGAAGGGAATTCGAATGAACTATGGCACCTATGATGCATCTTTTGAGATTGAAACCGAAGACCAGTCTCTTCCAGGAAGCCGTGAATCAATCTCGAAGGAAAGGACCCAGGGACAACGGGGGCTGGGCTGGTGAGGAAGCCAAGGGAGGGTGGTTGTGAGGTTTCCGGAGTGCTCTTGAGGTTCCTCCGCAGGGTGGTGAGATGGCTGGTTATCCCCTCCTGGGGCTCTTTAGGACCTAAAGAGAAATCCTTCAATAGAGGACGCTACATGCTGTACGATAGCAATAGTCATGGTGGGTGCTTTGATTTCTAGCAGATATGATATAAAGAGAAAACTGTGTCTGCACGAGGGTGGCAGGCAAAGTCCTCAGCTTAGAGACAAGGGCATGACTCACCCAGTTGACGAGGGGCTGGGCGGAGGTGGCGAACTGTTTGTGCTCCGGTTATAGATGGCTGGGGGATTTTGTCGGAGCACAAAGTGTGCCTCTGGCTCTTTTGTGCAAGTGGGAGAAGTCCAGTTTGTGAGACCCTTGATAGTCCAATGATCTAGTGGCAATGAACAGAAATTATGGATAGGCTTACAGTTAGGAGATGTGAAAAAATAAATGAATGACTGAGTAATTGACAGGTAGGAGAATTCACAGGAAATTAACAGATAGGAAAAATGAATGAATGAGCAGATAAGCCATGTGAATTCTTGACCAAGGCGTCATCATGATTTTTCGGTACAATAATTTCTTAGTTCTGATGTGTCTAATGCTGATAACCAACTGCAAATTTAGATGTAACAGGAAGGGCTTATTAACCCACATGTCCTCCATCAGAAGACAACATACAAGAAATTGAAGAGCTAATTTCTTTTTCATAATAAAAGTGATCATAAACGAGTAAGGAACTGATCTAGTGTGCATGTCAGAGACTCCGAGGGAGGCTGAGGGCCATTTAGCTAAAGAAATAAGGATGAGCATGAATGTAAAAATAAAAAATCACCTGACTCTCCTTTTGAATGAATAAGAATGTGCTTGGTACAAAACTTCAAAGGTGTAAAGGCTTCTGGAATAAAGATGAATTCCTTTTTATAAACCTGTCCCTCAACCACTCAGTTCCCTCCCCGCGGAGTTCACCAGTTCTATGGAGTTCCGTGGAAGCATGTGGGGCACATGCATCACACTCTTCCACGAAACAGCAGATTCTGTACACCCGGTTCATAAATATAAATATCTACCTCATTCAGTATCCACCGAGCATTCTATGGCATGAATGTGCCATATTTTATTTCCCTGGTCCCCTTGTAAGGAACATCGAGGGTTTTTTTTGCAATCTTTCAGTGAATCTGAATTCCATTGCCGTGGATGTTTTGGCCCATCTGGAATCAGACCCACGCCTTTTCCTTAATTTCATTTGCCTGCTGGGTTTTTGCTCATCCTTTTATTTTCAACATTTTTCAAGCATTGGGGGGGAGGGGTGCTGTTTCTCTTGTAAACTTGGGTGGTGATTGGGACATCTCCAGCAATTATTCCAAGTTCCATTTTAGATATGGAGACACCTATCACTTGGTACATTGGGTGAAGTGTTCTGAGCTAGTTTCTTTGGTGGGCAGTTGCCTAGTGGTTTGATACATATGCCCTGTGGAACAATGCAATTGGGCAGAGTCCAACTTAAGGGCGATGTTAGACTTGGCTCACTTTGATTTGCAGCCCACTAAACCCAAAACCATTGTGGCACGCCACTTTCTACAAAAACTGAATCGTATATGTGTTGATAGGTATGGTGTTAATCCAGCTCTAATCTGGTTTGTCAAGCCCAGACTTCTATTTTCTAAATATTTAGAACAAACACAGATCAAAATGAATTTTGTAAACTACATTTTTCATTAGTTTTGAAAATCAAAAAAATTTTTTTTAACATTTACTTATTTTTGAGAAACAGAGAGTGAGTCGGGGAGGGGCAGAGAGAGAGGGAGACACAGAATTCAAAGCAGGCTCCAGGCTCTGAGCTGTCAGCACAGAGTCCGACGTGGGGCTCAACTCACAAACCGCAAGATCATGACCTGAGCCGAAGTCGGATGCTTAACCGACTGAGCCACCCAAGCTCCCCTAGCTTTGAACAGTTTATAGATTTTTTTATTATCATGAAACCCATACAAATGTTTCATAAGAAGAATTTTCAGGAAATTTTATGCCCCTACTTAGAAACCTCCAACAAAGAAACAAGTAACACAATAAGGAAATAGGTGTATTTTTGCACAGTGTGTATACTCTGAAATATTAACTATTAACACCTGACTCAAGATGCGATCTTTGTTGTTCAAAGAAACAGAAATCAGCCCCTAAGGAGGAATTAATCGGCTCATATACAAAGCAGTCTAATAGTAGACCTAGCTTAGACGCGGCTCCATCCAGGGCCCACACATCACCATTAGCACCTAAGTCTTGGTTCTTCTTTGGGTTGGTCCCACCTTCGGACAATCTCTTCCCTCAAATTCTCAAGATGGCTGAACGTAGTTCCTGGACTTTCCCTTGCAGTGATGTATCCCCCGGGAACCAGTGTTTCCATCCATAGTCGTGGGACAAGAGTCTTGGACTTTATTCTGACTGACGAAGCCCATCTTGGGACCATCAGTGATTAGCTCAGGCCCGAGGCAGTCCCGACCCCTACAGCCAAAGGCAGAGCCCAGCTTCCATGAAGTATATGGGCTGGGTCATGGTGGAGGCGCCCATCTGCACAGAATGAGAGACGGCAGACCAGGGAGGGAGAAAGGGGCAAACGTCTTTCCAGTCCCCATGCCTTTACCAGGAGGACACCCGGAAGTCTTGCTCCCCAGCACCCCCCCCCACACACACACATACCCCAGGAGCCACACAGGTCTTGGTTGTTTCCTGATCTAATTTTTCACTTCCTCAACTCTCGACCTCCTCCCTGCATCTTCCCTTGTGTGACTGTTCGCTTTTCACCCGAACACAAAGCATCACCCTTTTCCCTCAGTTTGCTTCAAAAGTACCCTGGGGACGCCTGGGGGGTCATTCAGCTAAGCAGCTGACTCTTGGTTTTGGCTCAGGTCATGATCTCACGGTTGGGGAGGTCGAGCCCCACGATGGGCTTCGTGCTGACAGTGCGGAGCCTGCTTGGGATCCTCTCCCTGTCCCTCCCCTGCAGCTCACTCGGTCTTTCTCAAAATAAACTTAAAAACATTTTTTTAAGTACTCTAACAGGAGGCAAACTGCTCAAGCTGTGGTTTGTCCTTAGCCAAAGGTTGGCCTGGTGAGAGGTGAGAGGGAGCTACTTAGGGGCACATTACAGGACACGACTGAAAAATTAGTATCAGCCCGTTACAGAAACAGCTTTACAGATGTAGTTCACATACCGTAAATTTCACCCTTATAGCGTGTACATTTCAGTGGCTCTCAGGATTTTCACGGAGTTGTTCTGATCACATGACATTTTCATGCTCCCAGAAACCCTGTTCGTTCCCNCATCTATTTTCTGCCTTTATGGATTGTACCGCTTCTATATATTTCATTTTAAGGAATCATGTCGTATGTGGCCTTTTGTCTCTGGCTTCTTTTATTTTTATTTTTTAAAATGTTTTATTTATTTCTGGGAGAGAGAGCGTGAGCAGGGGAGGGTCAGAGAGAGAGGGAGGCCCAGAATCTGAAACAGGCTCCAGGCTCTGAGTAGCTGTCAGCACAGTGCCCGACGCGGGGCTCGAACCTACGAACCGTGAGATCATGACCTGAGCCGAAGTCGGATGCTTAACTGACTGAGCTACCCAGGCGCCCCTCTGACTTCTTTTATTTAGTGTGATGCTTTCAGGGTTCATCGGCATTGTAACACGTGTCAGCTTCATTTCTTCTGTGGTGAATAACATTCCATCCTGTGGATGTGGCCCATTTTGTTTATGCACAGGTCAGCTGATGCATATCCGTGTCGTTCCCACATTTTGGCCCCCGTGAATAAGGCTGCCATGAGTGTTGGTGACATGCGCCTGTTTTATTTTTATTTAAATTTATATTCATATTCATATTTATTTTTAAATATAGTGTATTGTCAAGTTGGTTTCCATATAACACCCAGTGCTCATCCCAACAAGTGCCCTCCTCCATGCCCATCACCCCTCTTCCCCTCTCCCCCTCTCAACCCTCAGTTTGTTCTCTGTATTTAAGGGTCTCTTATGGTTTGCCTCCCTCCCTCTCCTTATCTATTTTTCCCCCTTCTCTTCCCCCATGGTTTTCTGTTAAATTCCTCCTGATGCACATATGTGTGAAAACATAGGATATCTGTGATTATCTGCCTGACTTATTTTGCTCAGCATAACACCCTCAAGGTCCATCCACGTTGCTACACGTGGCCAGATTNTGAGCCTGTTTTGAAGAGTGCCTTTTCCCGGTAGCCGTGGGGAACTTCTCACCGGCACCCCAGCGGCCCCCAGGTTTTCTGCGAGTGACTCTCTCGTGGAAGTGCCATGGGCAGAGATAATCAGGGCTGCAGGGGCAGTGTCGTTCCCTGCAATCAGCCGGACTTGGTGCGGGTGTGCTGAGCTCTACATGTCCATTGGACATCCAGGTGGAGGATTCCAGAAGAGAGATGAGCCTTGGGCGGGGGCAGGGAAGAGGTCAGGGCTGGAGATGGGAGTGAAATGGACACCATCAGAGCCTGGGCCCGGTGCAAGCACTGAGATGGGGGAAGTGGACGAAGGAGAGGACTGAGGCCATGCCCTGGGTGACAGGGAGGGAGGCACCCGCGAGGGGGTGCCGGGATTGCGGAGCAGAGTGGAGACTGCTGTCCGGGGGGCCAGGCCAGAGTGGAGGGTGCTAGGCCCCCAGCGAGAGCCCCCAGATCTGCTGCGAGGAGGCAGCAGCAGGGTGGCGGCAGAGCGGACCCCTCACGCTGCATGACACAGCGAGTAGCCCACGGCCGGGAAGGATACGTCCGGAACCGGCAGGAATCTCAGCGAAAGCACACTGAGAAAAATGGAGGTAAATACGCCAAGGAGTTCAAGACGGTTGCAGGGGAGGAGAGGGCGCAGGCGGGGGAGGGGTGCGGCCGCGGGCCTGAGAAGCAGCCTTCGCTGCTGTGCGCCTCAGCCTGCTGAGCGAGGGTTGCTTTGATAACGAACTTCCAAAGGACGAAAACAACAGCATTTGTGCAGGTGCCAGCCCGTGCACACACCCACACGCTCCACACACCGCACACCACACCATATACGTCACACACATCACGTCTTCTCACACGCACAGTCACACACACACACACCACACTACTCACACCACACACACACACCATATACCTCACTCATACCCCCCCAACACACACCATACCCCACACCACACACAAACATACCACACACACTACTCACACCACATATCCACATGCCCCACACACCACACACACCACACCATATACCTCACACATCACAACTTCTCACACCCAGACACACACACACCTGCACACATCCTCCCCCCCTCCCGCCCATCCCCCNGCCCTGCTGTGGTAGTGGGCTGGGGGGGGGTAGTCGCCTCCCCCGGAGGACCGGTCACTTGGTGACGTCCCGCATGCCCTGCTGGGACATTTTCCCCTTTATTCACGGGCTCCGTGACAGAAAACCAGAGCCCAGGGAGGCTCCTGGGGCCAAGAGAGGGACAGAGGTCGTCGGAGGTCTCTTCCTTCTCCCAGGGTCCCCTCCGCGTGCTCCCTTCCGCTGTAGGGACACCCCGGGGACCCCCTCCCTCCCTGCCCCTGTCATGCTGTGACCTCCAGCACGTCACCCCCCGCACCACCCAGGCTCGAGAAAGACCATGTGGTCTTTCTAGTTTGGAGAACGAGCATTCTAGAAGACCGGCAGGGGTGCGCGTAGGAAGTTCCTGCAATCCCTGGGTGTCAGGAGGGGATGGCCTGAAGGCGACAGCAGATGCGAGGAGGGGGCATGGGGTGGCCGGGGGCGAAGACTCCGTGACGGCTGAGGTCTAGCTGTTCGCTTGTTTCCTGTGGCTTTCACTCCTAACCAGAGGGTCAGGCTCTCACGGTGAAGCCCGCGGTATCACCCCAAATTCATCGTGGGGGCTCTGGGGTTGGGGTCCAGGGATCTCACTGGCTTGTGGAAGGGGGTGTGGGGAGAGTGGCCCCCGAACCAGAAAGAAGCAGGCAGAAAACAAAAAGGGGTGACGTTTGTGTCCCCCCAGCTCCCAGGTTCAAAGCTAACCCACTGCATGAAGGTTCAAGGAGTTGAGGCCTGGGGAGGGCGGCGTCCTCACCAACATGGCTGTGCCCTTTTAAGGTCCCCCACCTGAGGGACCTCCAGCTTCCAGACCCTGAGAAATAGGCATGTGCTGTTTAAAAGTCTTTTTTCCCCCCTTAAATGCTTATTGTGAGAGGGAGTGAGGGAGAGAAAAAGAATCCCCAGCAGGGTCCACACTGTCAGCGCAGAGCCCCACGTGGGACCCGACCCATGAACCGTGAGATCATGACCTGAGTCGAGATCAGGAGTTGGACGCCTAACCGACTGGGCCCTCTGGGCGCTCCTAAATGTTTGCTGTTTAAGCTCCCTGGTCTGTGTCATTTGTTGTGACAGTCCATGCTGAGACAGGGACGGAAAACTAGGAGGTGTGTGAAAGGAAAGTCAAGTAAGTTGGGACAAAAAGGAAGACATTTAAAAAGCAGGTGGTGGGGCGCCTGGGTGGCTTAGTCGGTTAAGTGTCCGACTTTCGCTTGGGTCATGATCTTGCAGTTTGTGGGTTCGAGCCCTGCGTCGGGCTCTGTGCTGACTGCCGGCTCAGAGCCTGGAGGCTATCTCAGAGTCTGTGTCTCCCTCTCTCTCTGACCCTCCCCGCTCACGCTGTCTCTCTCTCTCTCTCTCTGTCTCCTAGAAATAAATAAAAATATAAAAAAATAAACTAAAAAGCAGGTGGTGAAGGGATGGGCCTCACAGGAAGAGGGGACGCTGGTCCCAGAACTGAGTTTGGGTGTGTTTTGTGGACCGGTGCAGTGAATGAATGTGTTCCTTTCCTGGGCTGACATAACACATCGTCACAAACTTGATGGCTTGAAATAGCAGAAATGAGTTCCCTCACAGTTCCAGAGGCTCAAGTTCAAAGTCAGGGTGTCTACAGGGCCATGCTCCCTCCAGAGTTCTAGGCGACTCCTGCCTGCCTCTTCCAGCACCTGGTGGCCCCACAAGCTCCTTGGTTTGTGGCAGCCACACCCCAGTCTCTGTCCCTTCCTTCCCGTGGCCTGTCCCCCATGTCTCCCTGTGTATGGAGGTCTCAGATCTCCCCTTGTCTTCTAAGGACACCAGTCATTGGATTTAGGGCTCACCCTGAGGCGAACACGATCTCATCTCCAGATCCTTAATTACATCTGCAAAAACCCTATTTCCACAATTGGGTCACATTTGCAGATGGTGGGACTTTAGCACTTGGAAATATCTCTTTGCGTGCCACAGTTCCACCCATGGCAATTATTTACATTGTTTTCACTTCTAGGCATGGCATTCTCTAGAAGGAGAATCTCTTAGGTGTATTGGACAAAATTTAAAGTTCTTTTTCATTTTTCATTTTGTTTTGCAAAAAAAATTGGACATGAATGGGTCCATGAGAAGATATTAAAAATCTGGAGTGTGAGAAGATATTAAAAATCTGGAGTATGGCTGAGAAAAAAGAGAGCAACTGAGAGCCTGAAAGTGAGTAAAATCTCGGATAGAAGTTAGGATATGTTTCTCTGGGATCTCAGTGGATTCTGTGTGGGCCGATTGATTGAATGTGATTGAATGTGAATCACATTGTTGAATCACATCACAAGGAAACACATGTGATGGTGATGTTTTCAGCAATCCCTGTGCTCGGCAATCTCCTAGTCGTGTATTTGACTCAGCTGAATGATTGTATCAATTGTTCATCAACCGAACGAACCCTGAACCCTACAAGACACGGGTCAGGTCCCGTGAGAAGAACCAACTGGAATGTGGCCGAGTGGTTTGCCAGGAGAGTTCACAATCCAATAGGAAAGGAGGACCTTGCACTGGAGCCCGCGCAGGACAGCCATGGGCTTTCGGGGAAGAGGACAGCACATCCTGTTGGAGAAATTCATGAAGGTCTTCCTGGAGGAGGGGGCTGAGCTTTGCAGGCGGGAAGACTGAAGGAAGGCCATTCTAGGTGCAGGCAGAAACAGCCTTGAGTGAGAGATGTCATCATGCGTGTGGGGGATAGTTGTGGTTCAGTTCCGCTGGCGTTAGAGTTGGCGAGAGAACATGGTGGGAAGGAAGTGCAGCGAGGTCAAGGGGGGCCAGCTTCTGGAGGGTCTCCAGGGCCACGCAAAGGAGTCTGTTGTGCCTTCTCAGGAGGGCAGTTTGATAGTTGGACATTGTTGGGAAGTGCACATGCCTGCTACCCAGGGTCTGAGGCCCTGGACGGTGGGAACTATGCCAGCTCTGGGCCCGGCATGATGCATGTACGACGTAGAGGGCGGGGTGAGGCCAGAGGCCGAGTCCCACGGGGATGCTTCCGCCATATCACGCACTGATGGACGGGAACGGCCATGGGAAGAGACAACAGCAAGCAGTTCCCTCCGAGATCTTATTTGCGGAGCGTGGCTGAACTCCCGGCTCTGGGGGGCGGGGTGTGTGTGTGAGTGGGGCTGGATTCGGCGGATTTCTAGCTGGACACTCTCTCCTTATTTAGGTTAAGACAACGTGTGCATGGTTCTCTCGGCCTCTCATCCTACAGCGTCCCCCTTGATGAACTGCTGATTCTGAGGGTGATTCTGATCGTTGTTGACACGCAGGCTGAAGTAAGGCACAGACCCCTCCGCTGGCCCAGAGCTGGGGGAGGGGGAGGGAAAGAGGGGGTGGGATGCCACACTGAAGTCAGATGGTCCCATGGACTGATGTGTGAGCTCAGCTTGCCCCTGAGACCTTGGACTAACCCTGGCTTCTTCTTCTTCTCTCTC
Organism: Crocuta crocuta; assembly: GCF_008692635.1. Classification (NCBI taxonomy): domain Eukaryota; kingdom Metazoa; phylum Chordata; class Mammalia; order Carnivora; family Hyaenidae; genus Crocuta; species Crocuta crocuta. The sequence goes on from NW_027532592.1 coordinate 509,980, forward strand.
GCTTCTCATTCAGCCCACCACATCCTACCTTCTAGATGCCACCCGGCAACAGGGAAGGATCCTGGGGGACACTGTGCTAAGGGAGCTAGCACTCACAAAGGACATATGTCACTCACAGGAGGTACTTGGAGTGAAAGCCACAGAGACAGAACTGTGGGTGCCAGGGGCTCGGGAGGGGAGATGGGCACATCGTGTTCAGTGGGTTCAGAGTTTCAGTTCGGGAAGATGGAATGTTCTGGAGATGGATGGTGGTGAAGATTGCACAACAGTGTGAATGTGCTTACCACCATGGGGCTGTACACTTAAAAATGGCTAAGCTGGTAAATTTTATGTTATGTGTGTTTTACCACGATTAAAAAAATATAGACAGGCATGTGGATTCCAAAACAGTCCACAAAATGTGGCCAGCACTGACTACGTCCATGCTTACCAGCCTGGGCCAGGCTGCCCCTATCTCCCATGTGGACTAGTATAATGACATCTACCTGGTGTCTACTTCTGCCCTGGCCCTCATCTCTCTACTCTAAACATCATCTGCTCAAAAACCTCTAAGCGGCTCCTTATGCCACTTGGAGTAGAAGCCAAAGTCTTTACATGGCCCACCCGACTCTGCCAGGGGCCCTCTGAGGCCACCTCTTACTGATCTCAGCAGCTACAGTGACTTCTTGACTCGCAGTTCCCCAAATGGGCCAAGCACACTCCTGCCCCAGGGCCTTTGTACCTGCCATGTCCTCTGCCTTAAGTACTCTTCCCCACAACTGCATGCCTTAGCCCTTCACTTCCTTCAGGTTTCGGCTCAAACTTCACCCTAGCAAGGAGCCTTCCCCGACAACCCTGTAAGATAATAACGCCCCTTGTCTCCCCGACACCATCCATCTTCCCTGCCTTCGCACGGATCGACCTCCGCCATATTTGTTTATTCGTTTATTCCCAGTTTGCTGCTCCGACTAAAATGTAAGTTCCAGGCGTGCAGGCCTTCTGTTGGGTTTGCCGTTGTGTTCCTAACTCCCAGCACAGCCAGCGCCTTGCTTGTCTCAAGTGCAGAGTAGACACTTATTTAAGGGATGAGTGTGTTGAGACGTCTCATTTCTTAGGCGATGGATTAACCAGGGGGGGCACACACCATGCCAGGTATCTCAAGCAAGAAGAGATTTAACTGGAAGGATAAGGGTCTTGCAAAATCACTGGAAGGGTCGGGGGGCACAGGTAGGGAGAGGCCATCATAGCCCTGGGCCCGCAGTCGCTGACAGGGAAACGGGAAGTTTCAGAACCTGCAGGAACCGTTGCCAGGGTCACATCTGCTGAGCGAATTCCCTAGGAAATGAGGCCCTAGGATAAGGCCTGTCCGTCATGTTTGCCCACTCCAGGCGGGAGCCACGTCGAAGGGGTACCACTCTATCTCCCCCACCCTCCTGATGTCAATCGAGTGCTCTCATTGGCACAGTCTAACCCGGAAGCCTCCTTGTTGGTATCCTGGGAAATGTAGTCCTCACCCAGAATCCTCCTGGTTGGTACTCTGGGAAATGTAGTTCTCAGGCTTCCAGCACCTGTAATTAAGGGGGAATATACAAGAGTAGAGAACAGGGCGGAAGTCCCATGGAAGGCAGAGAATGTCCACCCTCTTTGCTCCTCCTGCTTTATTCCCTTTGACGAAGGAGTGACTTCACAGATTGGGGCCTGTCGGACTTTGTTGTCTGTCCCACGTCCCATGTGGCAGGAATGTTCTGCCTCGCATTTTCAGAAGGTAATGATTATAAGCTAGAGTTTATGGGGCTCTTTGTCAAGCACTGTACTAAGCCTCTCACATAAATTACCCCATTTAGCCCTCGGGACGTGAGCATTATTATCCACTCTCATTTTGTAGGTAAGAAAAGAGGAAATGGAGGCTGAGTAACTTGTCCAAGGTTGCCTGGCTAGAATTTGACGGTGGAGTTTGAGTCTTTAACCCTTAGATCACACTGCCCTTCATGAAATCTACGTACCCGTTCTGGATAGCTGGGCCACGTGAAGGTTGCACAAGGAGGGGAGGGTTTTGTGAGTCTAGGTGACCTTGACAGTAACAAGAAAACAAAGACTACCTGCATACGGTGCTTGGGAGCTTGAAAATACAAGCTAGGAGTGGGTCTCAAGAAGCATGGGGGCGGGGCATCTGGGTGGCTTAGTCACTTGAGCATCTGGCTTTGGCTCAGGTCATGGTCTCACGGTTCGTGGGTTCGAGCCCCGCGTCGGGCTCTGTGCTGACAGCTCAGAGCTGGAGCCTGCTTCGGGTTCTGTGTCTCCCTCTCTCTCTGACCCTCCCATGCTCACGCTGTCTCTCTCTGTCAGAAATTAAAAAAAAATAAAAAAAGAAGAAGCATGGGGGTGCCTGGGTGGCTCAGTTGGTTGAGAGTCTGACTTCAGCTCAGTCATGATCTTGCGGTTTGTGAGTTCGAGCCCCACGTCGGACTCTGTGCTGACAGCTCAGAGCCTGCAGCCTGCTTTGGTTCTGCGTCTCTCTCTCTCTCTCTAACCCTCCCCTGCTTGTATGCTGTCTCTCTCTCTGAAAAATAAATAAGCATTAAAAAAAAAAAGAAGCATGTCTGGCAGCCTCCAGGAATCCCAGAAGAGCCACGCCCCTTGCTCACTGTGGTAAAGAGGGAAGTAGCAAAAAAACAACAACATGATTTGTGATTTGGAATTCAAATCTTTTCCTTATTGTCTTAGCTTCTTTCGTGATGATGAGCATATCATTCTGCCTTCTCATGTTTTGGGCACCTCATCAGTGTAAATGAAAGAAGTATGGTAAGCATCCCCAATGAAGAAAGAGGGGAGGGGGTTCAACTCACTCACTATAAATTACTCTGAAAATCCAACTGTTAAGAGTCAAGTTCTGTGCAGGCAGAGATGGAACACTGGACTAGACGATCATCCAGGTGTCATTTAAAATTCATCAGTGGTGGGCTTGCCTCCAGTAGCAGAAGAAGACAATCGCGCAGTCTGCTCGATTTTACAGTCCTTGTTTTCACCGTGAAAGCTTGCCTGCACTGCCTTCACTTTAAATCCGTCACTCTCCCTTAGAACTAGATGTGTTCTTGTCTTTGTTCTCACCCCGAGAAATGGACTCCCTGAAACAGGCCTCGTCCTACCATAGTTATTTTTAGACTTTATACATATTCTAGCTGCTGCTTCAGGCTTCGCGGCTATGCGATTTCTCCTTGATTCTTTAATTACTTGTGATCAGACACTACATTTGTCTTTGGGGCTAGAAGACACCCAGAACAGAGCACGGTGCTTGATGTGAGGTTCGGAGTGAGCTGTTTCACAGGAAAAGCAAGGCACTGGAATACTGACACGCATTCATTTCCACCATCAGCGTGCGTTATTAAGAGCCACACCTACCGCTGTCCTGAATGTTAGGGAGGTAAAGATTAAGGACATGGCGGCTGGCCTCCGGGAGCTCACAGCGGGTAATGTGCACATAATTTTGAGCCCTTCGATGCACATCTCATATCTTAAGTTGGACCATCTTAGCAACTACTGCGTGTCTTAGCTTTATGCACTGTGGCTGTAGAACCCTAGCCTTACTAGGGAGGAGGACAAATAGAAGCGGATGCAGGGACAGCTCCTGCCGGGCGTTGCTGTTACGCAGCTGCATGCTGCACACTCAGTGATGAGGGATCACAGGGGAGATAAGATGCAAGAGTGAGAGTTAATTATTAATTTTGAGCCAAATCTCTCTCACTCATCTTGTAGGGAAAATTGCTTTCTAATTGTCGACCACTCGAGTCTGGCGTTCAAAATCCACCTCCTTGGAGTAGGAAGTTGGATGCTTTTGGCTCGCTCCGTGCTTTTGTTCTCACACTTTTGAGACCCCATATCTTCATACATTCTTTTAGTTCCTTTGGGAGCTTTGGCAACACCTCCCCTTTTAGCACAGCTCGGCATTTCATTTGCTGCTGCGGATTCCTCCTTCAAGATCGTTTATGAGGATGAGAGCTAAGGCCAGAGCCAACACTTGGTCCCGGGCCTCCCTCCCTGCTTGGGGACCCAGGAGGGGGGCGGCAGGCATCACCATTTGTGGCCCTCAAGCCTTGGGTTGAGCTTTCTTTTTTTTTTTAATATATATATATTTTAAATTTATTTCTAGGAGAGAGAGAGACAGCGTGAGCAGGGGAGGGTCAGAGAGAGAGGGAGACACAGACTCTGAAACAGGCTCCAGGCTCTGAGCTGGCAGTCAGCACAGGGCCCGACGCGGGGCTCGAACCCACGAACCGCGAGATCATGACCTAAGCGAAAGTCGGACACTTAACCGACTAAGCCACCCAGGCGCCCCTCGGGTTGAGCTTTCAATCCATGTGCCTGCCCGTGTTCATCCGAGAGATGAGATCTGTATGACTTGCTACAGGAAAACCTTTGCCATAATAAATATGTGGCATCTCTAGTGGGCTCTCTTCACCCACCAAGTTAAGTGCAACTCTCCAAAGGCCATCTTGTACCTGAGGCACGGCTTCTGTTCTGTGAGACCTCACTGCTCCTCCTTCTGAACCTCCTTCTTGCTGGAGGGAATTTTTCTTTCTCTTTCTATGCATTTTTGGTCCTGGGCTAGTATGGAGGCCAGTTGACCTGAAGCTACACAGGATTTCTTCCACGCAAATAAAAGCCTCTGGTTTTCGTTATTGCTTCCT
>NW_027532592.1:514724-820106 GCF_008692635.1 Crocuta crocuta
GCAGGACCTAGCGTGCAGTAGGCATTTCATGATGGTCAGTTTTATTCGTGCGCTCTGGGTAGTCCTGCCCTTGACATTACACCCAGCTGCCTGTTATCATGTGGAGAGTCAGATTAGCCAGCTGGCCGTCAGCCAGGGTTTCTCTGGGCGCATCCTTCTTCTCCTGGGACTTGGTTTCTTCATTCTTAATGTGGGAGTGAGAAGGCTGCCTCCCTCACAGGTGGCTGCAAGGAATTATAAACCAATAAAATGATTGCTTGGCATATGGCTGAATGTCAAGGGCAATATAAATGCTTAATCTCATTTATTTAGTAGTAGTTGGATGGTCATGTGAATGTTGCTGTGGAAACCATAACTCTTGAGTTCTCTGATACTTATCTATGTTGTTGTTTTTAAATGAGGCTTTAAATTTAAATCCTGTGATTTAAATATATATATATATATATATATATATGAAAAGTAAAAAAAAGGATCATGCTTGATCTCAATCACAGCCTTTTTATAAGAAACAGTGTAAGCTGCCANCCACTCACCCATCCATCCACCCAGCCACTCATCACTCCCCCCCCACCATTATACCCCCTACCCATACACCTACGTATCCCTTCACCCACTCACCTACTGGCCCACCCGTCCACCCACCCACTCATCCATCCATCTATCCATCCATCTATCAGTCCATCCATCCATGTACCCACCTTCCCTTCCNCCCTCCGTCCACCCATGAGTAACCAGAACCAGTGGTTTTGCAGTGAAGTTGCAGCACTGAGAGAGCGTCAGGGAGGTGGGAACACGCGATGCCAGAGTTTGTGCAGCTGGTGCGAACAAGGAAGAGGCGACAACAGAAGTGGTGGTTGCTGTTGTGAGAGCGGAGGCTTCAGCAGTTCAGAGCGGGGACCAGGGGCTCCACACGATAGTACCCAGGGCCCAGGCCGCACATGGCTGGGAGACGCCCACGGGAGTTGCGCTGGTTAGAAAACTTGGTCCTGATAGTAAGTCCTCATCGGAGGAACTCCTGGAATCCTAGCCCCCTGTGTGCTCTCCTCTGAAAACAGGGTCTTCACCTGGCTACCCACTTCCACCCTGGTCTTTGAAGCTCTTCCCTGGGCTGCGTGTGCCTTTCTGCCCGTCAACCCCTGTGACTGGCTGGTGGGTCCCGCTGACCCCTGCACCTGCTGGTGCTCACACGGCGGATGGCGGAGCAGACACCCACTCCTCCTCCTCACCTCCTCCTCCTTGCCTCAGTGGCCTCGCTCTGGCGGTTTGTCACGGAGATCCTAAATACCACAACTTTTTTTTTAAAGCACTCATTCCCAGTTTGGCTTCCGAGTCCTCAGTTCCCACCACCAATCAGCTGGTGTCCCTTGATGCCCTTCCCAGTGTTGGGGTCCACTCTGGGTGAGGTGACGATGCCCACCATGCTGGGCTCCTGCAATGACACACGGGCGAACCTTCCTGGGAATTCGGCTTCAGAGGGCCACTGGCATCTCAAGTCAAACGCACCACCTTCCTCCCACGCGCCTCGTGCTGAAAACACTATTTCCACATATTTCCTGTCCCGCCCGCAGGTCTGCAAACCATCCTTGACACGGCCACCTTCTTCCTCAGGCCCGTTTGGCCTCCACGTCGAGCTGGCTGAGTGCCGACGGTCAGGGACTGATTCCGCGTTTCCATCTCCTTTGGCCTTCCCTGCTGGACCTTGAGGGTGTTATGCTGAGAGAAATAAGTCAGGCAGAGAAAGACAAATATCATATGTTTGCACGTATAGGAGGATTAGGAAGAACTTAACTGAGGACCATGGGGGAGAAGAAGAGGGGAAATGGTGGGGGAAAGGGGGAGAGGCAAACCATGAGAGACTCTTGAATGCTAAGAACAAACTGAGGACTGATGGATGTGGGGGGGAGGGGGGAGAGGGGAGAGAGGGGCACGGAGGAGGGCACTTGTGGGGATGAGCACTGGGTGTTATATGGAAACCAACTTGACAATAAACTATTTGTAAAAAAAAAAACAACAAAAAAACCCCGCTTTCTCGAGATGCATTTTACATGTAATAAAAGTCACTCTACTCCCATGCACACTTCTGTTTTTATTTTTGTAGCTGTGCCCGCGGCCGACGTCATAAAGCAGGTTCCGACAGGCCCGCGAGTCCCCGGCCCTCCCTGAGCCCCAGCAACCTGGTCAGCTCTCTGTCTCCAGCGTTTGCCATTCCTGCGCGTTTCCTGGACACAGGCCTGCAGTGGTGCGGTCTCTCGCATGTGCTTTCTCCCCCGCAGCCTAATGCTCGTGAGGTCCCGGAACCGTGCGGACTCCATCAGTACTGCGGTACTTCCGTGGCTCGGTGTTACTCCGTTGTACGGAGATAGCACGGTCTGTACGACGGACGGTAGACCTTTCAGTTGTTTCCACTTTGGGCCGATTATGAATACTGGTTGCTATGAGCTCTTGTGGGCAAGTTTTTGTGTGGACCTTTTTTTTTTTTTTTTCTTTTTTCTCTTGGGTAGATACCTCGGAGTAGAATTAATGGATAGGACAGTAATTTTATATTGAACTTTTTGAGAAATTGCCAGACTGTTTTCCAACGTGGCCACACCATTTTACATGCACGCGAGCCCCGATTTGTCCATATCCTCAACGATAGGTGTTACTGTGTCCTTTTTCACTTCATTATAGCTGTTCCAGTGGTGCCTCATTGTGGCTTTCCGTTTCCAGTTCCGCAATGATTAACAGCGTTGACCATTATTCCATGTGCTTATTAGCTCTTTGTCCGCTGTTTTTAAAAATTTTTAATGTTTTAGTTATTTCTGAGAGAGAAAGAGAGACAGCGTGAGCAGGGGAGGGTCAGAGAGAGGAAGACACAGAATCTGAAACAGGCTCCAGGCTCTGAGCTGTCAGCACAGAGCCCGACGCGGGGCTCGAACCCATGAACTGTGAGATCATGACCTGAGCCAAAGTTGGACGCTTAACCCACTAAACCACCCAAGTGCCCCTGTCTGCTGGTTTTTAAAGTGAAATATATGTTCACATCATTTGCTTTTGGATTAGGTTGTTTACTTTCTAATGATCAAATTCGAAAATTTGCTTTTTAGGGGCGCCTGCGTGGCTCAATCAGTTGAGTGACTGACATCAGCTCAGGTCATGATCTTGAAGTTCATGAGTTCGAGCCCCGTGTCAGGCTCTGTGCTGACAGCTCGGAGCCTGGAGCTGCTTCGGATTCTGTATCTCCCTCTCTCTCTGCCCCTCCCCTGCTCACGCTCTGTGTCTCCGTCTTTCTCTCAAAAATAAATAAATATTAAAAAAAGGAAAAAACCGAAAAACAAGAAAATTTGTGTTTTACCTCCTAACTGGTGTGCCTGCTTGTCTGTGCCACTGCTTCAGCCGTTTTCACTAAATGCTGCAGGACGAATGTTACTGCATGGCTGGGTGCTGCCCCTCACCTACTCAAAACCCCGCCGTGTTCTCCACCACCAGACTCCTACACTTGACATTCAAGCTGTCAGATGAAGTGGTTCCATCCCTGAACGCTCTCAGAGGTGCTCTGAGGTCCGGAAAGACGGCTCCCGGGTGACCCCCTTGTCCCTTGTCCCATATCTGTTCTACCTTTGTCCTAATCCCTGCTCCATCCTGCTCTGACCCGTCCAAACCCCTTTCCCCAGGGACCCTCCAGCGGGCGTGATCTCCTGGGACCCTGTTTCCTTTGTCGTCCTGGGCTGTCCTTGACCTGCCTGTAAGCTGAGTGCTGTTCTAGAAATTTTAATCAAAAATGTTCCTGGGGTGCGCCTGGGTGGCTTAGTCGGTTGAGCGTCCGACTTTCGTTTAGGTCGTGATCGCACAGTTCATGGGTTTGAGTCCCGCATCAGGCTCTGTGCTGACTGCCAGCTCAGAGCCTGGAGCCTGCCTCAGTCTGTGACTCCCTCTCTCTCTGACCCTCCCCTGCTCACGCTGTCTCTCTCTCTCTCCTAGAAATAAATAAAACTTTAAAAAAAATTAAAAAAAAATGTTCCTGGGCACTGGGGCGCCTGTGTGGCTCAGTCGGTTAAGCGCCTGACTCTTGATTTCAGTTCAGGTTGTGATCTCGAGGTTCGTGAGTTCCAGCCCCACGTCGGGCTCTCTGCTGTCAGTGCAGAGACTTGCTTCGGATTCTCTGTCCCCCTTTTCCTGCCCTTCCCCCACTTGCACTCTCTCAAAATTAAAAAAAAAACAAAAAACAAAATAAAAAATAAATTAAAAAAAATGTTCCTGGGTACCCACTCAATGATATTCTGCTCTCTCTTTGGAGTTCTTCAGAACAGTTATCAAACAGATGTGTGGTAGTTTGGTTTTATTTTATGTCCTGGACGGACACAGCCTTCTTATTTCCACCTTTGCCAACCCGCGAATTACTTCTATTCCTGGCACCTGGCGGCGGACCAAAGAAGCCTCTGATTTTGTTTTGTAATGTTTACTTTTGAGAGACAAAGAGACAGAGCCTGAGTAGCAGAGGAGGAGAGAGAGAGGGGAAGACACAGAATCCAAAGCAGGCTCCAGGCTCCGAGCTGTCAGCACAGAGCCCAACACAGGGCTCAAACCTGCAAACTGCAAGATCATGACCTGAGCCAAAATCAAGAGTCAGGCACTTAATCGACTGAGCCACTCAGGCGCCCCAAATTACTAGATATTTATTTTTAGTCACCAACATTCCCTACTCATTTCCCTCCTGGCTTTGTTATTTTGTCTCTTGGCCTCAACTAAGCATGCAGGCGTGTATGTGCACGTGTGTGCGTGTATGTGTTTGTGTGTGTGTGCGTGCACGTGTCTGCACACGTATGAGCAAGGATGTTTGTGGGGCTGCCACAGCCTTTACTCCCCCTGGCTCCTTGTGTTCCCTTTCCTAAAAATCAAAACTTGCTCTAATTTCTTTTCTTATTTTAGTAACCATTTTCTTATCAAATAATAATATTATCTCTCTCTCTCGGAAAACAGAATTGGAAACTCCCAGAGAGATGTTATATCCTTAATATTGTGATGCTGGATTCCAGTTTCCTTTTTTTCTGATGCATATATAGTTTTCTTTTGGTTTCATGGAGTTATCATCATCCTGTACTTGACTTTTTGTATACTTAACACTAATACATCATCACTGCCCTTCTATTGTTCCCATTAATTATCCTTTTATGAAAACACTTAAGAAATTTTTAAATATGTTTTTATTTATTATGGAGAGACAGAGGGAGACAGAGCATGAGCATGGGAGGGTCAGAGAGAGGGGGAGACACAGAATCTGAGGCAGGCTCCAGACTCCGAGCTGGCTGTCAGCACAGAGCCCAATGTGGGGCTTGAACTCAGGAACTGTGAGATCATGACCTGAGCCAAAGTCGGACGCTTAACCGACTGAGCCACCCAGGCGCCTCTATGAAAACATTTTTAATGGCTGCACTGTACACCATGGTCTGATGATAGTGTAAGGTATTAAAGCCATCCCCCTGCAGATGCATGCATAGGTTAGTTCTCTTCCTTCATAATTATAAACAGTGATTCATCGGACGCCATGATCCCTCTGATATATGGTGGCATGGTCCATGGTCGTCACACCTGGTGCCCAATGTCAGTGGGCTGAGCGCTCATTATCTGATCTTAGTAACTGGTCTTTCCCTCCGCCTCCCATCCTGAAAGCAAAATAAAAATAACGATAAAACATCTATCACTGCAGCCACACAAATCTCTCTCACACCCTTTCTCTTTCTCTTCCATTATCTACGGTCAGCTTAGGACTGAAACCAAACTTGGAATTGAGCCCCAAGGAATGTATGGGGATAAAATGATTAGTGACTGAAGTGATAGCCCGAGAGTGGAGAGCCTTCCTCAACGCTCCCCTGACACTATCAAGGTGGCCAAGTGCACCGGAGAAAGTTAACAGCTTGCTGATGACTCTTTGGGAGCCAACGTGTGATCATATGGTCCATAGAACACCAGTAGATCAAATGCAAATACCGTTTGCATATTTGTCAAGATCCCTCATGGACAATGCAGCCTGCTTTAATTATCTGTCCAGGAGAAACTCGTTGTGTCTGGCATGTGCACGGCCCTGTATCCACTGGCATGTCTGTGCCTGAACCGATACGGAAGATATTTTGAAAGAAAAGTATTAAGGAGGAGTGGAATCTGTTATCTGTTGCCCCCCTGCCTAGCATTTAGAAGTTGCCAGCCTGATTTTGTTTTTCTATTTTTGATTTATTCTTTCAGACTTTCAAAAATACAGTGACATCATTGGGGCGCCTGGGTGGCTTAGTCGGTTAAGCGTCTGACTTTCGCTTAGGTCATGATCTCGCGGTTCGTGGGTTCGAGCCCCACGTCGGGCTCTGTGCTGACTGCCAGCTCAGAGCCTGGAGCCTGTTTCTGTCTGTGACTCCTTCTCTCTCTGACCCTCCCCTGCTCACGCTGTCTCTCTCTCTCTCTCTCTCTCCTAGAAATAAATAAAAAAAATTTAAAAAAATACAGTGACATTATATATTTTAGCTATAAAACTTCCGAGTGACTTGTCCCTGACGTAGAAGTAATGAGAAAGCTCAATTTTCTGGCAATATAAAAGTCCCGTGAAACATTCCCAAAGAAGTTACATCCATTTAATAATTAAGTAACAGGGAATATGGCATTAGAATTTCATTTTTTATGCTTATTTATTAGATAGATAGATAGATAGAGAGAGAGAGAGCACAAGAAAGGTAGGGGTAGGAGAGAGAGAATTCCAAGCAGGCTCCACACTATTGGCACGGAGCCTGACATGGGGCTCAGGCTCATGAACTGTGAGATCATGACCTGAGATGAAATCAAGAGTTCAAGGCTTGGGGTGACAGGGTGGCTCAGTCAGTTAAGCATCAGACTCTGGCTCAGATCACGATCTCACGGCTTGTGCGTTCAAGCCCTACACTGGGCTCTGTGCTGACAGTTCGGAGCCTAGAGCCTGCTTTGGATTCTGTGTCTCCTTTTCTCTCTGCCCCCTCCGCATGCTGACCTCTCTTTCTCTCAAAATGTTAAAAACAAAACAAAACCCAGAAACATTTGGAAGCTTAACTGACTGAGCCACCCAGGCACCCCAAATTTCATTCTTAGCCAAGTAATAGACCTTACATTTTTTTTCTTGCATTTTTATCTATGGATATAACAGAGAGCTACTGGTTTACTCAGGAGAATCAGTGAAATAAATACATTGATGTTTATAGAAGCTCTCAGCTTTCAGAAGCCAGTATGTAATTTCTTCATTCATAAAACAAGTTGTGTGTGTGTGTGTGTGTGTGTGTGTGAAGTAATGCTATTAAAGTCCTTAAAAATTTTTTTTAAATGTTTTATTTATATCTTTTTTTTAATGTTTTATTTATTTCTAGGAGAGAGAGAGAGACAGCGTGAGCAGGGGAGGGTCAGAGAGAGAGGGAGACACAGAATCTGAAACAGGCTCCAGGCTCTGAGCTGGCAGTCAGCACAGAGCCTGACGCGGGGCTTGAACCCACGAACCACGAGATCATGACCTAAGCGAAAGTCGGACGCCTAACCGACTAAGCCACATAGGCACCCCTGTTTCATTTATTTCTGAGAGAGAAAGAGACAGTGTGAGCAGGGGAGGGTCAGAGAGAGAGGGAGACACAGAATCTGAAACAGGCTCCAGGCTCTGAGCTGTCAGCACAGAGCCTGATGCGGGGTTCAAACCCACAAACTGTGAGATCATGACCTGAGCTGAAGTCGGACGCTCAACCGACTGAGCCACCCAGGTGCCCCTTAAAGTCTTTGAACGTATATATGTATTTATCTATATAAATTTCTCTATCAGTGAAGGGTTTGGTTGTCTCATTAGAATCCTTCAGTCCAATAGAAATTATAGTTACACTCTTTACACCTGATCTTGGCCAAAAGACTGAGAAGTGATATATAGTCAGACTCTTTAGAGACTAACTTTTTAGCTCATAGAATATAACCCCTCAAAACCACAAGAATTCTAAAAACCTTGAAAAAAGAATTCTAAAAAACTTGAAAAAAACACCATTGGGGCACCTGGGTGGCTCAGTCAGTTAAGCTCCCAACTTTGGCTCAGGTCATGATCTCCCAGTTCATGAGTTCAAGCCCCACACCAAGCTCTGTGCTGACAGCTCAGAGCCTGGAGCCTGCTTCGGATTCTGTGTCTCCTTCTCTCTCTCTGCCCCTCCCCCCACTCTTGCTCTGTCTCTCATTCTCAAAAATAAATATTTTAAAAATTAAAAAAAAGAAAATGCCACCATTAAAACTAACATTAGGAAGTACTTTGTATACAACTGAATTTCCCAAAGAAGACAATTACAATCTGGATAGCAGCAGCCAAAATCCTATTTAAAGGCACAGGAGAGTGGCCAGATGTAGGCAAGGGTTCAGTGTCTGAAAGAAAGATTATGTGGGTCTGGCCCAGTCTGCTGGGCACGGTGGCCATAAAGCTCCAGGGAAAAGCCAGTCTCACTGGTGTGAGGCATTACCCAGTGGAGTTAAGGGCTGTTGCTAGAAAGGGGGAAGGAAAATCTTGGAGAGAGGCAGCCCAAAAACCTGCAATTTTCCTCAAGTCCTTAGCTTTGAAATTCTGTATTCATGGGCAAGCTACAAGAAGCCCAGGGCAAAGCAGCTTTTGGAAGCTGAAAGAATTGATTTCAGCTGCTATCCCTGGAGGGGAGCAGAGCTTGGAATGTAAGTTCCAAGTTAGAAGGTCTGGCAAATACTTTGGGCTTTTCACTGAAACCCCAGAAGTGCCACATTTAAAAATTTTTTTAATGTTCATTTATACTAGAGAGAGAGAGAGAGAGAGAGAGAGAGAGACAGGGGAAGGACAGAGATAGAGAGACACACAGAATCTGAAGCAGGCTTCAGGCTCTCAGCTGTCAGCACAGAGCCCGGTGTGGTGCTCGAACTTGTGAACTGTGAGATTGTGACCTGAGCTGTAGTTGGACGCTTAGCGGACTGAGCCACTCAAGTACCCCAGAAGTGCAAGACTTTAGAGGTAAGGAATAAGTCTCAGAACCCAGGACTTTTTCTTAGATATAAGGGCATAACTGACATAGAACCAGTCTAACAGAGCATGAAGCCGGGTTGCTACAAGTTTAAGGTGATCCACCACTGGCTCAACTGCCTGCTGCTCGAAGAAAATCAATACTCTCCAAAGGAAGAGACTAGAATCTAGCATCTTTATGAGGTGATGTCCACCATATTTGGCATGTAGTTGAAATTTATTGGATATTGGATATGAAAAGAAACAGGAAGATGTGATTCAGAGTCAAGAGAAAAATCAGTCAATAGAAACTGACCCCCAAATGAGCCAGATGTTGGAATCAGCAGACAAGAAATTTAAAGCTGCTATTATAACCATGTTCAAGGATTTAAAAGAAAAAGAAGCAGATAAATAGAAATTATGTATGTGTGTATTCATAAGTACAATATCTGAAATGAAGAATTTACTGGATAGCCTTCCACAGAGAGTGGAAATAGCAGGGGCAATGGTTGGTGAAATTACTGCAGGATGGACAGAAATTCCAGATTGGAGAATTGATGGGTAAGGGCAGCATTGATAAACAGAACCTTAGTAACTTACGAGACAATTCAAGTAGTGCAATGATATACATGTAATTGGAGTCCAGAAGGAGAGGAAAGAGAGAATGGGGCAGTGGGTAATTTGAATAAAGAATGCCTGAAATGACCCCAGATTTGGTGAAAAACTTCTCTATCAACTTATAGGTTCTACAAATGCAGCAAACCTTAAGCCAGATAAGTACAGAGAGAGCCATATCTGGGAGCATCATTGCCAAATTGTTGAAAATCAGTGGTAAAGAGAAAATGTCGACATTTTACATACAGAGGGAATTCCTAGAGAACTAGTGCTAATCTCCAATCAAACAAAAAAGGCCCAAAGGCTATGAACGACATCTTTAAAGGACTGCCAACAGACAAACAATAACAAAACACAAAAAAAACCTGTCAACCAAGAATTCTATGTCCAGTTAAGCTTTTCTTCAAACACAAAATATGGAAGAAAGACATTTTTAGAGAAGCAGAAGCTGAGAGAATTTGTTGCCCGGAGACCTTCAGCACAAGAAATGCAAAAGAAGTTTCTTCAGTCTTAAATGAAAGGATCCAGTTGTAAAGTTGGCTCTACAGGAAAAAACAAAGAATCCCAGAAATAGTGAAACTGGGTAAGTAGAAAAAAAATCTCAAGTTTCACCAAAAGACAAGAGGTTGTTTAAAAGTGATAAGATTATATTGTGGCTTTTATACTGTAGATAGATATAAAATACAGTAAAACCGTGGTTTACGAGCATAATTCATTCCGGAAACATGCTTGTAATCCGAAGCACTTGTATATCAAAGTGAACGTCAAGAACCAATGGCTCAGTTATGATCATGTGACATTGGGCGTCACGTAGTACTGGCATTGCAAGATATCTCTCACTTATGAAGTTAAAATTTATTAGAAATGTTTGCTTATCTTGCAGAACACTCACCCAACAAGTTACTCGCAATCCAGGGTTTTAGTGTATATCAAAATAGCACAAAAGAGGGAGGTAAGATGAAAGTTACTTTCAAGTGTCTTCCATTTTAAGTGGAGTAGCACAACGTTAACTCAAAGTGGCCCGTGATAAGTTAAAAATTCACATTATAATCATTGGAGCTAAAAAAAAAAGGCCAATAGAGAGATGAAAGTGGAATATTAAAAATATTCAATTAACAACAAGAAGGTAGGAGAGACAGAGGAATAAAAAACAGAGTACAGACAGAATACAGACCCACACCCAACAACACGAAGCTCGAAAACTTTATTTTCAGCGAAAAAAGCCAAATACAAAAGAATACATATCGCCTGGATTCTAAACACAAAATTCAGGATCAGAGCTAACCCATGGTGATGTCAATCAGAGCAGGGACTGTGTCTGAGGAATGGCGACGGCCTGGGAAGAGGCAGGGGAGAACTTTGTGGAGTAACCGAAGTTCATATCTTGATCGAGCGGGTGCCTTCTCTGGGAGTATATATTTACCGAAGTTCCCAGAACTGTACTCTTAGGATTTGTGCATTTCATTGTGTGTAAATGTTACATCCATTGGGGCCTGGCGTTGTCCACTCTGATCAACAGGGGGCGCTGCGAGCTCACCAAACGCGCTTCGGGGACCCAGCTACTTGGGGATGCAAATCAGACCCGCTCTGGTCTCCTCCGTCTTCAAGGTGGATCTCGCAGCCCCCCAACTGTTCTCCCTCGACACCCCACCTCCGCAGCACGCCCCCACCCCCTGCCACCGCGGCTTCGCGGGCTGGTCCGTGTCCCCTCCGCGCGCGCTGCGCTTCCACGGATGCGCGGCGCGCGCTAATGGCGACGCTGTCTCCCCGCGGCACCCCGCGGAATACAGATGCGGCTGCGAGCTGGCGTGTGCCGCCTGGAGGCGTACCTGCCCCCCGAGGTCCTCTCTCCATGCGATCGCTCTTTACACTGGAAGCAGGAACGTCATGGAAACTTCCACACGGTTCTCGACATCTTCATTTTGACCTTCTTACCTCGCTTTGGTGGCTGTGAAATCTTCCCACTCCAGGGATGNCCCCAGGAAGGCGGGAGGGGCGTTGCCCCAGGGTTTCGGCACCCCAGAAGGTTGTCTTCCTGCCCCCTCCCTATCTCAGAAGGAAGCCAGGTTCTGGAAAGCCCCAGACATCCCTCGCGCCCTCGCCCACCCCCAGGCCGGGGTCTCCGGGCGCGGAGATGCCATTACACCTCACGTGACCCCCGCACTGGGCCGGTCCCTCTCGAGGCGTCTCGAGGGGTGTTAATTAAAGGTCACAGCAAAACAGACCTGCAGGCTCACCGGGGGAAATGTCCTCCCGGGAAATGAAAAATGACACCCANGTGGTGGAGGAGGACCCGGCATGTTTGCGGACTTGTTTGTGACTCAGTCCCTTTTACACGGCGTTTCAAAGGCAGAACTGCACGCCTCGCCAGGAAGAGAAAGAACTTGGGGGCGGGGACGCTCGGCGCGTTTCTGGCCGGCCCTCCCCTCGCTGCTGCCCCTCCGCGCCCGGCGCGCGCGGCGGCGTTTCCTTAAGGGCCGCGGGCCGCTCTCCAGTAACTNGTGAAAAGAGAACGTGTGCCTGGAGGAGGCAGAAGAGGAGGAAAAGCATTATTTGAAGAGAAGAATAAGCCAGCCACTCCAGCCCGTTCTGCAAATTAGTGCTATTACTTCTGGGGTCCATTTGCTGTGATTCTTTCCTCCTCCCCCCCACCACCCCAAATTAAGGAACCTTGACTTGAGGGCCAGGAGCCAGCCCCCGACAACGGCGAGGGGGGGTACCCTTCTGGGTCGGAAGACCTTTTGGATGTAGCGTTGGTGGAACATTTAGACACTCTCCTCGGGAAAGGCCACCATGAATTCGGTAGCGGGGAATAAAGAGAGGCTGGCGGTCTCCACCAGGGGCAAGAAATACGGGGTAAGTTGCCACGGGGACGATGCGGAGGCGCGTTACCGGAGCCCCCTCGGCCGGGGTCCCCCTTTCCCGGCGCGGTGCGGCCGCGCAGGGCGGCCCCGCGCTCTGGCGCTGCGGCAGAGGCGCCTCCGCCGGGCTGTGCGTGCCCAGAGCCTGCACGCCCGCCTCGCCCTCGGAATGTTCTGTCTTCCCGTTCCTTGCCATCCCCGCAGCCCTAACTTTTGCGGCATTCGTGGACTTCCAGGCAGACAGAGTTAAGCCGAAAGGTGTTTGGGGGTGGTGGGGGGGAGGTTGTCCATGAATCCTCAGCCATTCCTCGAGATCATTTCCCTGGAGCGGGGAGAGCCTTCCATTTACCTCTAGGTTCCGGAGGGCTGTGCCCGGAAAGAATAAAAATCCAGAAGCCATCACCCCCGCTGCCCCCAACCCGTCCGGGGTATAGCGTCTTCCAGGAACTTGAACGTGGGTTCTTTTGGGGATGGGTGTCGGGTTTGAAAGCGCTGGGGGTGCTGACTATATGCCCCCCCCTCCGCCCCCTGCGGAAACCATGGAAAGCCCTGAGCGAGCCCTCTCCACCCAAGCGAGGAGTCCGCCGGCGCCCGGGAGCCATGGGCTGCGGGGACCCAGTTAAGGACAATTAACGGGGCGGATGGAGGTAGATTCGGCCCCAGGGCTCGGAGCACCCCGGGACGCGCGCCCGTTGGCGCTCGGCCGGGCCCTCGGGGGCGCGTGGGTCCCCGGCCCGGGCGCGGTGTGGGTGGGGAGGGGGAGGTCGCCCCCAGCCCGGCCCGACCCCGGGGACGCGGGAGCCCGCCGCCCTGCGGCCCCTGACTCTGCACGTCTCCCCCGCAGGTGAATGAAGTGTGCTCGCCCACCAAGTCCGCGGCGCCCTTCTCCCCCGAGAGCTGGTACCGGAAAGCGTACGAGGAGTCGCGCGCCGGGAACCGGCCCACCCCCGAGGGCGCGGGCTCGGCGCTCGGCTCGTCGGGGACCCCGTCCCCTGGCTCGGGCACCTCGTCCCCGAGCTCCTTCACGGGCTCCCCGGGCCCCGCCTCCCCGGGCATTGGCACCAGCTCGCCGGGCTCCCTGGGCGGCTCGCCGGGCTTCGGCACGGGCTCCCCGGGCTCGGGCAGCGGCGGCGGCTCCTCCCCCGGCTCNCGCTGTGCTCCCCGCACCCGACGCGACCTCGGGGCGTCTTCCCCCAAGACCCTGTTCCCGCGTGCTGCCAGCCCTGGCGACGCTGCAGGCGGGGTGTGGGGGGCAGCTGACCCCAGCTCCTAGGGGGTTCCTCTCTGCAGCCCTCCCTTCCTCCCTCCCCCCGCTCATCGGATCCCTCTCCCCTCCCCACCGCCACTCGCGGGCCTCACGAAAAGCCCGTGGGGGTCCTAAAAGCAAGCTGGTATTTGGGGGTTGGCGTTTCCCACTGTCTGATCGTGGGCCTTCGTTCCCAGGATCACAGAAACAAACACACCCTCCAAGGCCAGCCTGTGNNNNGGAGGGCAAGAAAATGCAGTTGTATTTGCACTGTTGGGGCCAAGTACTATCAAATGATAATATTTACTCTTACGCTTCAAAGAGTTTTTATCAGTGGTTGGAGAGAACTATCGAGAAAGCAGTGAAGAGCTGCGCGGATTTCTGACACTGCCCGGTGGCGTTTTCTGATTTATGTTTCTGGGACTTTTGAAACGGACTACTGTGATTTTTGAATGGTGGAGCCCAGCGCTGACTCCATCTGCTCGCCTCACTGTGTTCATACGCAAGGGTTAAGTTAAGCAAACACCCACAGACGTTGTAAAATTTTACATGTGGAAAATTACCGCCAAGAGAATTGGTTTTATGAATCCCGAATTTATCTCAGGAATAATTAACCTGTGGATTGTTGAACAGTATACCGTGTTTTTGGTAGCTTGGTAATCAGTCTGTCCCGACACCCTGAGAACAAACCTCAGGAAATCTGAAAGCGCATTATATGCTTGCATTCTGTATCCCTGATTTAATGCTATTTCGTCACTCACAGGTTTATTTATTTGCTCTTTGGATCCTTTATCAATAGTTCCCGATTTCCTACCACATTCAAGGCACTATGTTAGCACAGCACTGAAATGACAGGTACCTACAGCCCTTCTCCACATGGAGCTTGCATTCTTCTTTAAAAAAATTTTTTTAAATGTTTTATTTATTTCTGAGAGAGAGAGACCGTGTGAGCAGGGGAGGGTCAGAGAGAGAGAAGGAGACACCGAATCTGAAACAGGCTCCAGACTGTGAGCTGGCTGTAAGCACAGAGCCGGATGCGGCGCTCGAACCCACGAACCGCGAGATCATGACCTGAGATGAAGTCAGCCGCCCAACCGACTGAGCCACCCAGGCGCCCCTTGGAGCTTGTATTGTAGTGGAAGGTGAAACGTTCAACCACAAAATGCACAATTCCGAATTTATTCCCATTTTGTGGTAAGTGTGTTTACAGAGGAAGAGCGTGGGGCGCCGTGAGATGGTATAACCAGACTAGACCCTCTGATACATTTTGAAAAACCTTGGTTCTCAAAGGTTTCATCTGATCTTTGGCAGTCCTAGTAAGTTACAGTCTACCACAGTATTCTAGAACATTCTCGATCGCGAGGACCTGTGCTTACCCTAGCTTGTTTGTGTTGTTGTTTGAGTGGTCGTACCTGCAAAGGTAAATCCAAATAGACTCTTTCTATAAATATGGAGGAAGGGAAGGAAATCGATAGCGAAGAGAAACATGTTGAAATTCAAAATGCATCTGTCCCATTTTGTGGAGTCATGTGACAAAGCCGAGTTTTGTTTTTGTTGAAGCACCTGGAAAATTCATTCCCAGTGTTATACTGGAGGCAGTTCAATATACTTGCCAACTTTATTTACCTGCTGAAATGGAAGTGATCCCGGGGGACTGATCATTGGATTTCCTGAATCTCAGTGCTTTGCATCACCTTACAGAAACTCAGGCATGAGTGAGGGAGAGCTGTCAGTCACACAGGATCACTTTAAGGCACACATCAGTGGCATACAATGCTACTGTTGGCCTGGAGTTTCGTATGTGACATAGCGTGGTGAAACATGACATTTGGTACAGGGGGTGCACAAGACTTAGCCAGAAACCACAGCGATATGGAATACCTCACTGTTGACTTTTTAAACATTTATTTTTGAGAGACAGAGCCTGAGTGGGGGGGAGGGGTTGAGGAACAGAGAGAGAGGGAGACACAAAATCCAAAGCAGGCTCCAGGCTCTCAGCTGTCAGCACAGAGCCTGACGCGGGGCTCGAACCCACGAACCCGTGAGATGATGACCTGAGCCGAAGTCGGACGCTACACCTACTGAGCCGCTCAGGCGCCCCTGGAGAATGCTTCATTGTTAATCATGAGGTACGGAGCCTCAATTTGTTGGCCTAAACAATAAATGTAGCTCTAGTTTTCTTTTTTCAAAGTATTGGTACCCTCAGATAAGCTACAATTTCCATTAGGCGATTAAAGTTTGCAATACTGTAAGTAGCCCCCAGGCACCAGAAGAGTTAAGTTTCTTTGGACCAAGAGGTGTCATTGTGACTCCAACATGCAATTTGCCCTGTAGAGTAAGAATCTAGAAAATAAAGGCATGTTTTTGAGGGGTAATTAGCGAAAACCATCATGGTAATTCACTTAAGTGGCTTAATTGTATTTGGAGAATATTTTCTCAGATAGTATACTAAACTCTACCAGCTGGTATTAAAACTCTCCTAGGTGGCCGTTTAGAAGTCAGAGGCAGAAGAGCACACCCAGGAATCTTCCTGTTTTAGGATGGATTCAGTTTTGCTTCTTTCCGCCACCAATTTCATTTCGTGATGTCGAGTAAATCTGTTTTTTTTTTTTCTCCATATTTTAAACTTCCTTTGGAGAAAAGATATGAGGGCTGATGATCGTCAATTAGCCAAGATACCGTTAGATTTATGGTTTACCTATTTAGGGGTTTTCTCACAAAACATCACCCGCTTTCAGTTTCTGATTTGTCAGTACATTTTCCAAATATCCTACAGCTGTGTGAGTTCTCACCCTGCGCCCACGGGAAGTAGCAAGCCCTAGTGAGTCCTCCCAATTTTGTCCCTTGGACAGTCAGAGGGGAGCGGTGGGGTGCTGGCGAGCCCATCAGGGGTGTCTGGCTGGTGGCCTGAGGAGTGACCGCCGTATTCTGGGTATTCTTAGGAGTCATGTGGCCATGGGGAGAGCAGGGCTTTGTGGCGGAAGGCCACATGACTTGGAGATTTCTAGCTCAGGCTACTGGGCGTGGGGGTGGGTTGGGTGGGGAATGGGGTTAACTGAGGCAGGAAACAGGAAGCCATGAAGATGTGGGTGAAGCTCAAAGAGGAAGATCATCATGAGTTTGTTTTCCACGCAGTGAGTTTGAGGCTTCTGGAAAGAGGCAGAGAATAGAGGCGGGTTTAGGACTGAAAGAGACTCTGGAAATGTAGAAATGGTGCCTGTGAGCTCACGTCTCTGTTAACGATGCTCTGGGTTTGTCTTTTCAAATAATAACGTCTTACCTTGGTGAGTAAAGATTTGTGCCTGGTGGCAGATTGTAAAACATTTGGATTGACTTGACTTTTATTGCCCGAGTCAGTACAAAAAAAAAAAAAAAAAGTTCCTTCCTGGGTTTATATCGTATCTTTTCTCAGACTGGG
The DNA here is from genome assembly GCF_008692635.1 of Crocuta crocuta. Taxonomy (NCBI): domain Eukaryota; kingdom Metazoa; phylum Chordata; class Mammalia; order Carnivora; family Hyaenidae; genus Crocuta; species Crocuta crocuta. The sequence continues at coordinate 531,839 of NW_027532592.1, forward strand.
AAGAAGTGGTCAGATAAAAACAGAAGAACGTAGATTTGTAAAGCTGCCAATTTGTTGGGATTTTCAGTAGAAACAGCCCTTTTGCGTGTCATCGTGTTCCAGTGTGCAAATATAAAGCCATTTCATATCCACCGTCTTTCCTGTTTTACACACAGTCGAGGCACCAAGCAGAAATAGGGGCCAAGGAATGAATCTCCCATTTTGGGGCCATCCTAGATCCTTCTGATAACTGAGACAGAACTTTTGAGTTGGCAGTGGAAACCCTAAGAAACATCAGCCCCAAAGAATTCCCTGGAGTGAGCGGAAATGCTCCAGGTTGGCTAAAGGGTATCAGACATCTGTGCATTTCCATATCAATACAGGGAAATCTTTTATGTAAAAAAAAGGTCCAGAACGACATTCCTATCTGATTTTTTTTTTTCTCAGTCGAGTATTCTGGGTCCATTTAGGCCTCAGAAATACCAGGAAGATTAGCCAGACACACTGAGAAGGGTGGCCAGGAATCACAGAGATGAAAGAAAGGAATGTGTCACTGGGGTTTAAAAACACCAAACATAGACTCTAAATAGCCAGAGCCCAAGTGAGTCTAGACTTGGGGAGTATGTGCGTGTGTGTATTTTCCCAGCTCCAAAACGGGTATGAAGAAAATAACTATTTAAAAGTTCCTCCAGAAGCTATGGTATGATGCTTTATAAATAGTTACAATATTACATTTTAAACATATATCAATTATGCTGGCAGTATATTTGAAGCCTTAAAATAGATACAATACGTGTTACATTTTAAACATGTATCAATTATGAGAGCAGTGTATCTTTTAAGATCCTTTAAGTGAAATCTTTTAAGAGCAGGTAGCTATTTTCAGAAAACGTTATTTGAATCTTTTCCATTTGAGAAATATTTTAGATACGAGGTCAGCTAATAGATAGCATTGGTAATGAAAAAGTCCTGTAGCACTTATCATCAAAGCGTGTCCAAGACATTTCAGGGGTTCTAAAAACATGCCCAGTAGGGACACGTGAATGGAAATCTCTTCCTTAAGGTTTAGCAAGCTGTGGGATAATAGCTTTGCATTCTACCAGACTTTTAATTGTGAACCAACGCGGTCAGTTTTATAGTGACTTAATTCACTTTGTAAAAATCCCTGGGCTGTAGTAATTTCTTCCACACTCATTGCACATAGGATTATTGCATTAGAAATGTGATTTTTAAATGGCTGAGGCTAGTAATTTGTCAGCATTTGGAAGGATTAGGTCAATAAACTTTAGACAACATCAGTTGCTCTTTGGCATATCACAGATTGTGTCATTCATCAGCTAATACTAATGGTGACGGTAATGGCGATGATTATTGTCCTTAGTATGTGATGGGCAGTGTACTCTGATACACCCCTCCCCCACACCCATCCACCAGATCTCCTATAGCAAAACGAAGAGGGACCTGATTTCCTTACCCTGCAATTCCAAGGGATCCACATAGTTCAGATCGCAAACCGGAAGCAGGAGTCAAGGTGTCAGGAACAGAGAAATCCAAGGGAGCTTCCCCCCCAATCCCCTTGGGTTTTTTGTTAGTGTAACTGCCCTGGGGGGAGACACCCCCCCCTTGAGATTATTTTGATTAGTTATTATTGGGATTATTTTTCCTGGACTCCCAGATGGTAACATCGCTTTTAGGGTGTGGGGGCAGCGGGTGGTGGGGAAAATACGCGGGGCCGCCGGGATTTGGAGCTGCGTACTTTTCTTGGCTGGAACGTTCGTACTGCGGGCGGAAAGGGAACTTCCTCATATGTATAATCGCTCAGTTGAGACTGTTGCCTGCCCTTTCTGAGAACACCCTGTCGGAGGGCGCTGCGCTGACCTTCTGGGAGGAAGAGTTCTTCGCTCCACGTCAGTAAGGCTGCTGGACTTCAACTCTGTTCCGTCCTGGCAAAGATTGCAAGCTGGCTGACGTCTGTCAGGGTTCACGGTCTCTTTTCAGGAATACAAACCGATTTCCTTTTTACTATCTTGAGTCACAGGCTGACCACAGCATCTTTTCTTTACCTTTATTTATTTATCTACTTTTTTTTTTTTTAAAGCCTCCTCTATCGTCTTCCTGTGGCAAAGCAGTCCTGTTCCGATGGGTTCCCAGTGACCTCTCATCCTTAACTGGCACCGGTCAGAGATCTCTTAAAGTGCATTTGCAAAGACGCCTCAGGACCTGGAATAAACTCGTATCCCTAAGTTACTTTAAAAACGTAGATCGAAATAGTAAATCCGTCTGTGTCTGTCATCCCACTTACACTGCCTGTGGATGCTCCAGGACCCATCTGAGAAAGTCGGATTTCAAGTTCATGGTTACAAAGGCTGTGTGTCCATCACGTTTGGGCTTCGGAGGAATTCACCTTTGTTTTCTTTGAGTGTTTATATGCCTTCCTTTTTAAAATGTAGGTGTCCGATCCACTGGGAGGTGACTTTGGTGTCTAATGAAAGGTATGGATCAATTTTATCTTTTTCCAAATGTCTGGCTAGTTGTCAGCAGACTTTTATGGAGATGCCCGTCCTTCCCCGCTGATCTGAGATACCGTCACTGTCATAAACCATCTTTTGAGTTGTACTTGGTTGGGTCTGTTTATAGACCTTCTGCCACGTTCTATTTATCTGGGCCAGTTCCACATTCCTTTAAATATAAAATCTTTGTAGTAATTTTTAGGAGGTTTTTTTTTTTAATGTTTTATTTATTTCTAGGAGAGAGAGAGAGAGACAGCGTGAGCAGGGGAGGGTCAGAGAGAGAGGGAGTCACAGACTGAAACAGGCTCCAGGCTCTGAGCTGTCAGCACAGAGCCCGACGCGGGGCTCGAACCCACGAACCGTGAGATCATGACCTGAGCGAAAGTCGGACACTTAACCAACTAAGCCACCCAGGCGCCCCTGTAGTAAGTTTTAATATTTGGTGGGGCTCACCCTCCTTTTCCCATATAGAGCCTTTCCATTCTGGGAGTTTCCTGGTTATTCTTCCTATTGTCCTTTATGAGTGTTATTTTTTTAAATTTTTAAAAAATGTTTCTGAAAGAGAGGAGAGAGAGAGAGAGCGAGAGTGAGAAGCAGAGCACAAACTGGGGAGGGGCAGGGAGACAGAGATACACACACACAGAATCTGAAGCAGCTCCAGGCTCTGAGCTGTCACAGAGCCCGATGTGGGGCTTGAACTTGCGAACCATGACCTAATGACCTGAGCTGAAGTTAGAACCACCCAGATGCCCCCCCCATATGAATTTTGAAATCAACTTGCCTAACTCCAGAAAATATTTATTTTAATTTTGACCATGCTAAATTTATATATTAACCTGGGAGACATTTGGTTTCTTTCTGATGTGAATCTTTCCCAAGAATAGGGAGTGTCATTCCATTTGATCAAGTCTACTCTTTAGCAATTTAATTAATCAATTAATGAATTGATTAGAGGCGGGTGGGGCAGAGGGAGCGGGAGAATCTGAAGCAGGCTCCGTGCTCAGTGCAGAGCCCAATGTGGGGCTCAATCCCACGACCCTGGGATCATGACCTGAGCTGAAATCAAGAGTCAGTCGCACAATCTGCTAAATCACCCAGCTGCTCCACTTTTCAGCAATTTTAAAAGGTTTTTCTCCTATAGACGTTGTGTATTTCTTGTTAAATTTGCCCTTAGGTGTCATATCTTTTATTGTTATTATAAATGAGTATCTTTTCTTCTATCGAGACTTGTTTATGTATAAGAAGGAAATTGATTTATATGGTAACTTTATAGCCTATTACTTTATTAAATTCTTTTCACATGTTCCTTAGCTTTTAAAGCTGCTACTCTTGGGTTTTTGAAAGAGTTGATCTTACAAGAGGTATTGTTAGTCTTTTCCTTTGCTGTTTTTGTCCCTTTAATGGTTTTCTCTTCTTTATTACATTGATTCATGCCCCCCAGTACAGTGTCCAGTGGTAGCCGATACAGGGGGCATGCGTATGGTTTTTCCCATTAAGTAAGATATTGGCTTCTGTTTTATTTTAATTTTTTAAACTTAAAAATTTAAATTTTTAATGTTTATTTCTGTATTTGGAGAGAGAGAAAGAGAAAGAATGAGTGAGGGAGGGACAGAGAGAGAAGGAGAGAGAGAATCCCAAGCAGACTCCGTGCTGGCATAGCAGAGCTCAAAGCAAGAGTCAGACGCTTAACCGACTGAGCTACCCAGGCACCCTCCCCCCCACTTTTTAAATGTTTATTTGCTTTGAGAGAGAGAGAGAGAGAGAGAGAGAGAGAGATGTTGGCTCTTGGACTAAGGTGTATGTATAGTTTTACAAATTAAGGAAGTACCCAATTAATTCCTATTTTATTTAGGAATGGGTGTTATGATTTGCCAAATTTGTTTTTAGTCTTTACGGAGACGAGCGTATGATTTTTCTCCTTACATCTATTTTTTTAATTAAAAAATTTTTTAATGTTTACTTATTTTTGAGAGAGAGAGTATAGGTGGGGATAGCGTTTTTGTTATCGTGGGTCTGATTTTTGAGGATGGTTGTGGATCATAAAACTGGTTCGGGCTCTGAGGAGCTTGAAGCTGGATGCTCCTGTGGGTCCCAGTGGGATTCAGAGCTGGAGACGAGAGTCTGGGAGATGTCGGCTCGGGGAGAGAGAGTGGTGGGACCCTTAGAAGGCCAGAGCTGTGGGACCCACATACATTTATGGGACAGGCCACCCGAGGAGCTGGGACGAGAAGTCAAGGAGAGGCCAGAAGAATGGGGGGAAGATAGGAGAAAGTGGATTCATGGAAAGTGAGGAGCGAGCTTCACAGGGTGTGGGTGGTGGAGGCCAGATACCTTGGAGAGATCAGGAGGTAAGGGCTGAGGTTTCCCTTGATTCAGCGGCTAGGAGGCCGCCGGGAATCTTTGTTAGCACAGTGTCTGGTGCCTGGAGAAAGGCAGGCAATGACGTGGTGTCCGGGAGTGGATGGAGAGTGGGAACAGTTGAGGTAGCGTTTGAGTTGTTGACAACACTGAGAGGTTAAGAGGGATCCATTTTCGAGGCTCTTATGAAATTGATGTTAACAGTGAAGATCTTCGATCAGCAAACTTGGATGTGAAATCAGATTACGTCACTGACTGTGTGACCTTGGGCACAGCCTTTCTGAGCTTGGTTCTTCTTCATGTGTACAATGATAGGAGCCAACCGACCGGGGTCGTTGTGAGGGTCAGTGAGATGTGCGAGATAGTATTCAACCACCACTTTCTGTTTTCATTCCAATGACTTTGTCCCGGAAGGTAAATTTTATGAAAGTCCCCTCCCTCTCTTCCCTCCCTCTCTTCCCTCCCTCTTCCTTCTCTTCTATTTCTTCCTTCTTTTACCTTCCTTCCTTCTTTTCTTTCTTTCCTTCCTTCTTTTTTCTTTTCCTTTCTTTCTTTCCTCCTTCCTTCTTTCTTTTCTTTCTTTCTTTCTTTCTTTTCTCTTTCTTTCTTTCCTTCCTTCTTTCTTCCTTCCTTCCTTCTTTCTTTTCTTTCTTTCTTTCTTTCCTTCCTTTTCTTTTCTCTTTCTTTCTTTCTTTCTTTTCTCTTTCTTTCTTTCCTTCCTTCTTTCTTCCTTCCTTCCTTCCTTCTTTCTTTTCTTTTCTTTCTTTCTTTCTTTCCTTCCTTTTCTTTTCTCTTTCTTTCTTTCTTTCTTTTTTTTTCTTTCTTTCTTTCCTCCTTCCTTCTTTCTTTTCTTTTCTTTCTTTCTTTTCTCTTTCTTTCTTTCCTTCCTTCTTTCTTTCTTCCTTCCTTCCTTCTTTCTTTTCTTTCTTTCTTTCCTTCTTTTCTCTTTCTTTCTTTCTTTCTTTTCTCTTTCTTTCTTTCCTTCCTTCTTTCTTTCTTCCTTCCTTCCTTCTTTCTTTTCTTTCTTTCTTTCCTTTTCTCTTTCTTTCTTTCTTTTCTTTCTTTCTTTCTTTCTTTCTTTCTTTCTTTCTTTCTTTCTTTCCTTCCTTCTTTTCTCTTTCTTTCTTTCTTTCTTTCTTTCTTTCTTTCTTTCTTTCTTTCTTTCTTTCTTTCTTTCTTTCTTTCTTTCCTTCCTTCCTTCCTTCCCTCTCTTTCTCCTTCATTTTGCCAGTGGTCTGATAGCAAAATGCAAAAGCAGCAGTCAGAGAAAGTGGGACCATCCAGCTCATTTCCTTTTCTGTTTCCTCACCGCCACGTGAACCAAGAAAGCACTTATGTATTCCCCTGTGGGGTGACTCCGCAGAAAGTTTGGGAGAGCTCAGTTGACGAAAACGGCCACTCCTTTTCGTTGAGATGCCTGAATAGGGATGGAGATTCCTGGTCACAGATGGAAATCCCTTCCTTAAGCCCTGCCCCTCTCATGGGCCCTCCAGGGAGCCTTATAGACGCTGGAGTTAGCACTTCGGGAACGAAGGAGAGCCCATTACCCCCCAGATCTGGGCAGCACCAGGAATTTGGGCTTATCTGCCTTCCCATCCAGTTTTATCTTTCGTAGACAGTTTTCTTTGCATTTATGCTTTGCTGATCCTATCGCAGTCGATTCCGACCAGACCTCGTGGAGAAGTCTGGAAATAGAGACACCCTCCCCCACCACCTGGTATTTCCTGCACACATCTCAGCTCGCGGAGGGTTCTTGTAAACTTTTACCCAGGAAGGGTCGATATCCCTGTGCTGCTCTGGGGGCTAACGTGTCAGAAGGTTCTGGGGTAGATGGAATTCATCTGATAAGCAGAACCATATCTAAGTATATCTTAAGTGTTATAGACCGTGTTGTGGCCCAGGGGCTATTTTGATTTGTGGTTTCTGCTGAATGGAGTTTAAGTTTAGTATTGTTGCCAGCCCCACAAAGTGTTTGGAAAAAGGCTTAGCTCTCCACCCACAGCATGGCTTTAAAATCTTTGATAGCCCTTACGCACTGTCTTTATTTTTGAGCCGTGCGCTGCCAATAAGTGAAAATCCACTTTGCCGCCACGGAAGTAACAAAACATGAACTTCTATGACTTCTTTATCTAATCCCAGTGATGCCTGAGACTTAGAATTGCTAATTCAGAACTTTTTCATTTTCCTGAAGTTAACATAGGAACTTAAGGAGCCTGAGATTTTCTTTGGGTGTAATTCCATTTTTTAATTAGCAGTGATAAGTGGCTCTGCTTCCCTGCGAAGCACTCCCGCCTTATTTATAGCAGTCGCTTTCCTTGGGGTGGAATTACTGCCTCCCTACGCCCTGCTCTACTTAAATGGTGGTTTCGTGCAGCAACAGGAGACTTGCTTATTAACTGAGTAAGTCCCCAGTAACAACAACTGTAAACCGGTGAGCTCTCTAACCAAGCGGTGATGCAGAAATTAAAGAGCCGGATTCAGGCACACAGCTTGCGACCACCACCGTCTAAGAAAAATAATCCGCCGCCTGGCTTGCTTGAGTGTCTCTCCGTAGGGACATCCTGGCCCTGAGCGTGTGTCTTCCCTGCTGTCTCTCTGCTGTGAGTGGGAGCATCACATCTCTGCCAAGCCAGGCAGCGTGGCAATGGGGCTGGGGCAGGTGCGGGGGCGGTAGTTGGAGATGGACGGAAAGGGGAGGAAGAAGATCAAGGGGAAGAGGAGGAGGGAGGACAGGAGAGGGGGTGAGGGAAGTAGAAAGTAAAGGGGTGGGCGGCTGGTAGGCATCGCAGGTTGACGACGGTCGGTCGCAGATGTTTAGATGCGAGAGGACCCTCCTTAGAGGAGGGGCAGAGCTGCAATCTCGGCTCCGGCACTAACTGGCACTGTGAGCTCGGGCAAGCCAGCCAGCCAGCTCGTGCTTCATTTCTACCCAAGAGGCCCGGGGTCGGGGGCCTCTGCGGGTCTCTGTGAAGCCGGAGAGGAGCCCCAATTCTATGGGGCCCAGTCCTTGTTCCCAAAGTCCAAAGGATAAGCTTGACAAGACCCATGATGGATTTCTGGCTGACCCTGGAGGCTGGAGCTGCTCCGTGGGCGGCCACGGTTGTGGGACACCCCCCCCTCCCCGCCCCCCCTCGGCGGCCAGGCCTGCCCTCCTCCTTTGCTCGTACAGTCGGGTGCTGTGAGCACCGCCAGCCCCGATGGGTCTGTGTTTAGAGTTTGGATCATCAGCTGACTGACAAGATTCTTCCTGTTTCTTAAAAAGAGCTGTTTACATTACTGTCTTCTGTGTTTGTACGCAGAAATAAACTCGGGCAGACCAGAGGACAATAGATTTTATAAGAGCGCTTTGTTAGGCATGTTTGAGGAAAAATATTGAAATACTGCCTTAGATATAAAGACTCCTTATAGTCGGTTTTTTTGTTTTTTTCTTGCTTGTAGTTAGTTTTATAGGAAAGCATCAGCTGTGCTGATTAGGATTTAGAAATATTTTCAAAAATTAATTTATTTAGAGAAGGAGGGAGAGAGTACAAGGGAGGAACAGAGAGAGAGAGAGAGAGAGAATCCCAAGCAGGTTCTACACTGTCAGTGTAGAGCCAGACACAGGGCTCGAACCCACAAACTGAGATCATGACCTGAGCGGAAACCAAGAGTCAGACGCTTAACCAGCCGAGTCCCCCAGGCGCCCCAGGGTTTAGAAATAACCTGTGGGGAGTTCATCTTGGGTAGCAGTGTAGGAACATCAGAGCTCCAGACGTTTTATTTATCCTTCTTTAAAAAAATTCTACCTCTCAATTTTTTTTCCCCAAAACCTTTTCGCCCTCTGGTTTCTCCTTCTTCCCTCTGCTCCTGCGAGTACCTAGACCTGGCCATAATTGTTGAGATCAGTATTCACCCCCGCCTTCCCCGTGTCCATGACTTGGGTGTGGTAGACCTGCAGTGGGGAAGTCTGTGGTCTGCAGGAGGGGGCTGGTCGCCGACGGCCGAGTCAACGAGATCTGTTCATTTATGATCCATTTTATTTTCCTTCCTTAACCACGAACCCCATGTGGCCTTAAACTGTCTGCTTTCTGTGAACTGTTCCCCGAAGTCCTGTTTCTTTAAAATTTTTTTAATGTTTTATTTATTTCTGAGACAGAGAAAGAGAGAGAGAGAGACAGAGAGGAAGAGAGAGACAGCGCTAGCAAGTGAGGGTCAGAGAGAGAGGGAGACGCAGGATCTGAACCAGGCTCCAGGCTCTGAGCTGTCAGCACAGAGCCCTACCTGGGGCTCAAACTTACGACCCATGAGATCATGACCTGAGCCAAAGTCAGACGCTTAACCGACTGAGCCACCCAGGCGACCCCCCCCCCCCAAAAGTCCTGTTTCAACTAGAATCATTTGTGTTTGTATCGTAGTCTGAACGCAGCTCAGGGAGCCCGGCCGTTAGAAGCGGAGCTTCGCGGGGGCGCCTGGATGGCTTAGTCGGTTAAGCGTCCGACTTTCGCTTAGGTCATGATCTCGCGGTTCGTGGGTTCGAGCCCCGCGTCGGGCTCTGTGCTGACTGCCAGCTCGGAGCCTGGAGCCTGTTTCAGTCTGTGTCTCCCTCTCTCTCTGACCCTCCCCTGCTCACGCTGTCTCTCTCTCTCTCTCTCCTAGAAATAAATAAAACATTAAAAAAAAAAAAGCAGAGCTTCGCGTGGACTTGAGCTGCACTAGGACTTCAGTGCAGGGACAGAGTGGAGACAGAGCACCGAGGACGCCCCTTGTCACTCCTCGTTCTTGCATCGGGTGCGCGTGTTGATTGCGCTCCCCGACACCGTAGCCTTCATTTCTCCTCTGGTTCTTTCTCCCCCTGAAGCTTGCTCCTATTTGTGAAATTTCTCACCAGCCTTTTTCTACCGTCCGGGGCCGTGCGTGTGCGCACTTTGCAGGAGCCCCACAGGCAGCATCCGGGCTGCTAATGCGGTAGACGTCCTGCCCCAGGTTTCAGACGTTATTTGGCCTGAGCTTTTATGGGAGGTCAAGGCAGCTAATAAACTGGGCTGTGCGATTGAAAGGGCATTGAGCAGAGAAGGATGGCGGGCCGTCTGGGCAGCCGGCGAGTGCAGGGAGGGCTGACAGCTGCGAGCCGGCTAATGATGGCTTTACGAGCAGTTTTGCAGCCAGGGTGGTAAATGCAATACAAAGGCCTGGTGTTAATACAAGCTCTCTGCTTCCTGTTCGAGGCATCCACTCGGGGGAGGAAGTTGCCGGTTGTGGGCTCTTCTGCGGCAGTAGCGTGTGCTGATTTGGTTTTTTATGGAGTGTTTGTGTTATTAGTGATTCTCTGTAACGGCCCTTTATGGTGGTTGGGAGGAGATAACAGAGTGATGGAGAGGTTTAGGGGGCTGCTCAGGGTCCCCCAGAAAACCTCGGGCTCCTGACACTCCATCAGGTGCTCATAGGACTTATTTATGCTGTGGTGTCGCCCGTGTGGATCTCTCAGACTCTGAGCCCCGGAGCATAGTCATGGTGAGTTTTAGGTTTTGCTTGGTACCTACGCACCCAGTAGGCAGTAACTTTTTTTTTTTATTGTTTATTTATTTTTGAGAGAGAGTGAGAGACAGAGTGTGAGTGGGAGAAGGGCAGAGAGAGAGGGAGACATGGGATCCGAGGCAGAGGCTCCAGGCTCTGAGCTGTCAGCACAGAGCCTGACGTGGGGCTCGAACTCACAAACTGAGAGATCGTGAGCTGAGCAGAAGTCAGATGCTTAACAGACTGAGCCATCCAGGTGCCCCCAACCCCCCTCCTTTTTTGGGAATATGTGAATTCTTCAAGGACTTCTGGACTTTTGGGGGAAAAAATCTCCTTTCCACTTCTGTGTAATGGCAACGTCACGGGGGCCGAGGGAGGAGGCTGACGGGGGGTTGCTGGTGGGGTGTGGCGAGGGGGTCGTGATGCCTTCCCACCAACGTGGACCCCTGTTCTAGAGGATGACAGTCACACGATGAGATGTGAGAGCGGCTCATTCACCTGGTCTGGGTGTTATGAGTTGATGGGTTGAGAGGTCCCTGTTCCTGCTTGATGTCATCTGGTCGTAGTCACTCCTGCTCTTGCAGGATAACGGGATGTGGGAATGCTCACGGGAGGCTTGGGATGGTCCCAGGTTTTCCAGGGAGGAAACGCATTTCCACTGGACACAACTAAGCTGCGAGGGCCACGTGCCCAGACACGGCCCCCCAGGTTTCATTTCTCCCCTCGCCTGATCGTGGATCCGCACAGTTGACACTGTGCTGCCACCGTTGTTTGGTGGTAAGATGGCGACACACTCACATCCAGGCTGGAGAACCCCTTTCCCTTAAAGGCTTGGAACAGCCCCAGTCTGAGAGGAGAAGCACCGGAGGCTGGTTTTGGCTCCTTTGGGACATTAACGGGGTCGTGCTGGTTTTGAACAGCAACGGAGTAGCGTTCACTGCTCTGTACTAGATCGTTTTAGAAGGATCACGAACTTTCCGGGGCTTCTTTGTCATCCTCACACAGGGCGACATTCAACGTAACATGCCAGTTTAAATGAGCGCCGCTCATTTTTAATGTTCTACGTCACCTGCTCCTGGAGACCTCTGAATACCCTTCTGAGTCATTAGTGTGTTACAGCCCTAGAACAGTAGCACAGAAGGGGCCTTGGAGGTTAGGTAGCGCTGGGTGCCATTTGTTAGGTAAGCCTGGTTCCTGCAGCCAGACCACCGGGCTTTGAGTCTTTGCTCTGTCGTCGGCCCACGTCGGGGACTGAGGGAAGCATGTTCCTGCTTTCTGCCAGTTTCCTGGCACAGCAGGAATGATTGCTTCACAGGCATGTTCTTCTGGCACATAGTAGGTGTTCATTAAATATTAGCATCCAAACTGCCATCTTCTAAATAAAAAAAAACTGTTTTTTAAAATTTATTTTTGAGACAGAGCATGAGCAAGAGAGGGTCAGAGAGAGAGGGAGACATTAGAATCCCAAGCAGGCTCCAGGCTCTGAGCTGTCAGTGCAGAGCCTGACGCAGGGCTCGAACCCATGGACTATGAGATCACAACCTGAGCTGAAGTCTGCCGCTTGACTGACTGAGCCACCTGGGCCCTTGAACTGCCATTTTCTGGAAGAGACGGGCAAAACTTACGTCTCTAGATGGGGGACCTCCTGACCCCAGAGTTCACTGCACACAGTGAACATCCAGTGTATTTATTTTCTGTTCTGTCATTAGCCACGTCTGTCTGTCTGTCTCTCTGCTCATCTGTCTGGCCAGCATTTCTTTGGCCGTTAGTGGATAGGTGTGTGGTCCCCGGATTCAGTGCTGGGACAGAAAGGTGGTGAAGACAGAGCCCTGCCCTTGAGCCTCACAGCCCTGGGGTAGGGGGCAGGGGTGCAGAGCTCAGGCCACCGTGCTGGCTGCTGCTATGTCTCTTCCATGGCATCTCTGCCTGAGATGACACGGCTGGCTGTGGAGTGGGATGGGATGGTTTCCAGGAGAGGGGACAGCCGTGTGGATGAGTAGGAACTAGTGGGCGAAGGCTGAAGGAGGCGAGGTCGTCCAGGACTTTCGTGAACAGAGAGGGGCCACGTGAGTGCTGAGAAACACAGCATAGCCCCCACCTTGCCTTCACGAGAGGTTAAATGACTGGAAGCTTTCTCCTGACGGCACCTTGTTAGACATCAAGAGAGCAGTGGGGTGCCCACGTTCACGACAGCATCGTTCACAAGACCCAGAGTGGAAGCAAACTGAGGTGCTTAATCAGTGGATGAGTGGACAGACAAAATGTGGTCCGTATGTAGCTGAAGGAAATCTACAAAACACATACGTTACTGTCTATAATCTTTGCTGAATGTATAAAAAGGAAGGAGATTTGGACACATGTGCTACGTGGTTGACCTCGAAGACCTCATGCTAAGACAGATAAGCCGGGTCATGGAAGGACAGATAGTGGGGGATTCCACTTACAGGTGATACTTAGAGCTTTTGGATTCAAAGAAGTGGAACGGCGGGGAATGAAGGTCACCAGGGCCTGGGGTGGGGGAAATGGGGAGTTGATGCCTACTGATGAGGAGTTTCAGTCTGGGAAAATGAAAACGGTTCTGGAGACGGAAGGTGGCGATCACTGCACAAAGGTGGGTGAGTTGTGCTTAATGCCACTGACTGCATGTTTAGGGATATAAAAGGGGCGCCTGGTTGGCTCAGTCAGTTAAGTGGGCGACTTCGGCTCAGGTCATGATCTCATGGTTCGTAGGTTTGAGCCCCGCGTCAGGCTCTGTGCTGACAGCTCAGAGCTTGGAGCCTGTTTCAGATTCTGTGTCTCCCTCTCTCTCTGACCCTCCCCTTCTCCTGCTCTGTCTCTTTCATGAATAAACAAACACTAAAATTAAAAAAAAAAATATATATGGAAAGGTACATCGTGTGTTACGTATACTTCACCACACACACATGCGCGCGCGCGCACACACACACACCCCCCACAGCGGTACAGACTGTGTCACAGGTAGTGACCTAAGGGGACAGACGTCAGGCAGGGCAGCTTTCCTCCGGTAACAGCGCATAAAGGGTGATCGAGATAACATTTGTGGATCTAACAGCCACCTGCTTATGTGCAGTATCTAAGCCTGTTATGTGCAGTATCCTCTTTAAGCACCCTTTGGTTGGGTACGGTTACTGTCCCCATTTTACAGATGAGGAAACTGAACACTATTAGGACCCGGGCAGGGGTCCTGCAGTAGACGTGGGGCTGGGCGGGGACAGAATGGCGACCTCCCTGCGAACCTCACTCTGGTCCCGTGAGAGTGACGGGGCCAGGTGAGGGGCTGGTTGATGGAGGGGGCCAGGAGCTGGCCTGCCCTTTCCTTTCCTAGAAGAAGCCCAGCCCTGGTCAGCCCGGAGCCCACCAGCCCCTCCCTCTGCCTCTGCTGTGGGATGGTGCATGTCCGGGCAGGGGCCGCGTTCCATAGGAAACGGTCAGAGCAGCCATTTTATTTGTGCTTATAACAAAGTTTCACACAGGCCACCATCATCATCACTGAGTGAATGCTTGACAGCGGGGAAAGGAGTCTCTTTGAGGGCAGCCCGTTGAGTGCTCCCCTGCGTAATAGTTATTAATACGTTACCATAATTCTACTGCATGTTTTGCAATAAACTAAAAAAAAAAAAAAAACAACTCATTAGCTCTTGGGTACTTGACAGCACTATGTTCAATGGCGGCGTAACTTTTCCCAATTTGCCAGCACATTTTGTGTGATTGCTTCTTTGGAGTTAGACCAAACGGACGCCTTTAAAGATTAGATAGGCTAATCGGACCTGGTATTTATATAGCTGCCTTTTTGAGGTTACTGTACCGGGTGGGACCCTGCTTCCATTCAACAGCTGTTTGCATACAGCAGGTGCCCCGTGCCAGGCACCGTGCTGGGCCCTGGTCACTGTCACGAGGGACCCCTGCCTGCTCTTTTCCAGAGCAGTGCTGTTCGCAGTTTGTGGGATTTCAGAGGTTAACGAGACACTCGCCTTTGTATAGGTGTCTGACACTTCCCAGGTCGAGGGAAGGGAATTTTGCTGTGGCGTAAAGTACCTAGGACTCTGCCCACAGACGTAGGGCCACAGCATCTATATCACGGTACAAAGCTCCTGGGGCTCCTGGGGGGCTCAGTCAGTTGAACGTTGGACTTCGGCTCAGGTCATGATCTCACAGTTCATGAGTTCGAGCCCCGCGTCGGGCTCTGTGCTGACAGCTCGGAGCCTGGAGCCTGTGTCTCCGTCTCTCTCTCTCTGCCCCTACCTTGCTTGTGCTCTGTGTGTGTGTGTCTTTCTCTCTCTCTCCGAACAACAACAACAACAGACTATAAAGCTCTTAAGCTTCTCTTGCAAAAGTAGAAGCAAACCATTCTCATGGATTCTGGCTAACTGGGAGTTTTTTTTGGTGGCTCATTGCCCATTCCTCCTGCCTCTCCTGGTTCAGACTTCCCACAGTGTGAAAAGCTCCCACAGTGGCTTTTGTCTAAAGCAAGGCCATCGATGGCCCAGGAACTGCTTTCTGGGTCCATCAGTATCGTGACCCAGAAAGTGAAAGCCTACGTATTCCATTACAACTTGGAGCCATTCCGCCTCCAGACGTGAGTGCATTTGGGCAGAGACAGGAGGAAGGCCAGGGTGACACACCACTAGATAGCAGCTAGAAGTGGGTGTGGGAAAATAGAAGAGTGTGGCCTCAGTTTCTAGAGGCGTTTCTGTAAAAGGCATTACCAATGTTAATACAGAAATATCAATGATGCAGTCCTGTAGTCATGAATATAAGGTGCATGTGTGTAAAATCTGTCTGCATGTTATCTGGGAACATATAGAGTAGATAGTACGTATGAATTACAAAGCGCTGGGTTCAGACGCAGGTGTTTTTTCCTTTCTGTGCTGCAGTTTGGAGAAAGGGTGAATTCTTAGTTACGTCATTTGGCTCTGCCCAAAATGAGTGCGGGTCTGAAACACTCTTAGGAGACGGAATCACACTTCCTTTCCAGGTCTCGGTGTTAGCCTCACTCCCTTTGGGTAGCTGACAGGTCACCTGTGCTGTGGGCATGGTTGCGTCACGTGGCTCAGTGAGGTGGTGACTCAAACACACAGCCCCAGAACAGGTAACCAGGAAGCGAGGACTTACGTAGAGGCAGGGCTGCCTTCCACCTGGCTCTCCCTGTAAATACCAGCCAAGGGTGAGTTTCCATGGGCTGAGATCCTTTGAGATTCTGTCAGGTAGAGATTTAGGAGGAGGGGAACCCCAGCAGGTACAAAAAATGAGAAGATAGAATTTTGTGGCAAGATGTAGAAAGTCACTCAGCCCAGCCATGATCCAAAAAGAGCAAAGAAGCCATAATCTCAGTTCTAAGGTCACTATTGTTGTATTAATGTGTCCCTAGAAGCCTTCTTTTGTTCTATTTTTTAAAAAAAAATTTTTAAAAAATGTTTTATTTATTTCTAGGAGAGAGAGAGAGAGACAGCGTGAGCAGGGGAGGGTCAGAGAGAAAGGGAGTCACAGACTCTGAAACAGGCTCCAGGCTCTGAACTGGCAGTCAGCACAGAGCCCGACGCGGGGCTCGAACCCATGAACCACGAGATCATGACCTGAGCGAAANATGTGAATAAGGGAGGGGCAGAGAGAGAGAAGGAGAGAATCTCTAGCGGGCTCCAGAGCCTGACTCGGGGCTCGACCTCACGAAACATGAGATCACGACCTGAGCCAAAACCAAGACTCAGAGACACTCAACCGACTGAGCCACCTGGGCGCCCCACATCTGTTCTATTTCTAGTTGTTTTCTCTTCCTGTCTGGAGTTAAAAGGGAAGAGCCACAAGCCTGGAAATATTGCGTTATCGAAGGTGGTGAAATTTCACCTCCAAGTATATTCCCTATGAGATGGTGGAAGTATTTTTTTAAAAAATATTTGGGAAGAAATGGATCCATGGTCTGTGAAGATCATACCAGAATTTACTCATAAGTGGAAAGTCCTGTTCTATGAAAGGGGACCAGAGATGGTCCAGAAAGATGGATCTTTAGGTCTAGCCTGGCATTTTATTTCCTTTTTCCTTTGCATCTCGGGCGGCATCTGGAATCTTCCCCCTATTCCCGATTGTCCTGTATGTTTGCTGTATTTCAGGAGCCAACGCTCTGGGCCTGGTGTAACCTGCTCCCACCCCTCTTCATTCCGTTGATTACACTCCACACCCTTGATGGTGGGGCTGGCCGTAGAGGGCAGAGTGTGAAGGTCCTGGCGGGTGTTGTAGATAATATGCCATGTTAGCTACTCTCCGGTGTCTTGGTATCTCGTTCACATCTTTCATGCTCAGTATAACGGCTTCGGGGGCCCCCGGCGGTCTCTCCTGCTACCGTGGGGGGCCATACGGCTGATAGGAGGGGCCGAAGGGTGATGGATCCTCTGAATGTAGGACGATTCTTTCTGTGACTTTTGGAGGAGATGTTTACTTCTCAGTAAAACGTGGTGTGAAGCATAATGCTGTCTGGTACTTTCGCGAACAGGGGGTTTTCAGGGAGCCCTGCAGTAGCCTCAAGGGCCGTTTGCCACAACGTCTGCGTAGACACACAGAGGCGTGGCCGGGTCCCTCTGTTTTTGAGAGAGGGAAGATGCTGTCTTTATTGATCCTAATCCCCTCCGAGATGATGCTACCTGTTACCAGAAGAGGAGTGCTAAGCCCCCTCAGAGCTTCTCTGGGGTCAGGGGTCATGCAGAACCTGGGTGTTGGGGGGCGCACTTGAGCGTGACCCCTGGCTCAGGAGCAGCCTGTAGAACAATGGCAGAGAGCGCGGCGTCGGGGACCCTGCCCTGTGTGAGTGTGGCCTCTGGGAAGTGGCTATTACCTCCTCTCTGTGAGGTGAGGGCAAGGACTCATGGCCTTTTGGCTTTGATTTTACTTGTCTCCTAGTGATGGATAATGGCGGTGGCGGTTTGGGCCCGTTTCTGATTAGTAAAATGACCCTTCACGGGAGGCTCTGTGAAGAACGTTCTCCTGAACTTCCCGAACCTGGCGAGCTGCATAGCCTCAGGTCCTGTGTTCTCAGGCTGAGAGAATGAAAGGCTTGGTGTGGGGAGATTGCAGCTTTTTGGGATGAGAGAAGGCGGGAGGGTTGCACCGAGAGCTGGTTTACGGATGGGTTGGGGTGGCTTCCTCTCAGGAGGTGGGGGGGCCTGCAGGAAGGGTGGCTGGGGAGGCGGCGGCGGGGGGNCTGGGCAGAGACTACATGATTTCTGTGACTTGAGCTGCTTCTCCAAGTGATTCTAGAACATTCAGGAGATACACAGAGCATCTGTGCCGGGCATTGCATTAGGAGCTCGGAACTTTCAAGTGCAACCAAATAACTGAGTTTGACCTTGGAGTTGCTATCCTGGGTTTGGGGCTGTGTTTTAAAATTAAAAACAAAATTTTTTTTTTTTTATGTTTATTTCTGAGAGAGAGAGACAGCGTGAGCAGGGGAGGGTCAGAGAGAGAGGGAGACACAGAATCTGAAGCAGCTCCAGGCTCTGAGCTGGCAGTCAGCACAGAGCCCGACGCAGGGCTTGAACCCACGAACCGTGAGATCATGACCTGAGCCGAAGTCGGACGCTTAACCGACTGAGCCACCCAGGCGCCCCAACAAAACTTTTTTTTTAATGTTTATTTTTAAGAGAGAGAGATAGAGCATGAAGGGGGAGGGGTAGAAGAGAGGGGGACACAGAATCTGAAGCAGCTCCAGGTTCTGAGCTGTCGGCACAGAGCCCGATGCAGGGCTTGAACCCCCAAACCACGAGGTCATGAACTGAGCCGAAGTCGGATGCTCCACCAACTGACCCACCCAGGCACTCTGGGGCTCTGTCTCAAAATAAGGAGTGCTGTCCTTAGGGCTCTGATTTCTGCTCAGTGCTTTTTTACTTAGTCCTTTAAGTGATGAGATTCTCGGGGTGTCCCTTTGGTCAGCTGTCTTTTGGTCTTTATTCTAAGCTTTTTCTTTCTTAATTTTTAAATGTTATACATATTTTTTGAGAGAGTGAGTGCAGGTGGGGGAAGGGTGGAGAGAGACGGGGACAGAGGATCTGAAGCAGGCTCTGCGTTGTCAGCACGGAGCCCAGTGTGGGGCTCAAGCTCATGACCCACGAGATCCTGACCTGAGCCGAAATCAAGAGTCAGACACTTAACCGACTGAACCACCCAGGTGCCGCCAAAGCTTTTTCTTTTTTAACCGTGGTAAAATAGACATAAAGTTTACTGTCTTCACCATGTTCAAGTGCACAGGTCAGCAGAGTTAAGGACGTCCGTGTGCTGTGCAGCCATCCACCCACAGATCTTTCTCATCTTCCCAAGCTGAAACCCTGACCCCACTGAACAGCTCTCCATCCTGCCCTCCCTGTTCTAAGTTATTTTGAATTACCATAGTGCTGGAAATACTCCAGAGGAATGTTCTAAGGAGAAAGACCTGAATGATTCTTTAAGTCACCCGTTCACGTATTCATTCCTCTAACATCCTTTAAGCTCCTAATGTGCACCACCCTCTGCGTTATGTGCTACAGATGCAAAACCAAATGAAAGCCAGACTTTGGTCGCAAGAGGTCTACCAACTAGAGGAGACAAGCGTGTCAGCAAATGAGTCCTCGGCTGTCTTACAAAGGCTGCTGGGCGAGTGTGGACGGTGGGGTTGGGCAGTTAAGGTGGTGTCGGAAACACCAGGGAGGAGCCTCCATCTGAGCCGCGAGGGACCAGCAGGCATTGGCCTTGATGAGAGTGGGCAGGGAGGGCATTCGTCCAGGTGATCGATTAGCGGAAAGCACCATAAAAGCGGCGGACTTTGGTCACAAGAGGTTTACCAGCTCATAGAAGGGCCTGAGTCTTCTCTCCATCAAGCAGGTAGGTCATCGATGAGTTCAGGTTCAGCTCCCCCCGCGAGAATGTGGGATCATTCTTTTTAGTAGGTTTATTGAGATACAGTTTGCATGCCATCATGTAAATTGTGAAAAAAAAAAATTTTTTTTTTTTTTTTAAATAGGATTTGGGGCTTGAACTCACAAGCCTGAGATCAAGACCTGAGCTGAGATCAAGAGTCAGGTGCTTAACTGACTGAGCCACCCAGGAGCCCCCAAAGGCACCTGTTTTGAATGTACAGTCAGATGGCTGTTAGTATATTCCCAGAATTTTGCTGCCATCAGAACCATCTAATTTCAGAACATTTCTGTCACTCCCTTTCCTCCGTTCCCCCATCTTCGCAGCCACAGGAAGTCACTGATCTACTTTCTTTTTCTATAGATTGGCCTGTTCTGGACATTTCATATACGTGGAGTCATTCAATACATGGTATTTTGTGCCTGACTTCTTTTACTCAGCAGAATGTTTTCAAGGTTCGCCATATTGTAGGATGGTATTCCATTGTGTGGATGTATACGCTCTGTATCTGTCCATCAGCGTTTCTTTCTCGCTATTATGAAAAATGCCGTTAGGAACATTTAGGCATCGGTCTCTGTGTGGACGTATATTTTCATTTCTCAGGGGCTGATACTGAGGGGTGGGATTGCTAGTGTCTGTGGCAGCTGTGTGTTTAACATTTTGAGAAACTTCCAAGCTGTTTTCCAGTGTGGCCACGTCATTTACATTCCCACCAACAACTGATCAGATCTGCTTTCTCCACACCCTCACCAATTGTTGCTATTGTCCGTCGTTTTGATTCCAGTGGATGTGAAGTGTCACACCGTGGTTTTGGTCTGCATTTCACTGATGACTTGTAAGGTTGGGCGTCTTTTCAGGGGCTCATTCCCCATTCTTATGTTTTCCTTTTCAGAGAAATGTCTAATCAAATTTTTTGCTCATTTTTTAAAAATTAAAAAAATTATTTAAAATTTTTAAAATATTTATTTTTGAGACAGAGAGAAACTGAGCATGAGTGGGGGAGGGGCAGAGAGCGAGGGAGACACAGAATCTGAAGCAGTTCCAGGCTCCGAGCTGTGAACACAGAGCCTGATGTGGGGCTCTAATCCACGAATGGTGAGATCATGACTTGAAGTGACGTCAGATGCTTAACTGGCTGAGCCACCCAGGCGCCCCTATTTTATTTTATTTTAGAGAGTGAGAGAGCAAGAGCAGGGGAGAAGGGCAGAGGGAGAGAGAATCTCAAGCAGGCTCTACACTCAGCACTGAGCCCCTCGAGGGGCTTGATCCCACAACCCTGGGATTATGACCTGAGCAGAAATCGAGAAATGGACACTCAACCAACTGAGCCAATCAGGTGCCCCTTTTGTTCATTTTTTAATTGGGCTTTCTGTTGTTGTCATTGCTGCTGTTACTGAGTTGGGAGAGTACTTTATATATTCTGGATATTAGTCCCTTATCAGATATGTGACTGGCTACTGTTTTCTCCTAGTCTGTGAGTTATCTTTTCGTTTTCTTGATGATGTCATTTGAAGCACTAATGTTTCATTTTTGATGAAATCCAACTTACCAACTTTTCTTTTCTCGCTCTGGTTTTGGTGTCTTGTCTGAGAATTCACCGCCTAACCCGAGGTCATGAAAATTCATTCTCATACGTTCTTTTAAGGGTTTTATGGTTTTAACTTCAACTTAGGTCTAAGGAAAAAATTTCCCTAGACTCATTCGGGTCTCAACAAGACAGATATGGATTTTTTTTTATGCTCTTTAAGTTTTTAACACAGCACACCTAGCGGCCATCACATGCTGGGTAGAGTCAAGGTTGCAGAGAGTGACGTGAGAGTTGGCACGTGAAACGTGCCGGAGTTGAACATCCTGCCAGAGTGTCTAATGTGTCTTTGGGCGGCTGGGAGATGGGCCACACAGGCCACTTGCAGGCAGGAGATGGACTCCAGGACCTTGGCGCTAAGCAGAGGAAGGCTTGACCGCCTGACCAGCATCACAGGTGACAATGCAAACGAGCCATCAGGAAGACACCTGGTGTCACGGCATAATGAAGTCGTTGTGGCACCTGGGCAGCCTTCCAGGTGAGCTGTCAGAAGGGCACACAGCGATCAGGTTTTTTGCTGGCATGCTGTCCTGTAGTTTGTTGATAAAACTCTCTCTCCATTCTTGCTTTCATGTTTTTTGTTTTTCTGTTTTTGTTTTTTTTTTGACGTCTGCCCTTGTCTCCTACAAAAGGCACAGGAGCCTCCTTCCTTCCTTCCTATGTTTTTTTCTTTTTAATGTTTGTTTATTTTTGAGACAGAGAGAGAGCCTGACCGGGGGAAGGAGCAGAGAGAGAGGGAGACACAGAATCTGAAGCAGGTACCAGGCTCCGCCGAACTGTCAGCACAGAGCCTGACGTGGGGCTTGATCTCATCAACTGTGAGATCATGACCTGAGCCGAAGTTGGATATTCAACTGACTGAGCCACCCAGGTGCCCCAGTGTTTATTTTTGAGAGAGAGTGCCAGAGGGGGAAGGGCAGAGAGAGGGACAGAGGATCTGAAGCTGGCTGTGCTCTGACAACAGTGAGCCCGACACGGGGCTTGATTCATGAACCATGAGCTCATAACCCGAGTTGAAGTTGGACACGCAACCGACTGAGCCTCCCAGGCACCACCCNCCCCAAGGATTAGCTATAACTTTTGGAGAAGTGAGGGGAGGTGAGCTTCTAGGCTTATTTTTACCAAAAACCAAGACCAGTGGCATAGGATAGAAGTCACTAGATGCAATGACCTCATGGGATATTTCCTTTTGAGGCATGAATCATAAAAGCGAATTGAGAGGTAGCCTGTCAAGATGAATTTGAAATGTGTAACTTGAGCTCAAGGCCAGGTCTGAAAACACTTTGGACACTGCTGGAAATAGCTTAGGCCCTGGCAGACTGAGTGATAATGGAGATCAGGGGTTGGTCTTAGGTGCTGACCTTGGTGTTTACACACAGATCATCATCTGCACACACAAGTATGCACCCTGTGTGCATACTCTCCGGAGAATCCTTTGTCCCTGGTTCGTGTTCTTCCACTCACCATTTGAGTTTAAAATCTTGTAGGAAAGTACTGAAGATCAAACGTGGCTGTCTCTCCTGCATGGAAATGAGAGGAGAGCCAATATTTAAAATTCTGAGTTTGCTTAACAAATCGAACATGGAGTACCAGTTCTCATCATGAAATGCTATATCCGTGGTTTACCTTTAGGGAGCGACTTCCCCTTGGTGCTACTGAAGTGAACTTTTCAGGAATTCTCGGAAGTGCTCCTGTACCTTCTATCTCCCAGGGTGTACACAGAGGCTGTGTAATACCTAGTAGATGGTTTTTAGAGAAGCGGCATCTGCTTATTACTGCTGCGGTTGATAGAGATGTCTTCCTGAACATATTTCTCGTTTGCGTGGAACAAGTCTGTCTGGAGTGCCGGCTTAAACATTTCTGTGGGTATTTACATCCCAGTACAGCGGGATACCATATGATTCTAGATTGGAATCCAAGACACTCAGACCCGCAGTTAATTTTCAGAGCCAAATTTTTTGTATCGCTTCTCTGGGATTATGCTAATCATCTGATTCAAATTCAGCTCAACCCACATTTTTGAGAGCCTGCTGTGTGCTAAGGTGGTGGTGATACTTAGTAAGATGTCATTCCAGCCTTGAGGAAGAGTATAAAGAGGGAACAATCTGGACAATATCCAGAGGTCACGTTGTGTTGGGACTAAGTCAATGTAAACATCATTTCTTAGGTGGTCTCATTACTCTGAAAGTCGGGTCTGTTCTCTATCAACGAACTCTGTCGTCTGTCTTTTCTCTTTGCAAAGCCTGAGGGGTGGCACATTGCAAACCTTTGACACAGTAGTGGGCACTCATCTGGTATTTTAATGACCAACATCAAGAATTCCAGTTGCCACCAGGGGCGCCTGGGTGGCTCAGTTCATTGAGCGTGCAACTCTTGATTTTGACTCCGGTCATGATCCTGGGGTCATGGGATCGAGCCCCACATCGGCCTCTGTGCTGAGTGTGGAATCTCCTTAGGGGTCTGTCTCTCCCTTTCTCAAATTAAAAAAAAAAAAAAAAAAAGAAAAAGAAAAAAGAATTCACTTGCCACCAGTTTACTTGTATTTTTAAGGTTTATATTTTCTCAAATTGGTCTCCACCCTATGCCCACGTGTGTGGTAGTGTTCTAAGTAATAGCAACAGCAGCAAAATCCCCAATGAGTCACTGGCTGAGTTGGGGCCTGGAGATGCAGGCAGCGTCCCTTGAGATTCGTGTGAAAGCTTTCCCAGCAAAGAATGGACCCCCTTCCTTAACCTCAGGCTAACTGTCACCCAAGAGCCCCTTCCCTGGAGTCTTCATTTTCTACTTTATTTGGGTGCAACTAAACCCAGCTGAATAGTTTTAGTGAGTTATGCCCCGGGACAAGGCAACCTGACCGTGTCTGTGAGGAAGAGTGAATTTCAATAACTAGGGTTGACAGGAGTTGTTTTGGGGGAGTAACCATAAAAAGCAGTGGGAATTCCCAAGGTCAGGAGTCAGAACACTTGGGGACCCTCGTCTTACTTCCTGCTTCAGCTTGGCCTCCTGTAAAGTGGGAGTCTTAGCACCCATCCTGCTTACCTTTCAGACAAGAATCAAATGCGACATCTAAGTGTCTACGAAGTTAAAGTGCCATCATTGTCATCGTCACCACCAGGGAAGGAGGATAGTGTTGGAAGAGGTCTGGTTGTTTTCTAACAATTTAAATGTCCCAAATAAAAGATAGTAAGACCTTTGGAAAACCAGTGGTTTGGCTAATGACGTGGAGTGTTTCTCTGGTCACTTGCCTTTGACCAGCCCGAGAAACGGTCAAAGGGATGATCCGGGTTTCTGTCTTGATCAAATGCTCAGTGTATCCACTGGTGCTCTAGGGGAATGTGGATGGGGAAGGCTCTTGGCATTTCAGTTTTGTGAGTGGGAATGGGTACTCACTGTGGGCAGCGATGAGATGGTAAACTCCGTTTTCGTGGCTTGTGAGATAATATTAAACAGTTACTAGAACGTTTATTGGTCACACGATAGGGTAAGTTGATTACGGGCCTTGAAGGACCGGCCAAAGATGTGGAATTAATTCACATTCCTGAGCTCAAGACCGAGATAGTGCAAACTGTGATTGAGGATTGCTTTTCTGATCTTGGAGAAATTCAAGATTGAAGATGAAAATCTGCTTGGAGATTGAGATGGGAAACAAGAGGCAGATTTAAGACCCTGTAGGAAACAGGCATGGCTGGTGAGCTACGGGAGTGGGTGGGAAGTGAGGCTGCTATAAGAATAAGCAAAACCCACCTCTCTCTCTCTGATGGCCTCCATTTGCTCCAGGGTTATATCTTCAAATTGTCGTGTTTGGGTTTGATTTAATCGCTCAATTTAGGGAAGACATTTTACATTTCCCTTTATGCTCTGCAAACTACTGACATGGTAAGTTTTGTGAAAGTAGCACCCAGGAAAATGCCCCCTACAAAAATGCTTAAAATTGTGAGTCATTGTGCATTGCTGGTAGGAACATCAAATGGTACAGCTGAGATAGAAGATGGTGTGGCGGGTCCTCAAAAATTACACATAGAACCGGGGCGCCTGGGTGGCTCAGTCGGTTAAGCATCCGACTTTGGCTCAGGTCATGATCTCACGGTTCGCGTAGGGCTCTGTGCTGGCAGCTCAGAGCCTGGAACCTGCTTCAGATTCTCTGTCTCTCTCTCTCTGACCCTCCCCTGCTCACACTGTCTCTCTCTTTGTCTCTCAGAAATAAATAAAACATTAAAAAAAATTAAAAAAAAGAAAAAAAATTACACATAGAATTTCAGTATGATCTAGCAGTTCTACTTCTGGGGGTATACTGAAAAGAATTGGAAGGAGGGACTCAAACATATATTTCCACACCCATGATCAGTAGCAGTGTGTGTGTGTGTGTGTGTGTGTGTGTGTGTATGTATGTACATATGTATACATATATATATGACATTTTAACATATAACATATACAAAATTCAGTCTTAAAAAAGGAAGACAATTCCAAAATACTATACGGATGAACCTTGAGGATATTTTACAAAGTGAAATAAGCCAGTCACGAAAGGCCAAGTCTTCTGTGATTCCACTTACAAGAAGGCTCAGAAGAGTCAGACAGAACATAGAATGGTGGTTGGCGGGGTCTGGGCAGAGGGACCTGGGGAGTTAGTGGTTAAGGGCACAGGGTTTTGGTCTGGGACAATGAAGGAGTTCCGGAGATGGATGGGAGTGCAATAGCACAACAGTGTGAATTACCACTGACCTGACCACTGAAAGATGGTTAATGTGGCAAATCTTATGTATTTCACAGGAGAAAAAAATGTGAACTATTCTCTTGCATTGGTGATATTTTGCTTTCAAATCCTGGAAAATATAGATTATAAAATTCTCTTCTTCTGTTATTCCGGTTCGGGAAAGTTAACTATGGTTGTGCTTTTCTTTTAAATGTCATTTACTCTTAAAAAAAAAAAAAAAAAAAGGCAATAATGTTTCCTAGGCCGAGCACACCCTGTTAACATTTTCATTAACATACTGCAAAGTGTAATGTAAAACTTGCCCTACTCTGTGAGTGTTCTTTCTGAAGGGGACCCTAAATTAAAGGGAAACCTCATCTCTTCCATGTGCTGCTCCAAAAGTGAGCTCTTGTGGCCAGAAAGAGGGTCACAGACTCTCTGGGTTTGCAAGAGCACGAACACCAAGTGAAAGACCATCTAAGGGACCAGCCCACAGAAGGGCTTCCGGCCTGCGGCTCAGATCACTAGGACCCCCCAGAACCTCCTGCCTTTCATGCCAGGTGTTTCCAGAACCAAGTCATTTGGTTGGTAATCTTTCCGTCTGAAAGACTGCCTTGTGGATCTTTTTCCTGGAACAAGTGGGCATGTGGTCTGGACGCCAGGTCAGAGGACGTGGGGTGGCAGCCTCGCAGCTGCCCATCAGCACACCCCCTAATCAGTCACAGGTCCCATTTCCCCAGGAGTGACTTCTGACTTTGAAAATCCGGTTCCTAATCCTGTGCCCGGCGTCCATTTTCCTTTTCCCATAAGATTCCTGAAATGATTATCTACATTTCTGACAGATGTCACGAAAACCTCAACTCCCTTGTAAAGTGCCCCTTGATTTGAACAAAGTGGCCATTTTCCCTTAGTCTTAGGATTCCTCAGTTTCCCTATCGTGGGTATGTACCAAATATGTATAAAAACAATATTTGTTTATTTGTGATGCTGGCTTTTCCTGTGATAAGGTACCACCACAAAGATTTGGGAGGAAGGTTGAAAAGAAGTTACCTTCTAAAATGGAAACTGGTAAAATCCACCTCTGATAGATGATGTTACCCATGTGGAGAAAACCTTCAGCCAAACTCACTGAAGAAATGATCAGGGATGTGTTGGTGCTGCTAGGATGTGCTCTCTGGAAGATATGACTGGATCGTTACCATGAAGGGAAGTTTATAAGTAACTTGATTATATAACTATGTGGCCATGAACTGATGGTGTCGTGGCTGACTGAAGAAAAGGAGAATTAGATGGTATTTGTCTGTGTGCCTTGAACACTGCCAAGGGTTAAGGGTATTTGACAATTGATTATATGAATGCAATAGTTCCTAGAAGTAGGGCAGATACCCAGCTGCTCTATACCAGGAGGCTGACCTAGTTGTTTGGGCCATTGCCTTTCCTGATTTACTGGGCACCTTTTTGATGGGTTGGACATCTCTTCTAATTATAATTAATCAAGGCCTCGTTCACAGTTTTGTCTCTATGAACATGCCTATTGTAGGTCCCTCATGTAAGTGGAATCCTACAGTGTCTGTCCTTCTACAAACCCTGTTCATTAGCTTTACAAAATAATGATGAACTTAATCACGGTAACAATTATTTCAAGATTCCATCAAATGGCGAGCTGATTGTTATCCTCGAAGTGTAATTAAAATACTATGTACTGGGGCGCCTGTGTGGCTCAGTCGGTTGAGTGTCCGACTTTGGCTCAGGTTGTGATCTCACGGTTTGCGAGTCTGAGTCTGGCTCGCTGCTGTCAGCGCGGAGCCCACTGTGGATCCTCTGTCCCCCTCTCCCTCCCCCTCCTCTGCTCATGTGCTCTGTCTTCCTCAAAAAAAGTAAACATTTAAAACAATACTATGTACTAAAATAAATTATAAATACATAAGAGAGTTAAACGTAAGAAATAAAACAAAAAAATATAGGTGATTAATCAATGGATGGAGAAGATTCTAAGCTTAAGGGAATGAAAGATTCCACCTTAAACATACACTTTGATTGTCAAATGTATTTCAATGGTAGAAGAAAAGAAAGACAAGAAAATTTGGAAGGTATCACAAGAGAAAAATAGGGACAGGTTTGGTTATGTACATACATTCTGTATATCAGAAGACAAGGACATTTGATAAATAAACCCAATCTGTAGAGGAGGTAAAAATTGACAACCACAGTGTTACTATACTTACTGTATAATTTTTTTGTACCAGTTGTTAATGTAAGTAGCAAGACCCCAATAGATAAATGGACTAAGTTTACAAACAGACTTTGCAAAAGGGGAAACACAAATATAAGAAAAATGGGTCTGGAGGAGGGCACTTGGAAACCAACTTGACAGTAAACTTAAAAAAAAAAAAGAAAAATGTTACAGCAGCTCTGGTACCAGTTTGGATTCAGCTTAGGAAAGATTTTTAAAAATGTGATATTTTTTCATATGACAAAGGGTACATTGATCACACCTGTCATGGAAAGCTGTCTGATGAGCTGTAAGGTTATTTTTTGCCTCTGACCTAGTAGTTTCACTTCTGAGGATCTCTGTTATGGAAATAATCATAAGCACAAAGATATTTCCTAAAACATTATTTTTGATGATAAGGAACTTAAAAGAAGTCACGTGTTCAGCATTATAGAAATGGTTCAGTGAATTACGACCGATCCGATTGAACACTATGTGGGGATTTAAATGAAATACATAAAAAGTTTCTGGGGTGTGGGGAAAAGGCTCATGATGTTATTGAGGGAGCAGAGAGCAGGATGTGACCCACTGCATGGGCAGCATGGTCTGGTCTAGACAGTTAAAAACCATTTTTTTTAATGTTTATTTTTGAGAGAGAGACCAAGCATGAATGGGGGAGGGGCAGAGAGAGGGAGACACAGAATCCGATGGAGGCTCCAGGCTCTGAGCTGTCAGCACAGAGCCTGACTCGGGGCTTGAACTCACAAGCTGTAAGATCATGACCTGAGCCAAAGTCAGACGCTTAACCAACTGAGCCACCAGGTGCCCCTGAATAGGGTGAGCTCATAAAGGCAGCTGCGTGGCTAGGCCACAGTGATTGCTGCTTTCCACGGACTCCGCTCGAATTTTGCATGGGAGCCAGTGTGACCTGGGCTCATTCCTTTGCAGACTGACTTTAAAAAGCTGCCTTTGCCTTCCTGTCTGGCTGCGTGTGCGTGTCTGCCACCCGGGGTTTCCTTTCTCCATCTGCAGCCCTTCAGGGAGTCCAGGATCCCACGCTGCGTTGACGCACGGGAGAGGTCTCCTCAATTAGGCCTCCCTAGCACCGGTTTGGGGAGTCTTCCTCTTTCTCCATTGTTTAAATGGGGGGCGTGCAGGGGTGCTGAGCCACCTTGTCCACAGCTGTGGGTGAGTGGGGTGTGCAGGGTGGGCTGCGCCCCTTCGCTGAGTGTTGCCCAAATTCCCTGGAAGAAACGGGTCACCAACACGAACCTGTGATGTTGCTGGGGTTCAGCGTCTCCATTGCTACTCGTCTTAAGTCCTTGCCTCTGATCATCCCGGGCAGATTTTCTTTGTCCCGGGGCCCCTCTTGATTGCTGAGGGAAGGAGGCAGGCCTGTGCAGGGTGCCCTGGAGGAGAGCCCGTGGCTTGTCAGGCTCCGTCGTGGGCAGCAGAGGCATCAGAGGCCGTGCCTGGGATGTGATCTGCTGGGTCCTCTCCGGTTGCCCTTCTGTGGAACGAGGATCCTTCTAGTGTTCTTTTGTTGGGCGTTAGGACCTTCTGTGTCACGGCTGTAGATACAACACCATGGTTAGATGCAGTCCCTACAGCAAAGACCCTATTTAACAAGGCCGCTACTGTCCTGGCTGGTGAGATTTAAAGGGTACTGGTCTTTTGTCCCTTCCCCCGCAGCTGCTTTGTGGCCGGATCTGAATCCTGCTGATTCTCACTGAGGACGTCAGAGGCTGCCCCTTAGCTTGTACCCCCAGCCTCCTGCCTGGTCTCCCCAACTCCATTTTCTTTCCATTTCTAATGGCTCTAAACACAACGGTCACCGGTTTTCAAGCACATATTCAAGGATGGCTCTTGTACTGTCACGGATCTGCTCAGAAGCCTTCACCGCATCTCTACTGAGTGGGGAGCTTCGTGCAAATTCCTTGGGCCCCCAGGTCTCCCACCCACCGCTCCAAGGCTGGGCCCTTGCGCTGGGTGTGGCTCGTGCTCCAGGCCAGTGCTCCAGAGTCACTCGGAAGACTTGTTCAGACACGGATTTCTGGGCCCCACCCCCAGAGTCGCTCTGGGATGGACCTGAGAACCTGCATTTCTTTTTTTTTTTTAATGTTTTATTTATTTTTAGGAGAGAGAGAGAGAGAGATAGCATGAGCAGGGGAGGGTCAGAGAGAGAGGGAGTCACAGACTGAAACAGGCTCCAGGCTCCGAGCTGGCAGTCAGCACAGAGCCCAACGCGGGGCTCGAACCCACGAACCGCGAGATCATGACCTAAGTGAAAGTCGGACGCTTAACTGACTAAGCCACCCAGGCGCCCCGAGAACCTGCATTTCTAACAGGGTCCCAGTGATGCTTTGAGAAGCCCTGTTGTAGCCTAACTCTAGCTGGGGTTTAACAGACCTCAAAACCCTGGTGCTTCATCCTTGACTTTCAGCACTGCTCTGCCCCCCCCCCCCCCCCCGCAGTCTGTCCACAACGGCTCCGAGCACACCTTCCTTTGGCCACAATCCTATTACCTCTTTTATCAGAGCCCACCATGTGCCATCGTTATTTATACTGTCTCTTATTTCCCCTTCTGGATGGGAAACTCTTTTGAGAGGAGCAAAATAGAACTCCTTTGGGGTTTGGTGGGAAAACAATTCTTCGAGATAAGAAACCCCACTCCTAGTTGATTCTGCTCTGTTGTAAAAATTTTGGCAAGTGCTTCGATGCTCTTAAAGGGCAGGGATTATGTCTTACTCATATTTGAGTCCTGTGCAGCACCGACTAATTCCTTGTCCATAGTAGGCCCATAATCAGTTGTTGAATGAATTACAAGCTTAAACACTGGAGATGCTGCAGGCCTAAGAACTAGGCGGGAAGCTCCACACAGCCTCCTTGCTTCTGTGCCTGTAATCTTCTTACGAACTGTGGGCCTTCTAGGAGAACATTTATTATTTTTAATGAACTGCTGTGTGGCATAGTTTAAACCTATTTATTATCCTTCCAACATGTAGCCTTGACTGGTGTCCATTGGGCAGGAAGACCTGAGCAGGACGGGGCGCGCCTCGTCCCCGGGTTATTACTTTTGCAGAGGAGAGCGCTTTGAAGACTGAAGGTGATCCTTTATTTTAGCTCAATATAATTATAATGACTTCGTCCTTTCAAACACACACAGAGACGTTGCTCATGGCCAGTGATGGTGGCTGTGTGCCGACTCCTTGGGGAAGACTGGGGAAACGGGGACAAGGGAGAAGAGGTTTATGTTCCTAAGGATCCATTGTCAGAACTTGATGTTATTTTATTTAATTTTTCTTAGTTTTTAAATGCTTATTTATTTCTGAGAGAGAGAGAGAGAGAGAGAGAGAGAGAGACAGTGTGAGCAGGGGAGGGGCAGAGAGAGAGGGAGACACGGAATCCGAAGCAGGCTCCAGGCTCGGAGCTGTCAGCACAGAGCCCGACGCGGGGCTCGAACCCACGAACCATGAGATCGTGACCTGAGCCGAAGTCGGACACTTAACCAACTGAGCGACCCCACCATATGACTCTTCTGATGGCTGCAAAATTATTAGCATTTCAGGGGCACTTGGGTGGCTCAGTCAGTTAAGTATCTGGCATCGGCTCAGGTCGTGATCTCACGGTTCGTGAGTTTGAGCTCCGCGTCGGGCTCTGTGCTGTCAGCATGGAGCCCCCTTCCTATCTTCTGTCTCCCTCTCTTTCTCTGCCCCTCCCCTGCTTGTGCTCTCCCTCTCTCTCTCTCTCTCTCTCAAAAATAAGTAAACATTGAAAAAGTTGTTAGGACTTCAGGCATGTTTTCAGTTTTCCATTGGGGTATTTCCCCGTGGTTTCCAGCCTCAGCCCTCCCTCTCTCACCTAGCTCTTCGGGAGAAGCAGCTGAGGAACGAGATTCTGCTTGTGCTCTTCCCCGTCCCTCCCTTCTCTCCTCCCTTCTTCCAGCAGATTCTCAGGGAGCGCCCACTCCGTGCGGCCACACTCAGCCAGGTGCCAGGTGAGCAGAACAGACCCAGTGCCCGCTGGGAGGTTTGAGCCGGGGTAGCAGAGTCCGTGCAGTCTCTGGAGCCAGACAGCTGCGTCCAAATGCCACCTCAGGCACTTCCTAGGCTGTGCGCCCTCAGTCAAGCTCCTTGTGTCTCTGGCCCTCAGTTTCCCTATCTGTATAATGGGAATGATAAGAAATCCCTCTCTCACAGGTTATCGTAGGGAGTAAAATAAGCGATGCATGTCCGGTGATTAGGGAGGACCCCAATATTGGTAAGCGCGCGACAAAGGGTAGTTACTACTTGCCGTTGGGGTGAGGTCAGAAAGGCGATGCCATGGGAGTATGACAAGGGGTCCCCATTTAGACCGGGAAGTCGAGGAAGCATGGTGAGTGGAGGTGTTGGGAAGGAGGCCCGGGTGCCACGATGGGTGAGGAAGGGGAAGTGTGAGCCGAAGCTGGAGTCTCGAGCGGGGCCAGACCATGTGGGGCCCGGGACGTCCGGTGTACTTCACGTTAGGGACAAGGTGGCGAAGGCCTTTTCCAGGTGGCGGTGCTCATGCGCGCTAAGCCAAGACACGGGTCTCCTTATTCCCGACGTGTTGCCTAGAAAACCCTTTACCCTCAAACTTTTATTGCTTCCAATTCCTATCAGAGGCAGAGCTGCATGTTCTGAGAGGGTCCCCTCGCCAAACGAGGCCAAAGTGTTTGTGGATATAACGGACCGCTTTCACCCCACCCCCACACGCATGCACGAGCACGCCTCTCTCTCTCTGCCTCCCCTCTCCCACCTTCCTGAAGGGCTCGCAGCTGTGAGTTGGGTGACCACGGGTAGCCGAATGGGGGAGAATCAGGGCCGCCCCCTGTTTCCAGATTTAAATCGTGTGTTCTGGGAGTCCTTTTAGGATGGCTCATTGAGCCAGCCGGCCAGGCCACCACCATCTGCCTGTTCATTCATTCACTCGTGCTGTCCACAGATATTCACTGAAGGGCAGATACAGGCCAAGCATTTGCATAAGGTGTTTTTGATAGTCAACCCAACCGACCAGTCTCTACCCCCATATAGCTTGTCATCTATCAGTAATAAGTCAACGGCAGCTTCTCGAGGCCCCACACTTGATCTGTGCTCACGGGGACGCGAAAAGACGCCCCTGTCCGGTCTTGTTGATCCCGCCAGGCTGTTTTCTTGACGGGCTTGTTCCTTTTTAATTTCCATGATAGGGGCAGTGATAGTCCCAAATCTCATTTCTCTCCGAAATCTCATTTTCACAGATGCTCACGAGTGCTCGGGCGGCTGTTCGAGGAGCACATGGTGTTCAACAAGGAACAGAATTTCATGAGCTGTTTTTTTATTTTCCCTTCTGGTCTCTTGGGTCTGGTTGATCTTGTCCAGAGCCCTGATAATCTCCTAGACAAAATATTTAA
Organism: Crocuta crocuta; assembly: GCF_008692635.1. Taxonomy (NCBI): domain Eukaryota; kingdom Metazoa; phylum Chordata; class Mammalia; order Carnivora; family Hyaenidae; genus Crocuta; species Crocuta crocuta. Next base: position 564,977 of record NW_027532592.1, read on the forward strand.
ATCTTCCCCAGCTCTAGGGACTCGGAGGAAGGAATATTGTGGCTGACGTCCTAAATATTTTGGAATATAATTAATGCAAGTGTTACACACAGATGCTGCTCGGTACAGTCTCCATCCCAAGAGAGCGTGGCACTGCCTTTGTGTCTGGAAACGTACATGTATGCTCATAAATTTCTCCAGCCTCCCGACTGCACATCTCTTCCCCTTGGGGCCACCCTGTACTTTGCCTTCTTCAGCCCCCGGTCACCTTGATGTGCGTTTTTTTCTCTTTGTTTCTAGAAGAGGAGGAACAATTGTCACTGGGAATGACTGACAGAGGTGGGAGCTCTTGTTATCTCTTCCAAGGGAACTTGCCTTTTCACACAAATCAGAGCTTTACTTCAAAGGAGTGAAGCTTTTCAATTTCAATTGAAGCTTTTCAATTGAAAAGCTTTTTCAAATTGAAGCTTTTCAATTTCAGAGGTGGGCGGGGCCGATTGGTGGGGCGGGGCCGAGGGGGTGTCCTAGGATTTTCCAAGCATTCTTGAAATCAACAGCATACAGTGTTGCAGATTTTTCCAGTAGCCTTGCGCTATCCGTCTTTATTCTTATTATTTGGAAAAGGTGGCCAGATTTCTATTAGTCCCATACCAGGTACCCAGGACACTCCCACAAGAATCCTGAGAAGGAGGCATTGTCATTTCGTTTTACACACGAGGCAGCTGAAGACCACAGCAGTTAAGAGACTCGCTTGGGGCCCCACGGCTAAGAATTGAGACCCGGGCCCTTGGGTCTGGAGCCCCTGCCTGAGGGAGATACAGCCCCAGGGACCACAGAGCCTCACCTCACCCGCCGACCTCTTAGCGGTTTTCAAGTTGATACAAGTTAACCACACAAATAGGCCAGGTCAGTTCCATTTTGAAACAACATAGCAGTTAGAATGTAGGTAATAAGAAGAATGGTATGCTTGAAATAAAACCGTCCCCACAACAGAGCCGACCCACCCACCTGCCCTCGGATTTGTTGGCAGAGAGGATGCGGGGGCCTCGCTGGCACCAGTGAGGACCCGTGACCAGGTTCTGAATGCTTGGGTTTGTTTTCTTTCTTTTTCTTTTTTTTTTTTTTTTTTAGATTTGGCCTGTTTGCCTCATAGCCTGCAGCCCTGCTCCTGGTTTCTCCTGTGACCACTGGAATTCTGAATTCAGAAAGGTTATTAGCCACCTGGATAATTGCACCTTTATAACTTTTAAGACAACCACCCAGAGGCAGAGGATAACTACAATAAATGGCTTGTAATTCTAGGTCTTAGGTCTCTGTTCGAACATAAAACCAGTCTCCGCTTCTTTAGATTCTCCACCTGAAGGAATCAAAGCGAGAGATTACCAGAAGCCATTCTCTACTCTTGTTTATTAAAATTTTTTTAACGTTTATTTATTTTTGAGAGACAGGGAGAGACAGAGCATGAGCGGGGGAGGGGCAGAGAGAGAGGGAGACACAGAGTCCGAAGCAGGCTCCAGGCTCTGAGCTGTCAGCACAGAGTCTGACGCAGGGCTTGAACCCACAGACTGTGAGATCATGACCTGAACCGAAGTCGGACGCTTAACCGACTGAGCCACCCAGGTGCCCCTCGATTCTCTACTTTTGAAAGCATGTTCTGAGATGGGAGTGAGCCTCCTGATTTCAGACACGTGGGGTATGGGGTGGGAATGCATTTGAAATTTTGCCGGTGCTGCCGTGGGGATTCGTTTGTGTGATTGTACCTGAGGCGGCAGCTGGACCCACTGCTTCTGGGAGAAGACTGTATTTCCCGTGGGGTTTTAAACTTGCTCTGGTTTATGTTGCTGGTCTGTTTCAAGTCCCCCTGACTGTGGAAATGCAGGCCTGCTGGTCAACCCTTACCTTGGCCTGTGGGGCATCAGAATTACAGAGCAGCTTTGTTAAGAGTTGCTAGGCAGGCCATGTGCGCTCAGTTATCCCATTTGAACGACTGGGTCCTTTGCCCCTCGCCTCCCCCAGCCCCTGCACACAGGCACGTTCAGCAGGACGTGGGACCCTTTGGCAGAGAGAGCTTCCTTCTGTACCCCTGGGCCCTCCCGACTCTACCTGCTGCCCTGATGCAACACGCAGCCTCTTGCGCACCCCTCCCTTAACTAAATGTGCTCCCGGAAAGGATTTTAAGCTGTGACAGCAGGCCACGGGGCAGATGATTGCAGTTGTGTGTGGGATGCATCACCGGGACTTGCAGTTAGCATACAGCGAGCACTTGTCCCCTTTTAAAGGTTTTCAAGATTTTCTTACCTGTGCTGCAGGTGGAATCAGGAAGTCGACTTTTTGTGGCACGTCTACGGCTTCCGTAAGGCATTTCCTCCCGCCTCCTGGTGGTGCAGCAGGAGAGCGCCTTCCCCCACAGCTGTCCCCTGTCCTCTGGTATCTGCACTCCTGTCATCTATTGCTGGGCATCAGGAAATGTCCTGAGCACGTGGTGGCCATGGCCATGTTCCAGCGGCTGCCACCAAAGAGAAGGAGGGTTAGGTGGTAAAAGAGCTTCTGGATAAAGCTTTTGTGGGAGCCGATGTCAACCACGGGCTGAAGGTCATCGGGACCTGTAGACAGAGGAGGATGAACCCTAAGCTGTTCATCGCAGGCTCGCAGAGAGTCTGCAGTTCGCTCACGTCTTCATGCTGAGATGTTTCAGGTTTATTTCACATTTCCTTCTGCGGCCCCTGCCTGCCAGGCTCAGACGATGGTGAAGCAGTAGTGGTGGGGCCTGGAGAGGGGGTCTCCTGAGGGGCCTGGGAGACCCACCGGGCCTAGAAAGGAACACACGCAGATCACATTGGAGCTTCGTGGGTGATAGTAAATCACAGCTCAAGCATTCCAGCTGGAGCACCAAGTATAAGTACTGTTTGGAACATCACCCTAGAAACTACAGATTTGAAATTGTAGTGAAATTCATCTGTGCTGTAAGGCGCTCTTAAATTCCCCTATGGCTCTGTCTCAACCTCAAAGCAAATAATTGCCTTTAAAATTTTGGGTTTTTATCTTTCTTGCACTGGGTTTTATATTGTGAGATGCTTCTTAATTGTTCATTAACAGCCTGATTGGGGCTCCAAAGGGCTTCAACATCCTTTGTAAATTCAGGCCACTGGAGTACCTCCTCGTACCCGGTCTCCCCAAACACTGGATTCTGCGCACGCCAGGGTAGCAGAATCTATTAAAGGGACCATTACTGTAGTTGATTGTTTTTGTAACTGCAGTTCACTCGAAGCACGGTACGCCAGAATTATTTCCGTAATTCATGGCGGTGTTATCATTAAGGTGTGTGCAAAGTGCACTAATTCCTGTTCTATAGGATAAAACAACTAAGGCACAGGAATAATTCTGCCTTATTGAATCTTCTCATAAGAATCTAGGGGAAATAGTGCTTGAGGTGCACCATAATAATAACAATATGTTCAGCCAGCGACACCAATTACCCTGAGAACGATGTGGGTGCAGACTGCACTCCCACAGTAATTATGTAACTGTGATTCACCTGGCAAAGCCAGCAGCCATGTGACGTTGCTGGTAAAGGAGCCACCCCGTCCTCCCCGGGACCCGTGTCTCGTTCGGAGCGGATGGAGAACCAGGCCAGGTGTCCAGGGCCCTCTTGACTCCTGCTGAATCCCTCGCACACGCTCCATCCCTCGGTCCTGAGTAGCCGGGGTCCCTGGTCCATCGCCAGCACCAAGGCTGAAGGCCCAGCTCTGGTGCGGAGCAGTGGGCTCACTGGGTCCAGAAACAGGGTGTGAAGCCTGGGGCCTTCGTCACGCCTGCATCTGGCGTGGTCCCCACTTCTTGTGCTGGTTTTCCCTGCCCCGGGCAGCCTCTGCTGTCCTGTGTGCCGTGTGACATGTCTTAAGTGGATTTTCCTGGTGAGAGGTGAGGACGAGCAAGAGTAGAAGACAACTGTTGAGTTAAATAATGTGTTTTCTTCATGGAATAACATGTTCTTAAAATTTTTTTTTTTAAATTTATTTATTATTTTGAGAGACGGAGGGAGAGGATGGGAGGGGCAGAGAGAGAGGGAGACATAGAATCTGAAGCAGGCTCCAGGCTCTGAGCCTAACGTCAGCACAGACCTGATGTGGGGCTCGAACCCGTGAACTGTGAGATCATGCCCTGAGCCAAGAGTTGAATGCTTAACCAACCAACGAGCCAGCCGGGTGCCCTCCCCGCACTGCCCCAGCACCCACCTACCACATGCGTACATCCATTTCTCACACATCACATTTTTACTCGCATGCTCTTTGGTAAAGAAAAGCGCACCTTTCTGTCCTGGGTCAGTCCCGTCCCCGCCAGGTGCGCACAGCGCTAGGTCTGCACAGACGGGCTTCTGGCTGATGGAGAAGTCTCCGGAACACACCGCCCCGAAGGGACGCTCGCTGGTTTCCTTTTTCAGCAGGTGTCTTTTCTCAGCAGATAATTAATTCCCTGTGAGCTAATCAAGGGCTCGTTGGATGGAGCCCCTCTTCTCGTCTCACCCCTGTGCCACGGGTGTTTTCTTGGCAATTGGAACCAGAGCAATAGATTGGCAGTGGGATTGTACTTGGCGAGGGGTAAAACAACCAATGATTGCACATAATTGCAGCAAACAATTTTGAATTTTATTAATGAGGTGCTCCAAACAGCATCTTTTAGCCCGTTGTCCTACTTAATAGCCAATTCACTGGAGTTGTGCGTGCTGTGACTTACATCTGTCTTCGCCCGTTGAAGGCACCAGGCGCCCGTAGCCTGTAATTGACACAAGTTGGTCATTTTCAGGAATGGTCCTTTGCCGAAGCTATAAAACAAACTGACTTGGTGGAGAGCCGCGTGGCTCTAGCCTTCTGCAGAGGGCCAGTTGGTTGCTTCTGCTTGGAACTTCTTTCCTTTCCTTAGAGGCGATGTGGGCACAGAAAGTCCTCAGGTTAGCGGTTTTGAGGGGGAGGCCCAGGGAGGCAAGGGCGTATCCAATTTACAATGTGAGTTTCTTTTCTAGTCCGTTGTTTCTTCCTGCCCAGCATGTAGCCTCTCCGGGTGAAGCGGGTTTTTCAGGGGACCCAGGAAGGCTTCTGGGGTAGGTGGGGAACGGTGTGCCATGTTGGCTGTGGGCTACTGTTTCCCTCAGTGTCATAGCTCAAAATACGGCACGTGTGGGTTGCTGCCCCAGGTCTCCATGAGCTTGGCCAGCTCCGCCCCTACCTTCCTGAGAGGCTCACAGATGAACCTGCCCAGTATCTGCTCTGTGCTGGGCACTCAGGGAATAGGCAGATGAAACCAGCTGTCTTTGGGGTGTGTGTGGGACACTACTGTGGTTATCTATTTCCCGGGCAGGTCGTAAGCCCCTCAAGGTCAAGGATCTTATCTTTTCTGCTCTGTCTTTGGAGCCTGATAGATCCTGGCACACTGTGGACACTTAGAGGTCAAATGTGACATACATGCGGAATTGGAAAGGAAAAACAACGATTACTGCAAGTTTCCAAAGGGGATGTAGGACGTAGACAGAGGACTTTGACTCTGCTCCTTGTGTTTCGGGTGAGCTGGGAGGGCTTCACGGAGAGGCTGGCCTGGAGGAGGGCGTTGCAGGCATGAACTTGGAGAATATCAGGGGCACAGGTAAGAAACAATGCCAGGTGCCCAGGTGCCACTGGCTTTGACTTGGAGGTGAGATGGGTGCAGGACGGGGTTGGAGGTCAAAGGGGAAATGTAGGTTGGAGGTGGGTCATGGGGGTCTAGAACGCCAGGCTGAAGGTGGCTTTTGATTCACTGGCCATGAGGTTTTCCTAAAAGGCTTTTGAATATCGGGTAATGTGGTCATTCTCACGATGAGGTGGCTTTGTGCAAGATAGAAAGAGAGGAGAGGTGTGCCTGCTCCGTCTGGTCTTTGGACCACTTTCAGGATGTGCAACGGGGCTACAGGCGGGAAGATAATCCTTCATCAGTGCGGGAAAGGGACCCTCAGAGCAACACCTTGAGTGACGACCCAGTGTTCTGTTTGGGGCATTTTTCTTTTTTCTTTTCTTTTTTTAATTTTTTATGTTTAATTTTAAGATGGGGAGGCAGAGAGGGAAGGAGACACAGAATCCGAAGCAGACTCCAGGCTCTGAGCTGTCAGCACGGAGCCCGACATGGGACTCAAACCCACGAGCAGGGAATCATGACCTGAGCCGGAAGTCGGATGCTCAACCGACCGACTGAGCCACCCAGGCTCACCCAGAGTCTGTATTTTTAATGGTCAGGTGGGAAGCGGAGCAGGAGGAAGAGAGCATTTCTGGTGAAGCTGGTTAGCAAAGCAGAAGCTCGCTTACTCATAGGGGCCCGGAGCCCCAGAGGCGTGCACCCCAGTCCTTGGCCATTTCTTTTCTTTTTTTTTTTTTTAATATTTTAATTTATTTCCGAGAGAGAGAGAGAGAGAGGGAGCGTGAGCAGGGGAGGGTCAGAGAGAGAGGGAGGTGCAGACTCTGAAACAGGCTCCAGGCTCCGAGCTGGCAGTCAGCACAGAGCCCGACGCGGGGCTCGAACCCACAAACCGCGAGATCATGACCCAAGCGAAAGTCGGACGCTTAACCGACTAAGCCACCCAGGCGCCCCAGTCCTTGGCCATTTCTGGTTGTCCTCTCGCCGGAGGGGACAGCTCAGCAGGTGCAGAGCAGGGACTGAGGGTAATTCCCCGACGCTGCTGGTTCCTGTGGGAGCGTCTGGGCCTCTGGCTTCTTTCTTCCCCCGAGGAGCCTCCCAGGTGAGGGAAGTCCCTTCGGAAGGCGCGCTTGCCTCCTGACAGCTGCAGTGTGTGTGTTCTGTACCGCTGGTAGTGTTGCTTCCTTCTTGGGATACCACGGCCGTATTTGTTTCCTGAGACCGAAGATCTGCCCCGAGGAGCCATGGCAGTTTTAGAGCTCACACCCAGAGGCTGTTCTCATGGGCTCTGTGTTCTCTCCTGGGGACAGCTCTCAGCAGGGGGCCGAGAGAGGAAGGCAGCCAACTGCTAAAGGCGGTGTCCCCTTGTGAATAACAAGGCCCGGCTTCCAGCCAAACCTGGGTCTGGCTGCACTGGGCGTGGGATGGGAACTGTGGCCGTGCGTTCCCCAGATAGCTGTCTGAGCCCCTGTGTGGCCCGATGCTCTCCCAGTTAGTAATGCCACAGAAGGCCTCTCCCTTCTGGACACGGGCCCATCTCCAGATCCACCACGACTGTCGAGCCTTCTGCCCGGTGGCGGGACCAGAAATGATCTGCCTGTGAGGCCAGCTTTAAAAAGATCCAGGGCAGGCGCACCTGGGTGGCTCAGTCAGTTGAGCGTCTGACTTCAGCTCAGGGCATAGTCTCGCGGTTCGTGGGTTCGAGCCCTGCATCAGGCTCTGTGCTTATAGCTCGGAACCTGGAGCCTGCTTCAGATACTGTGTCTCCCTCTCTCTCTGACCCTCCCCTGCTCGCACTGTGTCTCTCTCATTCTTTTTCTCAAAAATCAGTAAACGTTAAAAAAAATAGACTGAATAAAGGGCACTGAAAGGAGTCCTCCCTGTGGGAGGAGAATGTGGTGTCTTCACGTCCTGTGGAATCTGTTTTCCGTCTGAGCTTGGGTCTCTCCCGCGTGCCTGCATGGGGCACCTGTTGATGGACTTGCCCTCTGGAGGAAGCTCGAATGTGACGGTCACGTTGTGTGTCTAGGCCCAATTCTGGATACGCATTGTTATTTCATCTCTTATACTCATTAGTATTTCTGAAAGCATTCACGATAATTTTTTATAAAGAAAAAAAAAACAGCCTCTTCTCTTTGTCTTCTCCTGCTGTTTTCTTCCTTTGCCCACAAACAGGGAAAGAACTTTCTATCAGGATTCATTTCGTCTTCTCTTGGGAACAGTTTTTTTTTTCTTCTCTGTTTCTTAGGAAAATACAGCCTGACTTGATGTTGGCACCAAACCCTATCAGGCACTTTTCTACTCCGCATGCACTCAGGGAAGCGATTGGGTCCAGGATGTTTGTTCAGTGGGACATGGGAAGGAGCTCGGGCTGGGGATCATGAGAGGAGGTGCCCCTCACACTGGAGGGGGTGGGGGCCTGGAGGCAGGGAGCACCCGTTAGCCACGCCCCAGGACACGCCCCCCCGGGGCCCTCCCGTACCGGACCGGAGAGTCCGTGTGGGCTGCGCTGGCTGGAGGTGGGTGGTGGGAGTGGACTCTGGTGCAGCGAGTGGTGATGCCACATGTGGAGGCTTCCGTTGGAGAAGCGCTTTGTCCACATCCCATTCGGGATACAAGTGGATTGTTCATCTACGTTGCAAAGGCTGCGATCGATCGGAGGCCCAGAGGGAGTAAGTGGTTGCGCGCATCGAAGTAGGAAGTGCCGGAGCTGGGGCTTGAGATCCCGTCCTCACAGCCTGCTGCGGCCGAGGCTTCTCCCACTATGGGTGCAAACCCTTGGGAGTCCTTTCTGTCTTGTGCTCCCTTCCGGACGGTGCTGTAGCCCTCCTCACTCCCAGTCCCTTACCCACAAATAGGTTTTGATGCCTGGAGTGGGTTTGGGGCGAAAAATGCACACGGTTTCCTGTCCCCTCCCTCCTTGGGGACACAGCATTGCCTCAGCTCCTACTGGGCTCCTTTGACACCGTTGAGCAGCGCAGCCCAGTGGGCAGTGCTCGGGAATCCGCACCTGTCCCGTAGTTTTGGAGCCACGGTCCGTACACGTGGATACCTCGTGTGAAGCCACCCCGAGAGGTGTCCCTGTGGCGGGACCAGGCTGCCCGCACTGGTGTGTCCCGCTTCAGCCCCGTCGCTAGTCATCACGGGTGGCTTTTTAGTGGAGTACCAGCCACTTAATGAATGCTTAATACCCACGAATTGAATAGAATTATTCTACAGCTGGAATCTTCCAGGACTATAATTACAAAAGGGTTCTAATCATCATTTATGGGCGTTCTCCCTGGAGCCAGCACTGAGGAAGGCATTGACCCACTTAGTTGAAAGCTTGAGCTGATAAACAACATTAATGCATGTTCGGGTCTATGGACCGATATCCTTTAAATCAATGGGATTTTCCAAGGTGGCGGGCAGTTGGGGGGGACACCTAATGTAGGCAGAGCATTATTTTGTTTTTAATTAACCTAGTTCGATTTTGAGTTCCTTTTGCTTCAAAACCATTTAGATCAAACTCAGATTTTTAAGAATGAATCTCTGGAGGGAAAGGAAATTAACTGGGCCCTCAGGGGGCTTGGTTACCACAATTAACCCCAAAAGACAGACGGTCAGGCTGACGGGGGGCCTGGAGAGGGGCAGTATGACCACTTCAGGCCATCCTCTCATGCGGAGACCCTGGTGGGGGCGGCCTCTTTTCTAGCTTGCTGCCTGGTTGAATAAACATCTTTGCTACACGTCTTCCCAGGGTCTCTCTGTTTCTCAAGTTCTTCCTGTCTTTGAAAGTAGACAGTTCTCTCTCCTCTTGAGAAGAGGGGTCAGGAGCCTTTACTCCCAGGGATCACGGGCTGGGGACCAGGGATGGAAGAGACGCCCCAGGCAGACTTCAGGCAGGACTCGGGGAGAAGGGATTGGGTCTGTGTTGTTATTCACTGGACCCCGGGCCATAAATGAGGAGCCAAGTTCCTTGGAGCCTTTCCCCTTTATTAATAAGCATGTACGCAGAGCAGATGCTCACGTGACTGTGTGCTGGACCTTCCTGACTGCCCATCCCCCCCTCCTGATTTAGATAGTGAAGGATGTGGTGCCTCAGCTCTGAGCTCCTGGCTGAGGGCATCCTTATACCTGGAATGCAGATTTTTCTAAGGTTGGAAATCTAAATAATTTTTTAATGTTTGTTTATTTTTGGAGAGACAGAGACAGAGTATGAGCAGGGGAGGAGTAGAGAGAATGAGAGGGAGAGACAGAATTGGAAGCGGACTCCAGGCTCTGAGCTGTGAACACAGAGCCTGGCATGGGGCTTGAACCCATGAACCGTGAGATCATGACCTGAGCCAAAGTGGGATGTTTCACTGACTGAACCACCTGGGTGTCCTTAGTCGATATTTTCTATTGTGTCCCCATACCAGGTCAGGAGTTCTGACAGCGACAGAGGTGAGCAAGCCACCGTGCTGGCCCTGGGAAGCATGTGGCTTGCTGGGGGTGAGGGAGAGGAAAGTGGTGTGTGTGTAGTGTGTAGGGTTTCGTAGGGGCTCGTGGAGAAAGGCTGGACCACAGAACGGGTGCTCAGAAGAGGGGGCATTGTGTCTGATGGGCTGACGAGGAAAGGTTTCTTGGAGGTGATGTTTAAGTTGTCCATGCTGATGACCTCTTCTCTTCTGCTTTAGTCTTTCTCCTTAGCTGTTCCCTTCCATTCTCTTCCTTTTCCCCAGACTGAAAGTGCTTATCCTCTGCTTGGCTCAGGTTGTGATGAAAGGTGTCCTCAGGCTTGGTTTACATGCCAGTTTGATGGTAGCACCCAGGGAAGGAGTGGCCGCCGAGTGCAGCTGGCCCTTGAACAGCCTGGGTTTGAACTGCGTGGGTCCACTTGTATGTGGTTTTTTTGTTTTGTTTTGTTTTGTTTTGTTTTAGTAAATACAGTACAACACTATAAATGTATTTTCTCTTCCTTATGAGTTTTCGTAAGTTATTTATTTTGAGAAGGAGAGAGTGGGGAGGGGCAGAGAGAGGAGAGAGAATCCCAAGCAGACTCCATGCTGTTGGCCCAGAGCCTGATATGGGGCTCAAACTCACAAACTGTGAGATCATGACCAAGCTGAAATCAAGAGTCGGATGCTTAACCAGCTGAGCCACACAGATGCCCCTTCCTTATGATTTTTAAAAATAGTTTTTTTCTAGCTTATTTTATGGTAATGATAGAATGTATACTACATATGGCACATAAAATAATGTGTTAATCAACTGTTTATGTTATCAGTAAGGCTTCCAGTCAATGGTAGGCTATTAATAGTTTAGTTTTGGGAGAGTCAACATTTTTGACCATGCAGAACCCCCATGTTGTTCAAGAGTCAGCTGTCCTTCCAGGGCCTGGCTCCTGGGTGACCAGCCAGGTGACCTGATGTCACATGGTCTGAGGAACCTTCCTTCACCGAGGTGTTGTGAGGATGTTGGGAAGAATCCTTGTGGAGTAGATTTCATGCCTGAAAGGAACAGAGCTCCCCAATTACTGAACATGCTTCTTTGACAGGAGGGGATCCCTTGGCTCAGGGCGGGCAGAGACAGAACTTCCCTCCCTCCAATTTCTGAAAGCCTGTGGAGACTTTTCCTTCCTAAAGATTCATCTCATTTGTTAGTTCACTCACTTGTTTGTCCATTGATCCATCCATCCATCCATCCACCTATCCATCCAACCATCCATCCATTCATCCATCCATCTATTCACTCATCCATCTATTCATCCACTCATCTACCCACCCACTCATCCATCCATCCAACCATCTGTCCATCTGTCCATCCGTCCGTCCATCCATCCATCCATCCATCCATCCATCCATCCATCCATCCATCCTTCTATCCATACACCCATCCTCCCATTCATCCATTTGTTCATCCATCCATCTATTCACCCATCCATCAATCCATCCATCCACCTATCTACCCCCCCACTCATCCATCCATCCGACCATCTGTCCATCTGTCCATCCATCCATCCATCCATCCTTCTATCCATCCATCCATAATCCATCATCCATTCACCCACCCATCAATTCACCCATCCATTCATGCATGCATGCATCCATCTGTGTGTCCATCCAACATGTATTCGTTTAGTGTCTGTTCCATGCCAGGCATTACACTGGGCTCAGGGGCTGCAAAGGGGAACTGGACCTGGTTTCTACTCCTGAGGGTCTTACATGTTTTAAAGTTGTATTTTGGACCCGGGAAGCTGGCATAGTAGAAATTGGGTCTCTGTGTATCATCTCTGTACTTTTGTGTTTCTTTAGAGACTTACATGATAAGGTTTTTTTTTTTGTTTTTTGGACTAATTTCTTAGATTATTTGAAAATGCTCCCCCTATGTTCATCATGTGGCATGCTGTGATTTTGGCCTGACCTAATCTTCCTTTCAGGATTTTGTGTGATGAAAGTCCATATGTAAGTCATAGTCGTGGTACTCGTTATTTCTTTAGGAGAAATACCTTCTTCTTGAGTTCCATTTTTACTGGCTTGACTTGCTTCAATAAATTCCAGACCGCTTGACACTGCATTGATATCTTATGAAGATAAAGCACCACTTCTTTTAATGGAGCTCTTTGCAAGAGCAGATGTTTCTGTACCAAAGACAAGAGCAAGAGAGAGGACTTGTGCTTATGCTTGTGAGCAGGGTGAACTCAGAAAGATGGCGGCCCCTCTGGCTACCCTTCCCCCACCCCATCCTTAAGAGTTCCCGAAGAACAAAAGGCAATTCACATTGCAGAATATTACTTCTGTCAGCGTAGCACCAAACTATTAAAAATAAAACCGTCCCTCAAGGCAAAACATTTCATTTATTTTCCTTTGAATGAGTAACTTGTTTATTAAGATGAACTAAGTGGCTAAGGCTAGATCATATGCAGGCACGAAAAATTGATTTATCGTAGCCTTTTGGAAAGTTTGCTTTGTGTTCCCTGGAAATTATCGTTGGAGTTTGAATGAAGAACTCGTTTAGTCAGATGGGGCGCTGCTCCTCTGGAAATTAGCCTAAGCTAGATCTACATCCAGGGGTAGGAGTTGACCTCTGTTCCTTGGCAGATTGGCTCTTTTGGACTGAGTCAGGGCGTTGAAAGATTTGCCTGAATTTAGTGATTTTCAGGGAAGACTGTGTTCCTGCCTCTACAGTGACTAGTTTAAAAAAAATTTTTTTTAACTGTTTCGTATAAGGTGTTTCACTTTTGCCTTTTCTCACATGAGATCATTGTAGCAGTGTATCCATCATGTCTCTGAGAGCTGCATTGTTGCTTTCTGACCCAGCTCAGAGGCCTTCCTCCTGCAGGGAAAGATGTCGATCTCGGCAGGGTGGTCCCCCATTGCTGTCTGCTCATCTGGGGACAGAGATGGAACGGCGAGTTCCCCTCTGAGGCCCTGTGTGTTCTCCAGGGATAGAACCTGAGAGAAGAAAGAGCTATATACATGGTTAAAAAAAAAAAAAGCAAACAACAAAACTTGTACCCAACTTAGTAGTGAAACAGAGGAACCTCTGTGTAAGGAGAGATGTTTTGTGTTCTGGAACATTTTCCTTTGAAAATTTTGACAACGGATGATTATTATTCTGCTTTTTAGTTGTAATTGTTTTATTTTAATACTGCGACACACGTATTATTTCCAATATGTAATCTCATGACATCCCTTGGCTTCCCCCCACCCCGCCCCAGAGTCCTGAGTGGTTGCCTGCTAAAGATTATTAGCCTCGGTTTTCAGACGAGGAAACTGAAGTTCAGAGTGGCTTCCTGACTTGCTTTAGGGTAATGTTGGTCATTGCTGCCAGGGATTGTGTGTACGCACTTCTCCCTATAAACTTGGTTACCAACACCCTGCCAGTTAGGTTTTCTGACCACCCCTCTTTTACAAGCGAGGACCAGAGAGCCACGGGGAGAATAAACGGGTGCTCGAGATTAACCCGCTGGTGGCAGAACTGGAACTTATCCAGCATTTTCCCCCAGAGTCCCCATTTGGTGATCCAGTATTTGGCCATTTTGATCGGTGACTTTTGCACCGTGCCTCTGAAGAGAGCCCACCTCCAGGTCAGCATACGTATGTCCCATGCACTGGGCAGAGGGCAGAGGCAGGGCTGGGACCCCCAGAACTCTGAGGCTGAGTCCCAGGGGTCTGGCTTTCTGTCATTGCATTCATGTCACCGAGTGGCGAAATCAGGCCCCAGGAGGAAGGCTGTGCCTGGGGCTTCTAGGTGGGGGGCCTGAGAGCCACCTCAGCTAATGGGGTTCCATCCTGTAAGGTGAGCCAGTATAGGACTCGCGGCTGTCACGGGACAGGGGTCGCTCAGGTGCAAACAGACAGAGCGCCATGGTCTCTTTTCCTTCATGCTTCCCCTTCCGCCCATCTGAGATGGAAGAACAGGAAGTGAGTGAGAAGACACAGGCAGGTGTGGGGGGGTTTCACCCTGGCGGCCGCGGGATCTGTTCCCCATGGGAGAAGAACCGGGTTTCGCCTTCGGCCCCGTTGCGAGCCCTGGGGGCGACCCTAGGAGCTGTGTGGTGCGCTGTCGGGAATCCGCAAAACTGGGGACTGTTCAGGAAGAGATGGTTTCACGGTGCATTTCACAAGTGTGCGCTGGCTTAGGGCTTTCACAACAGCTGTGTGTTGTACCTTGCTGTAGGGGAAAGGCGTTATATTCCCAAATCTGTGAATTAGAGAACAGGGTGATCTTAAAATATTTTTTTAAATGTTTATGTATTTTTTTTTTTTTTTTGAGAGAGAGACAGAGCATGAGTGGGAGAGGGGCGGAGTGAGAGGGAGACACAGAATCTAAACCAGGATCCAGGATCTGAGCCGTCAGCACGGAGCCTGATGCAGGGCTTGAACTCAAAAACTGTGAGATCATGACCTGAGCTGACGTCAGACACTTAACCAGCTGAGCCCCCCAGGCGCCCAGGATGAGACTTTTTAAGAAGGGAGTTTGGGGGCAGAAACGAGCCACTAAAAAGATGTTGGCTCTCAATTTCTGCTCTTCGTACCTCCTGTCAAGCTCTGTGCGGCCACACCCAAGACTTTCCTCCCCCCACCCCCACCCTGGGGTTGGTGTGGGTGGCTCTGACTTTGCAACCTCGGTTTGCGCGGATCCTTCAAAGACTGGGTGCAGCCAGGAGGGAGCATCCTGCATGCACTCCTTTTCTGGGAGGCGCCCCTCCCCCAGCGTCGTAAGCCGCTCATTCTGACCCTGGGCTTCTCCCCTGTCTGTCCGAGAGGTAGGAGCCCTGTCACTTCGGGAGGCACCAAACACCTACTTGTATTAGGAACTAGTGCGTTAGCCACGTCTTCCCAGTTGCCAGCCTGACCTTGGCTTTTCCTCAGGGCTCCCTTCTTCCCAGCTAGGCGGCGGTGGCGTGGCGGTGGCTGGGGAGAGGGGTGACAACCGCCCCCTCTCCGGGCTGCTGGACTGTCCCCTCTGGGTCTCAGTAGGCTTCGGGGGGGAGGGGCAGATTGCACCTGCCCCCACTCCGTCCAGAGTCTCTGAGCAGCCCACTCACCCTCAAGCTCCTTCATTTGCCTCTGCAGGGGGCGTGATGACAGGGGAGTCCCCACCAGGACTCTGGGCCTTCAGGAGGACCCCCGTCAGCTACTTCCTGTGGCGCTTCTGGCTACTCTGTCAGCAGCACGCGGTCCGGTTTGTGTCGGGAGCCGGGTGGGTGGCGTGAGACGTGTGGACCAGAACGTCACGAGGAACAGGGCAGTGCTTTGCGTTTTGAGAATTATCTGTCTTCCCCTTGACAGCTTAGACCAACAGTTCATAGTAAATCACGCCGATCAGGGTCTTAAGTCTTTCATCTATGTTCACGGTCAGTCGTGCCGCAGCCCTGTGGGCCGTAGGGTAAGAATTATGACCGTGGGCTCTGTTTTTCCCAGATCCAGGAACGAGGCTCAGGGAGGTTAAGCGACCGAAGGAGAGGGATGCGGGGTCTTTTGTCTTCACATCCTCTGCCCCTCCCATTTCTCCAGCTCTGGGTTTGAGAAGCCTCACCCCCCAGCTCGGCGGGTAGTTGCAGCGTTTCAGAGCGGAGGGCTGCAGTGGGTGAGGAAGCGGGTGTACAATTTCAGAGCCATTGGTCATCTGTGATGGATGAGGAATCCCAAGGGAGGGCCCCTCACTAGTCAGGCATCAGGAGGGATAGGGAATGTGACAGTGTGGTGTTCCAGTGAAGTGTGGGGGGCGGGGAGGGGTGGCGATACATTCTTTGAGGACAAAATTCTGTGTCTGGCAAAAAAGAAAAAAGGTTGAGATTTTGCAGCTGGTTTTCTTTAACAGCATCACCAGCATTGTTTCGGAAAGCCACAGAATTCCACAGAATTTCCAAACACAATGGAAATCCCAGGAGTGCAGGGTGTGGGTTTTGGGGCCTGGGGCGGGTTTAGACTGGCATGGGGAGGGAAGACCACAGCCTGAGCCATTTTGTCCTTCCCCAGCAACGAATTTCACACGGCCGTGCTTCCCTCGATCTTGTCCGCGGGATGCCGAAGTTTAAGCCTGGGAAGGGTGGGCACCAGGAAGGAGCAGCCCCTCCCCCCGGGTTTAGTGGGGGCCGTAAAATCCAAATGTCAGCCCAGGACAGCTTGCATTTGGTGCAACTCTAATGACTGTCTTCCCATCAGCTGGTGTCCAAGGAGGCACATGGTGTCAGTTAAGCTCCGGAGTGACGTTCGACAAAAGTTGTTAATGGGAAATTCATTTTCCCCATCCCCCTGTATGGAACAGCATGCAGTGCAGACACCCAGAGAATTTCCAAACGGCAGCAACAGTGACACCAAACAGGGGACATCATGTCGCCCACGAGATTCGTGGGGCCACACCAAGGAAAGAGAAGGAAAATGGGGGCAGAAGGAAGACTCGCGCCTGTGGAAGGGGCTCCCCGTGCCTGCGAGCACTCGGCGAACTTGTCACAAGCCTGTCAGCCCCTGGCTTGAAGGTGGCCTGACTCCCCCCAGGTCTGAGGGAAGGAAGACGACTCTCACTGGGGCTGCTTCTGCCCTGACTCCTCCCGCCTTACCCTTCAGATTGGCATCCAGTCTGCACTCGGCAAACCAGGCGGCTCAGTGGTGGTGGATTCAATTCTGGGGTTGGAAGTAAAACCTTATGAATGGGGAAGTCAGGACCCTGGGCTCTACGCCTGGCTGTTCCACAAGCTAATGGGAATTAATCAGTTAATTGATTTTTGTTTATTTACTTGAAAGAGACAGTGCAGGTCGGGGAGAGAATCCCAAGCAGACTCTGTGCTGTCAGTGCAGAGCCGGACAGGGGGGCTTGAACTCATGAAACCCTGAGATCACGACCTGAGCCGGAACCAAGAGTCGGATGCTCAACCGACTGAGCCCCCCAGCGCCCGCAGCTAATGGGAATTTATGATCCATCAGTATAGTCAGATGCACGTTGACGAGGAGCTTTGGTGCAGGGCAGATGTGACCACGGCTGCGGGAACACAAAGAAGACGAACCGTAATTCTCCCCAGTTGTGAAGAGCGTATTTCTGGGGAATATTCTTGTCCCCCCCGCCCCCCACGTGTAGGAAGAGGTACATTGTAATGGTTACATAGTACATGCCAACATAATGAGGGGAGAAAGAATCTTAATATAAGGGCTCTGTAATGAACACAGAAAGATAATACCTGCAGCACTCCGGAGGGAGTAAATGATTAATTGTAGAAGATGAAAGTCCAAAAGGAAGAGAAGGAAATACAGGTGAGGTTTTATTTGATCTCAGAGTAGGGAAGCCTCATGTAAATGGCAAGGGAAGAAAAATCAATGAACAGTACGAACAGACTGAGTCACGAATTGCACAGAAAGCACATTCATAGCCTCACAACAGCAGAGCCCTGAGAGAACACCAACGTCTAGTGAGAGAATGAAGTCACTGCAGAATTGTTCACACCATGGGGTTTTTTAAAGAGTAGCCAAAATTAATGCCCGTAGTGACGCACAGTGATCTGTATAAATCTTAGCAATATAATATTAAGTGCAAAAAAGGTTAAATGGCCTTTTAAAATTTTTATTTATTGGCGTGCCTATGGGGCTCAGTCGGCTGAGCGTCCGACTTCAGCTCAGGTTATGATCTCGCGGTTGAGTTCCAGCCCCGTGTCAGGTTCTGTGCTGACACCCCAGAGCCTGGAGCCTGCTTTAGATTCTGTGTCTCCCTCTCTCTCTGCCCCTCCCTTGTTCATGCACTCTCTCTCTGTCTCAAAAATAAGTATTAAACATTAAAAATATATAAATTTATTTATTATTTTTGAGGTTCGACTGACCTAATAGCATGTTAGTTTCAGCCATACAACAGAACAATAGCGTGTTTATGCCCAAGTTTAACACGAGAGGTTTCGAACGTTAAGTGGAGTTGAAAGGATTTTGCAGTAGACACCTGTATACTCTCCCATCTGGTTGTACCATTCACATTTGGTTTTATTTGCTTACCTGCGTGTCCCGCCAGCCTTTGCCTTCATCCAGTGGGTCTCAGCGGGGGATGGGGGGTGAGTTTGCCCCTTAAGGGACCCTTGGGAATGTCCTTGGGCATATTTGCTGGTCACAACTGGAAGAGGAGGCCAGTGGCATCTAGTTGAGCCTAGATGTGGCTCAACACACTATATGGCACAGGACTGGCCCGCAGCAAAGAATTATCCAGCCCTAAACTATCGTGGTGCTGAGCTCGAGGAGCCCTACCTTCATTTCTCCATCTTGTTTTCTGATGCATCTCAAAGAAGGTTGGAGATACCTCCCTCCCCCCACCCCGGAGCGCGATCACCGCCTCAGAAAGTCCTCTCTTGGCCCCTCGCAGTCACGCCCCTCGGACCCCCCACCACCGAGGCGACACTGTTCTGATTTCTCCAGTGCAGATGATGCTTGCCTGTTCCGGAACTGCATATACATGGGAGCATAAAACATACACCCTCCTGTGTGAGAGTCCAGCAGTGCTTGGTACATTCCAAAGCCCCTTCGGGGGGCCCAGACGTCTCAGTTAATTTCATAACAACGCTTGGATTTTTTTTTTTTTTTTGCCCTTTACGTTGTGGATGTTGACATGGATGGAGCAGAGGCAGTGGCAGGTGAACCGAGGCTGCGGCCCCACACTGTAGTTACTTGTTCACCTCACACCTGTAGAAAAAGAAGCCAGTAGTGACTAAGAATGCCCCTGATGAGGCTGCATAAGTGATTAATTTTATTAAATCCTGAGCCTGTGTCCCCTTCATCTGTGTGATGAAACCGTAGGTATGCGTGATGCCCTGATGCCACGTACAGCAGGGCCACCGCTGTCACCAGGAAAAGCAGGGGGACCGAGCTGTGACCCGAACCAGCTGACCCACAGATGTCAGGCAAACTGGTCATTTGGCATGTGGCAGATAGAGGGACCCTGTCACTGGAAATAGCTGACAGTATTTGTTGCTACTGATAGAACTTGACCTTTCAAATGCAAATGAGAAATTTGGAAACTTGTGCGGCATCTGGGTGGCTCAGTTGGTTAAGCGTCCAACTTCAGCTCAGGTCATGATCTCATGATTCGTGGGTTCGAGCCCCGTGTCGGGCTCTTTTCTGACAGCTCGGAGCCTGGAGCCTGTTTCAGATTCTGTGTCTCCCTCTCGCTCTGACCCTCCCCCACTTGTGTTCTCTCTCAAAAATAAACATTAAAAAAAATATCGTAGATAACATGCACCAGCACATGGAGATTCTGTATAACTCAGTGAATCATTATTTTCCAGATGACCTGTGTATGACGTTACATCACATGTAGTAAAAGTTCCTTTCCAAGTGTAAATCGACCAAGGAATTTCACATAACAGAGTATGAAAAGTCATCGACGTGGTTACAGGTGCCTCATTGCAACTACCCTTTAAGAAACTGCCACCTGTGAGGTTTTGCTTTGTATCAAAGATGAATAGCCATGATTATCTGAAAAGGCTGTTAAAATACTCCATTTTCCCCTTGTGTATCTATGTGCGGCTGAATTTTCTTTATATGCTGTAAGTACAAAACCCAATCACGGCAGATCAAATGCAGAGGCCAATAGGAGATCTGGCCTATATTCTATTAAGCCAAACATTAAATTGGCAAAGATGTTAAAAAAATGCATTTGTCATTCCTCTTCTTTTTGGCTTGAGAAAACATTTTTCTGAAGGGCATTAGTTTGTAATAGGTTTGGTTTATCATATTTAAGTGAATTAATATATATTTTGGAATGTCTTCATTTTAATTTCTATTATCATAAAAGAGAAACCACATAAACAAAGGCATTTGAATGTCCTCAGTATTTTAGAGGGTGTAGGGGTCCTGAGGCCAAAACTCTGTGCACCGCTGATTTTCATAGTGCAGTTAAGATGTGCGTGTTACTTATCAGTAGTTTAGTCCTATATAACGTGGTACGTACAGATTTCTCTCACTGTCCAAAAGTAGAACACTCTTAGGAAAACTTCCCGAAGCTGAAATGACATCAAGCAAAGAAGCAGTTTCTGTTCATCTACAGGGGACAATTTTTGAGCATTCCCAGACCCCCAAAATATCCTCTCTCAGGCTTTTTCTGATACCCTAGGACACATCTTGCTAGTGGATGCACAAACTAAATCGAGATCAAGCACAGATGCTCACAGACACAGGTCACACTCTGGAGTCTGGACGCTGAGATGCTCAGTGGGGTTCTGGGGAAGGAACCGGGCTCAGCCAACACTTGCTGCTTGGGGGAGGGGCAGGGACGCTGCCTCTATAACACTTGGTGCAAAGTAAACGCTGATCGCTATTTGCACTGTTTGCCTTTTTTCAGAAAAGCAAAAGTCCTCTTTGAATTTAGCTAGATGTAAGGCTTTGTAAAGCCCAGGAAAAGCACTAGGTATTTTATAAAACAAGGAGAATGATACCAGGTAGTGGTGGGGGGGGTGCTCTTTCCAATAGAAAACCACTTCCCAGAATGGGGATCTGTGGCAGCAGCATGGCCACGCGCTGAATTTTTCCTGTTCAGTCTCTGGCTTCTGAGTCATCTTCCAGATCTCTACAAAGAGCAGTTTGTGACCTGCTGGATGGCTGATGGAGAAAGCGTGGTCTCCTGCATGGGACGAGAGGAATGAGGCTGTTGACCCTGACATTTAGAAATTCCCACTGGGAATGACTTTTCTGTTGGGTTTCCATCACCCATCGAATCCTGGCTTTGCTTGCTGTGGATCGTCCCCTCACTCCCACGTCCAGTGCAAGTGGCTTGAGGCCAGCGAGGGGCTCACGTAGCGACGATCGGGGCGCCCCGCCCCCAGTCCGCAGAGGAGAGAAAGATTTAAGCCCAAGTTTATTCACCCTTAGCAAAGCGCAACTAGCTTTTATTATTATTATTATTTTAGGACTTGGGATAAAAAGGGCCATAAAAACGAGAGCATAAAACAGCTTTTACTGAACAAACATTATGCTGATTTATTTGTGAGCGAAATCTGAACCATATGGTCTGGTTTTCCCTTAAAACACACAAGGGGTTCAGGATTAAGGGAACAGGCACTTGGCAAATTTGTTTTGTGTTTCACTGAGCTCATTATGTTAAGAAAAATAAAAGAGGGGTTCTTGGTGGGTCCCGTGGTCGCCGAGTGCTTCCTGTGTGCGGGACAGGGTGCTGAGCGATTCCCATCCCCGGTCCACTTTAGTCCTCCGGCAGCCCCAGCAGGGGGCGCCCCCGCCCCCCGGGGCAGCAACAGTGCCCAGCGCAGGGCCTCACCACCTGTACGAATTTTTGCCAGCACGGGGAAGATGTGGAATCCAGGCTTTGTCCACAGTGACAGCTTTTCCTCCTCAAATCCCAGGCGGTGAAAAGATGAAACTGAAAACGAGCCATGAACTTGGGGCCTGAAGGTGAGCTGGTTTCTCAGGTTCCCTTTAACCAGCTCCTCCCAGGGGGAAGGGAAGCAGGGTCTTCCTGACCGTCTGCGGAGGGTGGGGGGAGGTGGGGAGCGAGTCTTGTCTCTCTCAGCCACCTTGCCGGGGAATCGGGCGTATTCATGCGTTTGCGGCTGTCTGATCTCTGAGTTTGGGAATGAAAAGCAATCACTGCAGAGTCACGTGCTGCTTGCCGTGATGGAGACGATGGGATTTTCAGTCATGGCCTCACAGACCTGCAGGTGAGTGGCCCTCATTGGTCAGGTGGCATGTTTGCACGTTCTGGAGATGCAGGCAGTCTGTTCTCAATGGACTGTTGGGGATGGAAGGCTGTGGACTCCGCCAGCCCCTATATATTCTGGGGACACTGTCTTTTCAGCACGAGGTGACATTAAGTGTCAAGATGTGGCTGGGGAGGGGCGTGCGTTTCTGGCTGAGCGGGTGGTGGATGGGTCAGGAAGGAGGGAAGGAAGGATGCCCTTGTGAGGGGCAGGGTTGTACACTTGTCAAGTGTAGGGTTCTCTGCACTAGTGTCTTTTGGTAGCTGAAGTCCCCTTTGTATGCAGATGTTTGTAACAAAGAGCTGGCTTGAGGTCCATTACCTTCCCGTGTGGTCTGAATTAAGAAACAAATGTCAGTTTCCTCCTCTTAATTGTGATCACCTCCTACTCACCTGTGTGGTTTAAGAGAAAGAACTCAATCTGTTTAGTTCACAGCCAGGGGATTTCAAGTCTCCGGAACACTCTGCACAATGTTGCTAAAACAACAGTGTAACAAACCTTCCAGGTGGCATAGCAACAGGATCAGCCCTCATGAGGGGGAACTTGGAACTTGGCTGTGTCTTTGTAGCCAGACCCGAGGCACGGCCCCCATGCTGTCCTCTGTCACATGGCCCCCTGTCTTCCCCCTGTCACATGGCCCCCTGGTGATGGCCGTGTGTCTCTCGGATGCCCTGTGTGCAAAGCCACTGCCTTTGCAACTTGCTCCCTGCTTGGCTCCGGGGTGTGGAACTGAAAATCAATAATGACAGGAAATGAGAAGAACAGTTACAATTTTAAACCCGTTGTTTCCTGAGCCACCAAATGTACCAGACTTTGTTCTGTTTGGGTTATTTTTCAAAAATCCTATCGTAGTTTTTTTTTTTCCCCAGAACTCTGACTGTATTGCTTATGCGAAAGTGATAGGAAATTCTTAGACCTGCCTTCGAAAGTCGTATAAAGTACACCTGCCGCTGAGGACAGAATTCCTTAGCAAATCGGGGCACCAGGACGACCTCCCTCTTCACCCTCTCTTGCTCTGTCTGTCTTGCCGGCAGCCCCTTCATGGGTCCTCTGACCTTATGGGTTCTCTACCCCTGTGTATTTCCATAGCTGAAGTCTCCTTTGTATCTAGATGTTTGTAAGAGCTGGCTTGAGGTCCGTATCTTCCCATGTGTTCTGGATTAAGAAACAAATGTCAGTTTCTTCCTTTTAATTATAAAGACTGCCTTAGTTATAATTAGGACTAGAGGAAAGAGTAATAATCATATTAATGAGAGCAACGAAACACTCACCGTTGTGGCGTGCTTATTGTACGCAGGAAGTGGTGGTTAGTGATCTACATCTATTATCTCGATTCCCCGCGGTGATCCTAGGAGATCATACCACCTTCAGTTTGCAGCTGGGACTTAGCAAGGTCACCTCACCCACCAAGGCCACACTCTGCGTAGGAGTGGAGATGGGACAGAGGTCCAGGCTTGTCTGATTCCAGAACTCATGTCCAGCCACCACATGATACTGTCTCCTAAAAGCAGCCTGAAGCTGTAACAGAAGTAAAAAAGGTTACATTCCCACTGTCCGGATTTGTTTTACCCACACGTCTTTGATTGGGAAGATTGTCACATTCCCAAAATTGTATTTTTAGGGAAGTTGCAAGTTTCCCTTCCATATGATCCTTTGAGATCAGGATACTCTGGGCCCAGAGTGATGTAGGGATAATTCCTACAGGAGGCACATTATATTTCATAAGTCCTGATGGTAAGGAGCTCATTACGTGTAAGACGTCCAGAGCTATCCCTTGGAGCCAGATCCAGTCTGGTCACTGATTTGGGCTTGGTGTTGTGACTTTGGTCTTGGCTGTTGTGTTCATCAATCTGATGTGTACTTACTGTGTTGGTGTATATTTTACTAAAGTTGTATTTGTAATCTTGTAATCCATAACTGATGGGCACAGCGACTGTTGAAAGTGTGAGTTAAAGGAAAGGTTTGATTATTCTATAAGAAGAGTGTTGCTTTGGACTTAAAGGGGCTGCCACCTAAGCCTGAATTGCTGTAATTTTCCAAAATTCTCCATTCATGCTTTCATTGGTGTATATAAAGATTAACAAAGAGAGCAAATAAAAGCATTCACAGTCCACACCTGAAATGTAACTAGGAGACAGAGAATACTATAAGTCTCAGTTACATATAAATGGGGACATAAGCATTCAAGACCAGCAAAACCAACTTCTCAGTGACCCCGCTCTGCCAAAAAGTGCCATTTGTTAAGATACTACACTTAACTGTAGCAACAGAAGAGGGTGCTCTTGAAGTAACTGGGTTAGTAAGCCGCTCAAACGATTTTAGGAACACTGGTTCTTAATAGTTTGGGACATTCAAGTTATTCAGGAAGGACCAGCAGATGACACGTAACATGCAGAAAAATGTACTGTAAAAGGAAAACAGAAAACAAGAACTAAAACTCTTCAATGGAAGGAGTAGAACACATCCACTTAAAACAACCACCAAGCAAAAGAAAACTATAACACTCCTTTCAACACGAACTGAATTATCACTGAACAAGCATTTGGAGAAAGAATGCCTCAAATCAGAAATTTGAAACTCTCAGAATAGAAACAAAAGCCTTGAAGAGGTAAAATGAGAGTTTACGACATGCAAGAACGACAACCAAAATGAGGTGGAGAGGGACACAGAGAAAGTGAGCAATAGAAGATAGGCAGTGAAGGTCCAACACACCAATAATTGAAGGGAAAAAAAAGCAGATCAGTGGAATAAACCAGACTTTAAAAATTACAATCCGAGAATTGTTTCCAGAACAAAGAAGGTGAGAATCTACATACTGAAAGTTTCTACATGTATCTGGGAGACGTGACCCAGAAGACTTAAATTCTAGCCTATCCTAATAACCTTGGAAATTAAACTTCCTTTTTAATTTCTGTTAGGGGATAGAAAGCAAAAGATCAGAGTACTGGATGGCTTCCTGTTGTGATATTCTGAATAAAACAGGTGGGGTACAGTATGAAGGGCCCTAAGTGGTTGCTGTGTGAAGCGGGACCCACGCGTGCCATTCTTAAGGCAAGTATGGGACATCCAGGGCTTGCCATTTGGATCGCTGTTTTGAGTAGTTAACTAAGAACATGCTTATCACCTTCCCAAACACCCCCACTGCAGGTGGTTTGTACAGTGTGTCATTTATGTTTTGATGGACAAGGCGTGGATAGGTAAGAAAGTCAGGCATGTGAGCGCTCACTTCAGATGTTGGTTTCCATCATTTACGGGCTGTGGGTCTTTGGGAAAATCAATCTTAATCTCATTCAGCCTCCACCTATTGCCTACATCATTGGTTTGTTGTTGAAACGAAAGGTTAGTGTGTATGAAAGAGTTTCACACAATGCCTGGGGCACAGCTAGTGCTCTGTAAGTATTATAATTGTTCATGTGTGACCTATAGGATTTGTCATGTGAAGAAAACTTGAAGTAAAGTCCTTTATAAATCTATAATGTTAACAGTCGGGGGACACTGGAGTGGCTCAGTTAGTTACGCATCTGACTCTTGATTTAGGCTCAGGTCATGATCTCATGGTTCTGGAGTTTGAGCCCTCACATCGGGCTCCTGTGCTGACAGTGCAGAGCCTGCTTGGGATTCTCTGTCTCTCCCTCTCTCAAAATAAAGAAATAAACTTTGAAAAAAAGGGGTGCCTGGATGGCTCAGTCAGTTAAGCATCTGACTCTTGATTCAGGCTCAGGTCACGATCTCACCATTCGTGAGTTCGAGCCCCACATTGGGCTCTTTGCTGTCAGCACTGAGCCCAGTTCGGATCCTCTGCCCCCCTCTCTGTCTGCCCCTCCTCCTCTCATGCTGTCCCTCAAAAACGAAATTTAAAATAAACCTCCCCAAATCTCAATCAGCTCCTGAATGAAATTTGTTTTATAAATTAGAGGTTTGGTGTAGTGAGTTTTCCGGAAGAATATATGACTTACATTGTATAATGCAATGATGCTTGGTTTTCCTGTGTACTTTCTTCTTTTTGGTAAAATAAAAACATGAACCTCTGAGCTCCAGAGGGCAGAAATAAAAAGCACGCTGTAAGAGCGCTAGAACTCCAGAGCTCGGCGAGGGGTCCTGAGTGTGCGAGGCAGTGAGCCCACGGGACAGGGACGCCGTCTGCCGAGCTCTAAGCACGCAGCAGGTGCCTGAGAACGCTGTGTCGCTTGAATAAATGCATGGGGCCACACAACTCAGAACTCTCATTTTGCAGCTGGAAAAACGGGGTGCGAGGAGCGAAGTGAGTAAGGCGAGATGGGAGTCCGGTCAGTGCCGATGGCCACACCTATCTCTGTGGCTGGCGGAGTGACAGGAAGTTGTGAGGTCGCACCCAGCACGGTGGCTGGATGCTGTCCCCACCCTCCCCCCTCCCTCCCTTGCCGCTGGCCCTGGTGGTGTCTCCTTTGCCAACACCGTTTAATCTTCCTTCTTTATGGGCAGATGGCACATTCCCGAATCCTCTGATAGCAAGCCTGCTCTCCTGCTGCAGGACACCGTTGCAAGGTGCCCTTGGTTGCTGGAGGCCGTCTGGACGGGTTTTATGGAAGGAGAAGTGCTTCTGCAGCACCCAGGAAGCACCCAGAAGCCTTCACTTGGCTCCAGGAAGCCACGTCCTGGTGAATCGTGATGCGGTGGCTGTGGCCCAGGGACTTGCAGCCATCGTGGCAAAAAGCCCTCGTGGGACTTCCCTGTTCACTTCTTTAAGCTTTTCGTAAACAATTTTCCCTCACCTCCCCCTGCCCCTGCTTTGTTTGCTGGGAGATCTTTTTTTTTTTTTTTTTTGTAATTTTTGAGAGGCAGAGAGCAAGTGGGGGAGGGGCAGAGAGAGAGGGGGACACAGGATCCAAAGCAGGCTCCAGGCGCTGAGCTGTCAGCACAGAGCCCGACGTGGGGCCTGAACCCATGAACAGTGAGATTGTGACTCGAGCTGAAGCTGGACGTTTAAGCAACTGAGCCACCCAGGTGCCCCTTGCCTTCTTACTTTTTAATTTTTTTTAATTTTTAATTTTTATTTCTGAGAGAGAGAGAGAGAGACAGCGTGAGCAGGGGAGGGTCAGAGAGAGAGGGAGACACAGAATCTGAAACAGGCTCTAGGCTCTGAGTTGTCGGCACAGAGCCCGACGTGGGGCTCGAACCCATGAACCGTGAGATCATGACCTGAGCTGAAGTCAAACTCTTAACCTACTGAGCCACTCAGGTGCCCCAAACTTTTTAAAGAATCCTGGAGAGCAGTACTTAAACCGTCCAGTGATGAAGGCCCAGATTTCAAATTTCCCAATATGTTACATGTTGATACATTTGTACATCAAAATGAATTACTGGAAAAATGCAATGAAAAACCTTAAAGACATTGGGGTGCTGGGTGGCTCTGTTGGTTAAGCATCCGACTCTATCTTGGCTCAGATCATGATCTCATGGTTCAAGCCCCTGCATCGGGCTCTGTGCCAAAAGTGTAGAGCCTACTTGGGATTCTGTCTCCTTCTCTCTGCCCCTACTTCACTCACATTGTCTATCCCTCTCTCTCTCTCTCTTTCTCTCTCCGTCTCTCTCTCTCTCTCTCTCAAAATAAATAAACTTAAAAAAACAAGAAAAGGAATCTACTAAAGACATGTAAAATATAAGCCCCTACTTTTTTTTTGTTTGTTTACTCTTGGAAACAGTGGATATAATTTATACTCAAATTGGGGCAAGAGATTCTAAGTGCTTACTCTGAATTTCTGTACTTATCTCTGGGCATCAGTAAATTGCAGACTCGGCTTTGAGTAGTCCTTAATATGGAGATATGGCTTCTTATCTTAAAGTTTGTTTTCCAACATGGACTGGAAGGGTTTTGTTTTCTGCCTCTCTTCTCCCTCTCCCCGTCCTGATTCACCGATTTTCCTTCCCGAACCTGAGGGTGGCCCGAGTAGCTGGGAGCCCCCGACGCTTGGTGGAAGAGGGAGGTGGGTCAGGTGGAAATAGAGCTGTTTCCCACCTCCCTTGGCAGATTCTCCCTGAGGATGAGGCATCGTTCCTCTTTCGTCTGTGCAGACAGTTACCTGAAATCCCACAGAAAATTGTGATACTGCCCATGGCAAAGAAAGCAGTTACTGACATGAAGCCAAGGAGAAAAGAATGTGAGCTAATGAAGGGGACCATGTCTCTGGAAGAGCTGCCTCTTAGCGATTTACTAGAGAATGCCTTCTTTCTTTGCATTGGCTTCTATCAGAAATTCAGAGGAAGTACCCTATGGGTGACTAGAACCCAGTTGTTTTTTAACTTTATTTATTTATTTTGAGAGAGAGGGGGAGAGTGAGCAGGGAAGGGGCAGAGAGAGGGAGAGAATCCCAGGCAGGCTCTGTGCCATCAGTGCAGAGCCCGATGTGGGGCTTGATCCCCCGAACCGTGAGATCATGACCTGAGCTGAAACCAGGAGTTGGATGCTTAACCGACTGAGCCTCCCAGGTGCCCCATAGAACCCAGTTTTGATGCCCTGGTTGGGGTCATGGTCAGCACGATGATCTCCAGAATGTCTCAGGGTTTTCTCATCCAGAAGCATTCTTCCTGACACTGTAGTTTTCTTTGCCACATACAGTCTCTTGCCCTGAAGCCACATCATCCTCCTCGATCCTTAGAATTATTCGGATGCTTGGTGACTTCCTGAGTCCCCTTTTGCAGCTTCTGGTATTGCGTTTTCTTTATTGTTATTTTTCCTTGGGGGCTGTTGCGACTTGCCCAGTGGGATTGCAACATCGCACCTCGCTGGTCAGTGCCTTAACGTCGAAGTTCTGGAAACTTGTGACTTTGGTGGGTAGAATTCGTCTTCTGTTTCAGACATTTGGGAATTTCAAGATCCCGCATTTTGCGTGTGTGCGCGCACACGTGTATGTGCATATGTGTGTGTGCGTAAAATTACTGTGGGCAAAGGCCACCGTCCTCAGGCTCTCGTGTGTGTAGTTGGTTGTTTCCCTTCTGCGGGAAGTAGTCAGAAGGTGAAAGGGGGCTCACGCTATGGTAACATTTCTGCCAGAAGCATCTAGAAGCAGAGGAAGAGTAGTGAGGGAGACTGAGTGCGACGGTTCTGTGTGTGGGAACCTACAAGGGGCAGAAGACGGCATCCAGGGAGAAAGCCGTAAAGCTACCAGGAGCTGCTGGAGGGAGGGCGGAGGCTGGTCAGAAGCCGCAGGTGACTCAGAGAACCAGAAGGGGAGAAACCTGCTTCCTCGAGACCCTCATGGAGCTGGAGGACTCGAGCCTGGCCCAGTGAGCTGTCCCCAGGTGACCTCCCGTGGATTCCGGGTCCTCACTCTTTCCTGGTCGGACAGGGGAACGTTCCCGAACTTTACTAAACAGGACTCTCCTGTCAGGAAAAGAGCAATCAGTGATGAGGAACGTCTTCCCTTGTTACCAGTCAGCGTCAGCGTCCCCTGAGCACAGCCCTGGAGGGTTTGGGGGTGTTCTTGTCGCAGAAGGAAGCAAGGGGCCAGGAGGTGTGAGGGCTGCATGGCCTGAGCCTGCAGGGGGCTCCGGGGGGCGATGACGAGGCCGAGGACGCCCGGGCGGGAGGGAGGCAGCCGGACCAGCTTTCCTGCAGAGACTGTGCTGGCTCCCGGTCTGCGACCATCCGACCATCGGCTGTATGGTTCTCGGCAGGAGAGGAAGGTGGTGCAAGGAGGGGGGCACGCTGTGCCTCGCTGTTCTCAGAGCTGCTGGGAGGAAGCGGGATCCAGGCCCTTCTGGCGGGAGCAGGGCTCCTGGGTCCCTTAGAGGTACAGTCCAGGCCTTGATAAAAGCTGCCGCCAAGCCTCCCTTTGCCTGGCAGCCTCAGGAGACGGCGACCCACTCTGTGCCCTCCTGTGTGGTCCTGGAGGCTGTTGCAGGCCTGTGGGGACAGCAGCCCTGGTGGACGCTGTCCCAGGCGGCTCTTGGCTCCCCTCCTGTCCTGTCCGGCAGGTGCTCCAGCCCCAGTGATAGCAGGAGCCGTGGCTGAGTGGCACTTGCTCTGGGGACTGGGCTCAGGTAGCTCACCCCTCTCTAGGCATGAGCTCAGGCTGGATTCTAGGGTGGCCTTTGGGGCTCATCCCTGTCTTGGCAGACTTGTCTCCAGCCCCTGGAGATGCAGGAGGTTAATGGGTGTTCCTTGAATTTCCCATGTTTTCTAGAACCTCTGTGCTTTTCAGACATGCCTTTCCCACTGCCTGCAATGTCTTCCCTTGCCCAGGAGACAAACGAGAACAGTGTCTGTTAGATTTCAAATAGCATCTTGAATCTCATGGTTTTTAAAAAAATTTTTTTAAGTTTATTTATGTATGTATTTATTTATTTAGAGAGAACAAGCAGAGAGGAAATAATGAGAAAGAGGGAGAAGGAGAACCCCAAGCAGGCTCCGCACTGTCAGCACAGAGCCCGATGCAGGGTCTCGAACTCATGAACTGTGGGGTCATGACCTGAGCTGAAATCAAGAGTCAGTCTCTTAACTGACTGAGCCACCCAGGAGCCCCTCATGGTCCTTTTTAAATGGCTCAAACACGCAGGTGATAGAGAATGCTGTGTGGACTTTCCATCACCGGCTTCATCAGACCTTAACGCTTGCTGTATTTGCTTCAGATGGCATCTTAGTCTCTGGATTTGAAGGGATAAAGTAGCTGAGGCTCTCTCTGGGCTCTTTCCCACTCCTGTTCTCCTTCCTGAGAAGCGGTAACTTTTCGGTAACTGATGTTTACCATTCCTGTGCTTGGCCTTCAAATGCCAGCTACTTGTGCACGTAACAAATGCAGACATCTATAGTGTCTTAAGCCATTGAAAGGTTGTGCATAAATGGTATCATACCTTACATAGCAAGATTCTATAATTTGGTTTTTCACTTGACAATTTGTTTTTGAGATTTTTGTTTCTGAGTTGACACAGGCGTAGTATTGGCTGATATATATATTCCAGTGTAAAAATATGTGGCTCATTCACTTCTGCACCTTCTCTGAGTTAGGGTCTCTTTCTCTGTTATGTACATGCTGCCTTGTACATTCTTAGATATGTCTTCTTTTGTGCCTGCATGGAAATTTCTCTTTGTGTACGAGAGAGAGGGGTTGTCAAGTCATTGATTGTACATCCCCACTTTACCCATTATTCCAAAATTCCCCAAACTCTGAAGTGATCTACTAGATACTGCCATCTTACTTCTCACTTGCCAATGCTCATTTTTGTCAAACTACATATTTTTGCCGATCGCGTGGGTGAGACGTGATGTGTGATTGTTGTTTCAATTTGCATTTCCCTGATTCCTAGTGAGACTGATCATCTTTGTGTGTGCTTTGTAGCCCTTTGTAATTTCTCCTTCTGTACATTGCCTGTTCATATCTTTTGCCCATGTTTCTATTAGATGTTTGTTTTATCCTTATTGGTTGAGGGGTTCTGTATATATTCAAAATAATAATCTTTTGTTGGTTATGCATTTGGCATGTTATTCCTCCAAGTCTGTGGTTGTCCTTTACATGGCATCTTGTTGTACAGAATTTTTATTTTATTTTTTTTAAATTAAAAAAAAATCTTTTTTAATGTTCTATTTATTTCTAGGAGAGAGAGAGAGAGAGCGTGAGCAGGGGAGGGTCAGAGAGAGAGGGAGTGACAGGCTCTGAAACAGGCTCCAGGCTCTGAGCTGGCAGTCAGCACAGAGCCCGACACGGGGCTCGAACCCACGAACTGCGGGATCATGACCTAAGCGAAAGTTGGACGCTTAACCGACTAAGCCACCAAGGTGCCCCTAGAATTTTTAAACTTCCATATAGTCAGCTTTATTCATATTATTCTGTTTTTCATGTTTTTTATGTATCTGATCTAGGAAACACTTCCCTAAATATTATTCTCTATTCTAAAAGCCTGTTTGTTTCATTAATCTGAGGAAGATGGTCCAAGTGACTTCAGTCTCTTCTTGAGAAATACGGACTAGCATCTTGCAAATTGTTGTGATATCTAGTTCTCCTATGGCAGAATCAGCAAAATCCGTGAAAGGGTGCACATTTTGCTTTTAGTTATATGATTGTGGATTTGGCTCCACAGGCTTCTGCCACAGTTGGTGGAGAGTTGCTGCTGGCCTCTGGCCTAGTGTAGAGTGAGAGCATGGCTGAATCATAGTGGGAGGCAGACGGAGTGAGAGGACATTTATGTGAGTGAGCACAGAGGGGGATCACAGGCATGGCACAGGCCTGTCCCTCCTTCTCGTATGTCTTATGTTGTCCCTGACCTCTGCTCTGTCTTAGCCACCTTTGGTGTTCACTAGAACCAGATTCCAAGCTGCCCAGAGGGCTTGTGGGAAGGGACACATATGCATGTGTGCATGTGCACACACGTTCCATGATTTACCAATGATCCCTTCTGTTCCCCAGCTGCTTCCTCTCCTGGGTCCAGAAAGAGGCTCAGAATGAGGGTCCCCTCAGCCACGGCACAAGACTGAGGATACAATCAGGATGAAATTTTCAGCTCTTGAGCATTTGGGGTCATGCCAGGACTGAGCTGAATTCATTGATGCTTTTTATGTCTGTCAGGTGCAGAATTCCACACCGGGAGCCCATGAACCTCCGAGTGATGGGGAGGAAGGAGTCATGGGCCTGCGAAAGACTGAGAATAGGAAATTAACTGGTAATGAAGAGCGTTGGTGGTAGAGAGCAGCTGGGGTCTGACTGGTGTGACTGGATGTACCAGAGCCAAAGCTGCCTGTGGCTTCACCGGGGGCTGTGTCGTCTGGCCTTTATTCCTGACTGGCGAGTCTTCAGTCCGTCCCAGGCTGCGTGCCCCACAGAGCACGTATGCTGTCTGCTTCGGGTCGGAGTGCTTGGCTGTGTGGACTGCTGTCACACCACTGTTGTGCCTCAAGATGGAGAGTTTGGGGAACACTGGCTCTTGGGGTTGCCCTTCCTGATGGGGCGATCCTAGGCCAGAGTCTGGTCTCCTGGTGCACGTGTCACTGGTTCTCACCAGAGGGTAGGGCTTTGGGAAACTCCTCATTCACACACTTCAGTCCAGGACACCCGTTGCAGACCTTTGAAAGGTCTTAAAGCGTAAAGAACTTAACAGGTGCAGGCTGGGAATTTTGTATGTCAGCGATGTCGCTTTTGAAAAGACCCCGTCAGTGAAGTTCCAAGCTTTTAAGCATCAGCCAGGGCCACTTAGATGCCACCCAACTCAAGGCTCTTGCCTTTATTTTTTTATTTAATTTTTTAATGTTTATTTATTTTTGAGAGAGACAGAGAGACAGGGCATGAATGGGAGAGGGAAAGAGAGGGAGACACAGAATCGGAAGCAGGCTCCAGGCTCTGAGCTGTCAGCACAGAGCCTGACGCGGAGCTAGAACCCATGAACTGTGAGATCATGACCTGAGCCGAGTTGGACGCTTCACCAGCTGAGCCCCAGGTGCCCCAAGGCATTTATCTTTAGAGCCATCAGTCCTTCCGGGGATAGTTGATGTCTTCATTAGTCTTCTCTTCAGTAGCATCCACAGTGGGGCTCACGTTTACTGGCAAGGGTGTGTGTGACCACAGTGGTTGTTATAATGCTCAAACACAGCCACACATGCTGGTTAATTACAGCTCTCCTCAGTCTAAGTCCCGACTCCTGCAGGATTTCTGGGCCCACCCTGCAGTCAGCACCTGGAGGGCAACACCAGTTACAGCAGAGGGTCTTCAGGACTCTGCTTGTGACTGGTTTTTATTCTCCTGAGGAGACAGACAGGCAGACACAGCCCCACTCCCCCACACCTGGTCATTGAGGAATCCATTTCCATCAGTAGATGTCTGTGCCACAAAAATTGTTAAGTATCGTGACGATCGAAACACCATAAAGCAAAAATTTGAGCCCTTTTCTATGGTTGGAGGGCAAAGGAATTCCATTGTGTGCAGAGCTATGTGCTGGGTTCTTTGGAGACATTATAATAATAGATGGTGCATGAAAAGCTTGCTTGGGGCAGAACACACACACACACACACACACACACAGTTTAAAAAAGCAGTGTGTCATCCCATTGACATTGATGTAGAACACAGGTGCCGAGGGCTTGAGCAGGAAAGATACAGCCAGCCTGCTCCAGAGTCTAAAGGATTTTCTTTCTTTTGTTCCTTAGCGTGCCTTCCACACATGGCTGCGTAGGATTTTGGTAAATATTTAAAAACGTAATTGATCGGGGACTATCAAGTGAAGTTTTAAGGCAGGTTGCGGGGGTGG
This sequence comes from Crocuta crocuta, assembly GCF_008692635.1. Taxonomy (NCBI): domain Eukaryota; kingdom Metazoa; phylum Chordata; class Mammalia; order Carnivora; family Hyaenidae; genus Crocuta; species Crocuta crocuta. The sequence continues at coordinate 598,971 of NW_027532592.1, forward strand.
AAAGGGGAGAGAGTGGACCTTTGGGAGCTGGACAAGGGCACGGGCGGGGTGCGGCCGTGACCCGTCACAGTGGTGGCGTCGGCTGGCAGGTTGATGAGGGCAGTGGTCAGTGAGCGGAGGGATTGTAGATGGCAGCTGGCAGGACCCTGTGGGCGGGGCACTGGGGTTTGGATTTAATATAAAAATCAATAAGGATGCAATGGTGAAGGTATTTCAGCCATCCCTTAAGTTATAGAGCAGACTTCTTGCCCCAGCATAGTTAAAACTCACGTTTTTGGAAAGGGGGGGGTAGAGGGAGGACCCCCCCCTCCCTCTATCACGTATTTTATTACTATTCCTGCAGAAAGCCTTGCTTTTTTTCTCTTTTGCTCCGTGTACCTTTCTGAGCTGCTCTGCGCAGACGTCTGCAGCTCACCAGGGCCCACATTAACCCTGGTTGCAATGCTCAGACTCGCGGAGGGGTGGGGAGAGCAGAGAAGCTGCTTCTATTAGTTTACACCACCAGCAGTGCAAATAGTGCCACGCACATTCAAATGGCTTCATTATCCTCTTAACATCCTGGGTAAGTCCGTGGCTTCCAGCTCAGATAACAATGTTTTTTTCTGCCTGTGATAAAAATGCCGGTAGCATACTTTTATACCCCAGGATAACTGAGCACGTTGATGGAGACATTGTGACCCACTTGGGGACTTGGGTGATATTAACTTGGAGCGCTGTCTCGGGCACAGAGGACCCTCCGTAGGGTCCACCGTCAGAGGTCTGAGAGCCTGTGTTAGGCACTCAGCTGCCGAAGTCATGAGCCCTCTTCCGCCTGCCTTCGAGAGGGCAGAATTATCTTGTAGGATCTCAGATTCCTCTAGATGCTCATGGTGTTTCCATTACCGCTTTCAAACACCTTTTCACATCTGAAGATACTTATGTTTGGCCAGAAACCAAACTCCGGCTGTTTCCTGAACTTGGGAACAATCCTTAACCACATTCACTCGTTTTTAATGATTATTAAAGAAACAGGCTTGCTTTTGTGAGCTCCGCCGTGATGGAAGTTGTTAGTGCCAAGAACTAAATTGTAATAAGGTTGAAACGCTCATGTGCGCGTCACAGCAGGGATCTAGGCTTAGATAACACTTTGTTGTTTTTATGGGTAAATCTGCTCATAAAAATCTCTTTAAGCGAACACATGATTATCTCCCACGGTAGTTTAAACTGAACTTGATTTGTGATCTTGCTTATTTTCTTTTCTGTTGGAGGTATCTGTCAATATCGCTGACATATGTTCTTCTATGGGAATAAATGCTAAATGTCACATCAACGAAATCAAGTGTAAATCAGTCTGAAGCTCGAGTGGAAACCAGTTGTGGGTACCTGAATAAATTTATCATACTCCATTCCCTTTTAAAAAAGTTTTTTAAAATTTTGTTTGAGAGAAAGCAGAAGCAGGGGAGAGGAGCAGAGTGGGTGGTGGGGGAGGAGAGAGAGAGAATCCCAAGAAGCGCAGAGCCCAATGTGGGGCTTGATCCCATGATCCTGGGATCATGACCTGAGTCAAAATTAAGAGTCAGACACTCAACCTACTGAACCACCTAGGTGCCTCTCTCTATTCCCTTTTCAAAAAAATTTTTTTAAATATTTATTTTTGAGAGACAGAGACAGAGTGGGAGCAGGGGAGGGGCAGAGAGAGAGGGAGACACAGAATCCTAAGCAGGCTCCAGGCTCTGAGCTGTCAGCACAGAGCCCAATGTGGAGTTCGAACCCATGAACGGCGAGATCACGACCTGAGCCACAGTTGGATGCTTAGCCGACTGAGCCACCCAGGCACCCCTCTCTGTTCCCTTTTTATTGAAGGAGGCTTTCTGGGGATTTTCGATTCCTGGAGAAGCTTCTGGAGGTTGCTGTGGAGAGAGATGTTTGACGTTAGGACAGGGTTAGCTTAGGAAGGTAAAGAGCGAGGGGGAGTGAAGCAGAATAGCACCTTAACATGACTGGAGCGAAAGGAGTTTGAACACCCAACAGAATTTCTGTCTTCTAACAATGCCGTATGCCCTACGCCAGCTCCCTAGATGTAGGTGAACACAATTTAATTTAATAACACAGGTTAGCGGATACTGAATCCGCTGACCTGACCTGAGAAGGATCACTTTGTTTTGGAGTTTGCACAGGACAGGTTGGAATGATACTAACATTTGATCTGCGTGCACCCTTAGGTAGGATACCCAGAGATGGATATACTGAGAAACTGATGAAATGCTATTTTTCTACCTATAGAAAGTCCTATAACTATTTGTGTTGAACTTTAGCCTTCCTTTGTCAGCCAATTTATACAAATTCTGCAGTATTTCAGTTTTACTAAAATCTACAGGAAATAACATACCATGATCTTCATCTATACTCAGCATGTTGCACATTTGGTTCACCCACGTTTCTTAAAGTAGTAAAACATGGCTGAAGGCCTCTCACTTTCCTCTTCTTCCCCTTCCACTGCTCATTCTCCCCTAGAAATAAGGGAAATTAGCCTATCTGTGCTTCGTGGAGGCCAACATAGTTTTGTATGTAGGAGTAATCTATAATGGCCAAATATAATGTCTGTTATGTGTGTTTTAAAATTATTCACAATGGTATCCTACTTTACGTATCCTTTGAGAACTTATTTCAGTTGATGAAACTGTTAAGATTTATCTGCTGATGTAGTTTATTTTCACTCTAACTTTCTAATGAATGATAGAGAATGGTTTACTTAGCCATTCTTCTTCTAATGGACCCTGAAGTTGTTTCCAACTTTTCACCATTACAGACAATGCTATGGTAAACATCCTGTATAAGATTTGTGCATGCCATACTTTACACATACCTTCCGGTGCCTAGGTGGCTCAGTCGGTTGAGCATCTGACTCTTGATTCCAGCTCAGGTCATGATCCCAGGGTTGTGGGATCGAACCCCACGTTGGACTCTGTACTTAGCCTGAAGCCTGCTTAAGATTCTCTTTCCCTCTGCCCCTCTCCGCTGCTCACTCGTGTGCTCTCTCTCAAGAAGAAATTTTTTAAAATTAAAAAAAAAAATTAAAATACCTCACGCCTATATTGCTTCTGAAATGGGCTGGCTCACAGGACTCACAGCCTCAGGTTTGCCAGATGTTGCTGGAAAGTTCTACAAAGGGTTTTCGCTACAGTCGCACCGTTGCTGTGTGTTTTCATACTCTAAAGTTTTGTCAGTCAGATGATCATGAAAGGGCATTTCATTGTTTTAATTTGCATTTCCCTAATGACCATGAGATTGAACATGTCCTCATAGTTTCATTTGCCATGGGATTTTTCTCTTTTAAAAATACACTGCTTGTTTCCTTTGCCAGTTTTTCTCATTGTTTTGCTTATATTTTTCAAACTCGTTATCATAATTGAATTTGGGGAGGTTTGGGGGTGCCTGGGTGGCTCAATTGGTTAAGTGTCCGACTTCAGCTCAGGTCATAATCTCACAGTTTGTGGGTTCTGGCCCCACGTCGTGCTCAGTGCTGACAACCAGCTCAGAGCCTGGAGCCTATTTCAGATTCTGTGTCTCCCTCTCTCTCTGACCCTCCCCTGCTCACGCTCTCTCTCTTAGAAATATATAAAACACTAAAAATTTTTTTTTAAAAAGAGAGAATTTGGGGATGTTTGAATGTGAATCTTTGTTAGTCGTTGTCTCAGGGGTCTGCAAGACTGTGCCTAGGTTCTGTGTTTCCCTTGGGGGGGGGCACTCACAGGACTCAGCATATAGTCTTTTTTTTTTTTTAATGTTTAACTAATTTTTGAGAGACAGAAGGAGACAGAGCGCAAGCAGGGGAGGGGCAGAGAGAGAGGGAGACACAGAATCCAAAGCAGGCTCCAGGCTCTAAGCTGTCAGCACAGAGCCCGATGCGGGGCTCAAACTCATGAACGGTGAGATTATGACCTGAGCTGAAATCAGACACTTAACTGACTGAGCCACCCAGGTGCCTCAGGACTCAGCATATAGTCTTAATGCAAAGATTCATTACAGTGATTTTGCAGAGCAAAGTTGGCAAAGGGAAAAAGGTGAAGTCCAGATGAAACTGACCTTAAACTTCCAAGAGTCCTCTTCCTGTGGAGTCATACAGGGCGATGCACTTAATTCCTTCAGGACCAAATTGTGACAACAAGTATGCAATGTTGCCTACCAGGGACACTTGTTGGAGAATCCATGCCCAAGGTTTTTATTGGAGGCTGGTCACGAAGACATTCTCTGCCTGCCACATACCAGAATTCCAGATTCCCCGAGGGAAAGCAGATGTTTGGCATAAACCACGATGTTTGTATGAACAGGTTAGGCACAGCGAGCCACTCCTATCAGATCTAGGAATGGTGGGAACCTTCTCGAAATGCAAGTCCCAGATGCTAGCTGAGGACCAAGCCAGGAAGCAGGCATTTCTGAGGAGAGCAGTGAGGCCTTGCTGTGGAAACATTTTTCTTCACAAGTGTATTCATTTTCAATATCTTCTCCTAATCTGCATTTACATTGTCTTCTGTCACAAGTAGTAACATCTGTGCTTTCTTCAGTGCTGTATAATTTTAACGTCATGCCCAAGACACCCTTGCCTGCCCCATTTGTAAAGGTAGCACCCTACGTTTTTCTCGAATATGTATTCATGTGGTATGTCACAGACTGGCTCACTCTTGGCAAGGCTAATACTTTGTGGATTCTCTTGAATTTTCATAATTGGCATTTAGGACCACCTGTCTCTCTCTTTTCAGTCTTTACTCCTCTTCGTGATTTTTATTTTCTTACTCCTCTGGCTACATTCTCTAATACCTGCTGAGTGGGAGTCAAGGACATCCTTGTTGGTTGTAAGTTTTTTTTTTTCTTAAATTTTTAAAATGTTTATTTATTTTGAGAGAGACAGAGTGCGAGCAGGGGAGGGGTGGATAGAGGGAGACACAGAATCCAAAGCAGGCTTCAGGCTCTGAGCTGTCAGCAGAGAGCCCGACGCGGGACTTGAACCCATGAGCCATGAGATCATGACCTGGGTTGAAGTCGGACACTCAACCAACTGAGCTGCCCAGGTGCCTCTGTAAGGTTTTAATGGGAACGTATCCATCGTTTGACCATTAAATACGATGTTTGCTATGCGACATGGGTAGATGTCCTTTATCAAAGTAAGGAAGTTCTTGTCCCAGTTTGTGAATGTTTTCCTAAATTTTATGAATGGGAGTTGAATTTTATGAAGTGCTTTTTCTGGAGCTGTTGAGGTGATTATAGTTTTTGTCCTTAATATGTTAACAAGAGAGCTGCATTAAGAGATTTTCTAATGTTAAACTATTCTTTTGTTATTCACATTAAAAATACTTTGGCTATTATTATCCTCATTATTAAATATACCACTGGGCATGACTTGCTAAAATTTTATTTAAGAATCTCACATTTATGTTCATGAGTGAATGCAGCCTATGATTTTCTTTACTGTCCTTATCTGGTTTGGTTTCAGACTTTATAGTAGCTTCACCAAATGAGTTGGGGAAGTTTTTTTTCTTTTCTATTCTTTGGAAGAGTTTGTATAAGACTGGAATTGGTAAAACTTGGTAGGATTTGCCTGTAAAACTACCTGGACCTGGGGAACATTGTGTCAATTTTTAACCACCCACTTAATTAAAAAAAAAAAAAAGATTATAGGACTGTTTATTATTTTGATGTATTCTTAAATCATATATAGATTAAAGCCCTTTTTTATTATACTGTGTATAGAATTTTAAATTGTCCTTTTTTCCACGAATGGGCATTTCCTACATCATTAAATCTTCATCAAGAAGGTGACTTTTAAAGCATTAAATTTAGCAGTGGTTTTTATTTATGATTAACTTTATTTCTAGAATTTCATAAGGTCACCTATGTTACTAGCTGTGCTAGGCTCCTAGGAGACATGCAATAATTTCTGCCATACGTTGCACCCAGAATGAACCAGGTATTGTAACTTTCCAGGGCAAAATGCTGGAATTTCCTCCTGCTTTCCTAGCTGAGGGTAAAGGCAATTCTGTGAAAATTAATGGCCAGGGGTGGGGTGGGGGCTTTCCTTTTTGCTAAAGGAAAATAACACATTCTTTTGGAGTGATGACTTATTTTTGAAACACATCCTGCCTGCACTGATGAGCCCAGACTTCTAGTTCGGAGTAATCTCTGTTGAAAGATTTTTTTTTTTCTTTCTTTTTTTTTTTTTGTTCTTTTTTTTCTAGGGTTTTCAGAAAGGTGACAGATTCTTAGTTCTGGGGAAGAGTAACCTGGGGAGGAAATACTTCATAGAACATAGCATACAGGTTTTTACGGGGCCGTTCTTGATGGCCCACATGGGACCAGCCCCCTTGCTGTACAGGCATCTAATTGATGCTGAATACAGGGGTCAGAGTCAGTTGCCCTGTGGTGGGTTTATGCAATGCTCGTTTCAGGTTTGGTTAAGTGTTGGACCCTTTTGGTGCTTGACTAATGACACAGCAGTTACATTTCTTAATAAAGACAAAACACTCTCCCCATTTTTTAAAACGTTAATTTATATTTCAGAGAGAGACAGAGACAGAGACAGAGCATAAACAGGGGAGGGGCAGAGAGAGAGGGAGACACAGAATGCAAAGCAGGCTGCAGGCTCTAAGCTCCGAGCTGTTGGCAGAGAGCCTGACGTGGAGCTCGAACCCAAGAATCTTGAGATCATGACCAGTGCTGAAGTTGGACACCCAACTGACTGACCACCCAGGCGCCTCCTCCCCATTTTTAAAAAGTTTATTTTTTTTGAGAGAGAGTGAGCACATGCACATGTGTGTGCATGCACGAGTGGGGAAGGGGGAGAGAGAGAAGGAGAGTTTCAAGCAGGCTCTGTGTTGTTAGCACAGAGCCTGATGTGGGGCTTGATCTCCCAACCAACTGTGAGTTTGTGGTCTGAACCAAAATCAAGAGTCAGATGCCCAAACTGAGCCACACGGGTGTCCCTCTCCCCACTTTTTAAAAAGTTTGTTTATTTTGAGAGAGAGAGTACATGCAAGAGGAGGGGAGGGATAGAGAGAGAGGGAGAATCCTAAACAGCATCCACACTGTCAGCAAAGAGCCTGATTCGGGGCTTGACCTTATGACCCACCTTGAGATCATGACCTGAGCCAAAATCAAGAGTTAGATATTTAACTGACTGAACTACCCAGGTGCCCCATTTCTTCCCATATTTAAAAGCCTAAGAACAATCCCCCCATCTCTACCCCTACCTGCCAGAATTACTTAAGTGCCCGCCATCACCGTAGCCAGTGTTCTTAGGAAAGTCTCTGAAAACTCGTGGGGGAGTTTCCTGGTTTGGGCTTTGTGCGACCCACGTAGATGGAAATCAGAAACTGGTCAGGCTTATGCCTCTCCTTTTATTTTTTTACTTTAGTTTTTAAAAAAGTTTTAATGTTTATTTTTGAGAGAGAGAGAGAGAGTGTGAGCGAGCAGGGGAGGGGCAGAGAGAGCGGAAACACAGATCATGACCTGAGTTGAAATCTAGAGTCAGACGCTTAATGACTGAGCCGCTCAGGTGCCCCTGATTAGTTTAATTTAAAACAATTGCCTCCTTAAGGAACCTGCAGACTATCTATGTAAAAATCTCACGCAGCAAAAACTCTTTTTAAAAAATCTGGGAGGCGACTTCCTTTCTTCCTTTGAGCAAGACGAGGACTCTGATATTTTCTCCTGGCCACGGAGTAGCAGTTTTTAAATTGTTAGGCATGGTGCTTCTTCAGTTTCACATAAACGCATTTCTTCCTGGCACCCAGGGTTAGTGAATGGTTGAAATATTTCCTTGCAAAGTAGAAATAAGAAAGCGTAGAGATGAAATGAGTCACTGCTCTTTATTCTAAGTCATTTTTGGGGTGTGTGTGTGTGTGTGTGTGTGCGCGCGCGCGCACGCACCTGCTGTTGGCCTGGCCTCCCTTCTCCTCCACCTCCTATATTGGAAAGGCCGTGGACTTGGTTGGAGCTCCCACTTGGGCAAGCTGCGTGGCCTCTCAAAGCGTCCCAAATCCAAGATCCCTTCTCCTCTAACGGCCAATGAATTTATGACCAAATCTGGGCCCTCAGGTCACCACTGTCGTGGGCCAGGAATATTATTGCCGTCTTGGGATTTGACATAGAGTCCTGGTTGGGCCTCGCGTGACCCCGGCCGCCAGGCGCACTGTGGCCCATCAGCCGGCTGAAGACCTGAAACTGACGCACACGTTCTCACGACCCGCCCAGGCAGGCGTCAGTGTTGCGTTTGGGAGAGCCCTTGGCCTTCCGCCGGTCCAACAGTCTCATCCCGAGGAGGCTGAGGGCTTGGCCCTCAAGGACGGCTTGCGAAGGTGAGTGGCTGCCACTCCAGGGCTTCTCAGCTGCTCCCGCTTTCTGCGTCTGTGGGGAGGCTGCCTGAGTCCTCACAGGTCCCGTGTGGACTCGCAGATTCCCTCATGCCCCCCTGGCAGCCGGGCGGAGCTGGCGGAAATGAGATGTGAGCCTCCCACCGAATCCTCCCGGTGTCTCAGATCGCACAGGACAGGAGTAGGTGTTTGTCATCCAGGCTGTTGGCCGGAGGCTTCTTAGTCTTCTCACGTTCTCTGGGGGAGCGGAAGCCCCCCTCCCCGCACCCCGGGGCCTGGGCTCCTAGGGCCCGTGATGCGGCTGCCACCCTCGACTGTGCTGAGTTTCCGTGGCCATTTCCTCACATTGCCATCACCCGGGCACCGAGCCCTGACACCTCCAGAGCTGTAGCGCAGAGCCGTGTCTTCTGGGAGGCGGGCGTCCGTGCTGCTAAGAGGCAGGACCGCCACGTGACAGGTAAACGCCTGTGCTGGGCTCGGTGAGACGTGCCCTCCAGGTGCCAGAGTGCACGGGGAGGGGAGGAGTGTCGGGCTCCCCTGGGCTCCCGCTTTGCTCAGTGCCGGGGGCAAACAGTGCCGTTGGTATTGGAGCAGGATCAAAGCCTGCTTCTCGCTAACCTGCAGTAACGAGCAGGTAAACAAATAGGGCCCGTAAAATACAGAGAGGCCGACATGAAAGTTTGTCCCGCCGTGGTCAGCAGCTGGCCCCTTCCAGGTTCCACCTGCTCCGTGCCGAGCCGCGCCGTCTCGTGCCAGGTGCCTCTCGGGGCATCTGACGCAGCCGTCGGGTAACAGCAAGGGTGTTAGCCAAGGGTAACGGGGGCGGAGCCCTCAGGACACGCGGGACCCACGGGGGAGGGGGAGGACGGGCGTCCCAGGCGGGAGCGGCCACGACGGCTGCTGACTCACCGTGTGCCTGGGAGGTGACTCGGTCGCCTCTGCTCTGCCCAGTGTGTGAACCTCGTTTAGCGCTTGGCGTGCCCGCGGGCATGCGGGCGAGGAGGTGAAGCCGGGCTAGGCTGGAATCCCAGCTGCCCTCGTGTTAGGTGGCAGCGACGTGTCCGTCCCCTTTCTGCAGCTGTCAAACCCGGCGGCCCCCCGGGGCAGGGGCACGGTCGGGTCAGAGACACGATGTCAGACCTCGGGCCAGGTGAGTTTGGGGAATGACGCTGTGTCCTGAGCCTCACGCTGCTTTTCGCTGGAAGAAGAGGCGTGGGGTTGGCTGGTCTCTGAAGGTCTGGGCTCGGTTCTCCTGTCGCGTGTGTCCGGCTTTTTGGCGTAAAGCCCCATCAGTGAGGCCTGGGTGGTGGGGCTCGCAGTAGGGGAGGACAACGCACCTCGGATACTTCCTTCCCCTCGTCCTGCTGCGCTCCGGCCGCATCCGTTCCCGCGGGACAGGGAGTCAGCGTCAGTTCCGATGCACATAAATGCCCTCATCAGCCTGGTCATCCGGATTCTGGAGAAAATAAGGCCTAGCGTGTGCGAGACCGGGGACAGGGCAGAGAGCCCCGGCTTGGGTTGTATTGGGTTGCTTCCTGGGAACCTGGTGAGCAAGCGCCCATAATGGTGAGAAGCATTTTGCAATGTTGATAACACCTGGGGAGAGTTGTTTGCGAAGGATGCGCTCTCTGCCCTTTCCCCGCCCCCCTCTAAAAAATAACTAAATAGAAGTGTTGCTCAGGTTAACGTGTAGGAAGTTGGATTCCCAGGGGGGACTATTTGCCTGCCCCCCCCCAGACCCCCACATTCCCCATGGAGCTCAGAGGAAGCTTAGCTTAGGGAATCCGGACCCCATGCCAGACCTGCACGTATGCAGTAACCTCCATCTTTTTCTTTCTGTCCTGTCATTTGGGCCAGTGCAGCGATGTGCTGTGGAGTGTGGCTGGGGGCTGTAGCAGGTGCTGGGGGGGTGGGGGGGGAGGTTATCTCGGCTTCTCTGCCGATTTACCCCATGGCCCCAGGCAGTAACTTCTCTTGGGTTTGGGTACCTGTAAGAAAGGAAATGAAACTCTCAGACCCTCCTTGGGGACTTGGAGCAAATAATCAATCAGCACTTTGATGCTCGATCAGCATAATCCTGTTGGCTTGATTAGACTGCCAGTGAGGTCTGTAGGATCAACAGCTTTTGAGGCTTGTGTACCGGATTGCTGTCACACTACCTGGTGGAATTTACTCCCCTTTAATGGCAGGAAGAGGGAGGTTCCTTCTCACACATCTGTTACTTTCGGCCGGGTATAAATGTCACACTGGCCTTTGTGCCGGGCTTGAGTGGGGTAGGTGTCCAACCTATACCAACACAGACCCAAGGTCCTGGCTGTGGACGCCTTTAGCTGATGGACTTCAGATGCGACATGTCTGTGAGGGCCATCTTGTTTCCTGTTCTCCTTTCTTACATTCTCCATGGCACCTCACCAGAGACTGTGAACTTCGAGTCCTCCCATGGATGCCTACTGATGGCTGATGGGCTAACGGATGGAGTCTGAGCAGTTAACCCTTGAATTTCCTGATGGTTTCTGACGGGCAAAATCTGAGATCTGGGATCATCTTTGGATCTCACGTCACAACGGTCTCTTCACAGCAGCTTGCTTGTGTTCCTTTGGTCACTGATAAGTGTGGTCAACATTTTTCAAGTCTCCTGTCTCAACTGGGGCATGAAATACTCCAGATGGGGCACATTATTACCAGTGCTTCCTGTGCTGACATATTGGTAATGTCTTTAAACTGGTCTCTGGAGGGCCTTATTTTCTCCTATGTAATACTTACACCTCAGTGCCCCAGGACCGGCCTTGTGAAGAGCAACTGTCTGACCCATTGAGGGAAAGACCAAGGACCTCTGAGTTTGATTACTTGTTCTAGTTTTGCCTTGTGTACATTTTTATTTCCTTGGTGAGAGCTGCTGCTTTACTTTCCTGTTGATGCTTAAGAGGCAGCGGGAGGGGCTTTTAAACATCTGCCTCTGCTTTACTTTCTGATTGCTTTTCCAGGATGAGCCTCCAGCGAGGGGGTGATTTCCTAGGGGGGGCTCTCAGGAGCCTCACTCTGGAAGTAGAATGGAATTTTTAGAAGGCTGGAAGACGGATGTTCATTTAAGATACACACACAATGTCAGTAACAGTGACATTTTAACCAGCATGTGGGGTTTAGTGAGGAAGAGAACTTCGTCCTCACTGGCTCACGTGCGCGTATGGTAAAGCACTCACAATCCTACCTGGCACAAGATAAACACCTCGTGAGTATTCATGGTTATTCATATTCCCATCTTTCACTTCTAGTCCGTGTTTCTTGGCGGGCTGCAGACGAGAGTGTTGTGGGAAGGGGGTGTCAACAGCCTGCCTCAGACTTACAAGCCCTGCCTGTGTAGCCCAGGACGGACGGATGGGTGGGGGCTCGTCAGTGGGTTGCCTGTGCCCTCTGTAATGTGCTGCTTCTCCTGACGCGTGGACTCCCCTGAATTGTTGTGTTCCTCACCTCTGGCTTGATGTCTCCCATTGCTTGCTCCAGGGTGGGGGAGAGGGTGGAGGGGCTGTGCCTCTGTCCCATCTGCCGTCTCCAGCTCCAGGCCCGGGTTCTTGGCATTTCCATGCTCCCCCTCACTCCATAGGCACCGCGCTGGCGTGTTTGATGAATTGACATGCTCCAGCGAGCAGTTCTCCTAATAGAAGCCAGGAACCTTCCAAAGGGATGTATACGCAGATCTGTCTCATGACCGAGTGAGTACTCAGTGCGTGTGAGTGCTCAGATAGGGGCAGGGGTGGGGCAGGATGCAGTAGCAAGAGCTCCTACCAAGTGGTCCAGGAACTGATGGACGCTCAGGCTTCCTGGACCCCTCGGCACACACGTGACTCGTAAGGCCCGATTCCTGAAAAATGAAGCCATTGTCATGGAAGATTCTCTTGCTAGAGTCACACAGCAGTCATTTAGCCAGCCTGGGTGATACCAAAAACTTCACTTGGAACAAAAGAGAGGCACAGTTAGCTCACAGATGTCCTAACGCGAAATAACTGGTTTGGCCGACTTGAACGAGCCGACTGCTTCTTTTGTCGTCCTGTCGCCACAGTCTGTGTGTCTGCTCGGCTTTCTGCTGCTGGGGCTTTTCCCTCAGGATCACCATCAGGTTTTTCCAGTCTTCAGATGATTAAACCCACAGATGGCAGCTCCTATGTTATTATGCCACTGATTAAAGAATTGTTCAGGCAGATTTATTTCTCTAAATACAAACACATGCAAAACTGAGATCTTGGCCCAAACTTTGCTAGACACAATAGTGCATTGTTTCCCTCTTCAAGATGTATTTCATTATATCCTTGTGTTCTGAAACAGCAGTGCTGGCATTTCTATTATGGTGTCTGTCACTACAGGGCTCTAAGCTCTTGCCTGCAGTTTGGGGAGGATACTCGGTCTTTCTGGTTTTTTCCTTTCCCTTTCTGCCATTGTCACCAACATACTGAGGTGTGATAATGTATGCAGAGTGCCTCATTGCATACAGTGGGGCTCACTAATTCCAGCCATTCTCTTTATCGGTAGTCTGACTTGGAAGATGTATTCATGGTTACACATGCACGGTCCTTGCGCCATGTTTCTGCATCAGTTTTTCCCTTCTGGAGCAAGTTGAGAACTAGAGTTCATTGCTATCTCTTCCCTTTGTCTGGTTAAAGTTTAATAAAAAAGAAAAGAAAAGAAATTACTTGTCTTGGCCTTATTCTCATGCCAGCTGGTCTCAAATTATTGTTCTTAAAAAAAAAAATAAATAAGAGCTCCGGCCGGCATTCATCACACACAAGTATGATTTGGTAAGTAGAATCCCCCCTCCAATTTACAAATAAAATATTGATTTCATACAAGAGCTTATCAAGGTTTCTGGATTCAAAACCAATATACAAAATTAAATTGTATTTATTTACATCACCAACAGGTTGACAATGAAAGGGCATCCAAGGATAAATCTAATGAATGATGCATACCACCTCTGTGGAGAAAATTAGAAGTGTTTTTTCAAAAGACAATAAGAATTCTAAACAAAGAGCAAATATGGTGTTCATGATAGGAGGACTCGATATTGTCAAATGTCCGCTTTCCACCAAGTGCCCCAAAGATTCAGGGCAATTCCAATCAGAATTACTATGGGCATTTGGGGAGAGGATGTGGTAGACATGTATATAAAGAGTTGAGAGCCGAATGCAGATGCATTGTAAAGCTATTTGAATAGTTAAGAGAATGGGTATCTGTAAGGGGAGGAACAAATAGACTGAGGGAGGAGGAGAGAGAGCTAGAAACAGACCAGTACATAGGGAAATGCATTGTATGACAGCCTTGCGGACAAGTGGGAGAAGGAAGGCTTATTTAAGAAATAATGCTGAGATAATTGAAAGCCAGATAGGAGGGCGGCCATGGAATTAGGTCCCTGCCTTCACCATATACAAAAAATTAATTCCAAGTGGATTAAAGATTGAAATGTGAGAAGCAAACCCTAAACAGTTTAGGAAAGACTTCGGGAAGGTATTTCTATGACCTTGAGGGTAGGGAATGACTTTCTGAAGAAGACACAGAAAGCATAAACCATGAACTTAAAGACTGGTAAGTCTGACTGTATTTAACGAAGAACATTCGTTCCTCAAAAGACACCACAGAGAGAGAGAAAACAAAACAGAACAAAAGCTACAGACTCAGATAAATTATTTGAAATATATATAACTAAAAAAAAAGAACCTAGTAGCCAGAATATATAAAGAAATAGTATAGATAAATAAGAAACATAATTCAGACAAAAATGGGCAGGGGACTTGAACAGGCATTTCAGACAAAAGCAAATAGGATGAGCTGGGTGCCTAGCCATCACAATTGAGGAACCCCAAATTTAAACCATAATGGGGTACCATTTTGTGTAAGCCACATGGACAAAAATATGAGTCTAAGTCTATTACCAAGTGTTGGCAATCAGGTTGTGTGGGCCAGCGTGAATCCTACAGCACTGGTAGGAATGTGACATGGCATGCTGACTTTGGAAAGCAATTTGTTTTTACCCCTGTGATCCAAGTCATGGGCTCCCAGTCCTACTACTTCACTCCCTGGTGTAGATCCTGGTGGGAAGAGAACGAGCTTTGGGGTCAGACAGACCAGGAGCAGAACCCCACTTAAATGGTATGACCTAAAGCATATGACTTTTTGAGTTCCTTTATCCGTACAATGACGGTAACAATGGAATGTTGTGTATAATGACTGGAAATTAATGGCAGAGAGTAAACCTCATAAAGTGTTAGCTATTTTTATTGTTTTCTGATTGAAGGTTAAGCTCATTGAGGACCCCATCTTATCCTTCCTGTCACTGCGTATAGTGGGTAGGCATTAAAGGTAGGCTCGATGTGAATTCGCAAGGTCTCACCTAAATGCCCAGCTCCCGCTCTGTGCATTTAATCGTACACAACCCTCCGTGCACCCTGCCGCCTCCATGTTACGCCACAAAACGTTCTTCACCTGTGAAATTCCCTGCCTGCTGCTTTCATGTCACTTTGACGTCTTCTCTGCCGGAACCAGCCATTGCGTCGGTCTTTGGCCCATCGTGTATCCATTCAGACAACAAGAGGTCGTTGCCGGGGGAGGAAGTGTCCTTTCTCTATGGCTGGGCACCTTTCATGCTTCTTGTGAGTTACAAACCCGGCTCTGCAAAGAACACAGTAGAGCAGAGGGCTGGTGTGTGGACGGATCCAAGGCGCACCCAGTGACCCTCTCTCAATGCAGCAGTCGTAGAGATCAACTTAGCCTTTCCTGAAACCTTACTGAAGTGTGGACTTGTC
Source organism: Crocuta crocuta (assembly GCF_008692635.1). NCBI lineage: Eukaryota > Metazoa > Chordata > Mammalia > Carnivora > Hyaenidae > Crocuta > Crocuta crocuta. The sequence continues at coordinate 614,107 of NW_027532592.1, forward strand.
ATGATGAGCATTGAGTAATGTGTAAAATTGTTGAATCGCTATATCGTACACTCAAAACTAACACAACACTGTATGTAATCTATACTGGGATTAAAATAAAAAGCTTAAAAATGAAAGAGCATGGCCTTGGAACGCCCTTCCCCTGTCACACGTGGGGCCACTTCCGGCTCTGGCCATCACGAAGCCACATTTCTGGGCCTTCTGTTAGGGCCCTTGCATGAGTTTAGATGTATAAGTCAGCACACCGAAATCAGAGCCCGAGAGGATTCGATCTGACGTTTGAACCAGCCCAGGCCTTCTGCCCAAGCATCTCTTCCAGTCTTTCAGCCTCTCTTGATGTGACATTTTAACTTCTCTTTTGTAAACATACTGTACATCCAGGTCTTTCTGAGCCAATACAGGACAACTGAGCATCTGGGTTGCCTGGACCTGAGGGGTTGCCTGGGAAACAGGACTTTCAGTGCTCAAACTGGGGGCATTCTGAGTGAACTGGTACTGTTGGTCACCGTGGCCGATCTTGGACACGTGGTGCAGGCAGCTCACAGCCGGGTGTCGGGGCGTGGCGGCTCACCAAAAAAGATGCGTCCACCCAGAGCCTCACAACATGACCTTGTTTGGAATAAGGGTCTTTGCGGATGTAATTAAGATCAGGGTCTGGAGCTGAGATCATCCAGGATTGGGGTGCCCCGTAAATTCAGTCAGTGATGAGGGTCCTTCCTAAGAGGCAGAGAAGGAGAAGACAGAGAGACGTGGCAGAAGGAGAGTGACATCCATAAGCCACGGGACCCTGACGATTGTCAGAAGCTAGGAGAGGCAGGGACAGACCCTCCCTGAGAGCCCTCAGGTAGAACCACCCCCGCAGGCACCCTGATCTCAGACTCCTGGACCCCAAAGCTGGGGAGGAATACAGGTGGGTTGTTGTAAGCCACCAAGTTTGTGACACCTTGCTGCGGCCACCACAGGAAACCCCTGTAACGTGGTAGGTGAGTTGGGGATGTTTACTGCTGAAAGCTGGGAGGGGGGTTTTTGATTTTTTTTCTTTTTTTGCACTTGGCAGCCCGGTCCACCCTTTTGCTCAGAGTGAGCCGGCCTCTCTCTGTGGCCGTGGTCTGTGGCTGTTTAGGCGTGGGCTTCTGTCCGCTAGTGCCCTGGGCACGTTCCTTAGTCGTGCCCAGGGCTGCCTGCGGGAGCCCCAGGAGCTGCATCGTAGGGAGTGTGCCAGGCAGAGGCTGGGCCCATGGTCTTGGACCCGTGACCTTCCTAAGGGAAAGCAAATGTCTTAGACGACTTATTTTCAGGAGATTCAACATAGAGTTTTGTTTAGCGGGGAAAATGTCTCACCATGTAAGGAAGAAAAGAAAAGGGAGTCTCTTGAAATCTCTATACGTTGCATTTTCTCTCTCCTTGCTCTTCAAATGCCATTTTCTGCCCTGCCACTCTCGGCTCCTTTCCTGATAGTGCCCTGCAGGGCTGCGGCAGCTTCTGTGGTCACAAGGACTCCGTGGTTTGGAAATGGAGAGGAGGCTTGCCACAGCATCTCCCTGCAGATGGGAGTTCGAAGAACCCCCAGGGCCCCAGATCGAGCCCTTGGGAATGGCTGGCCTCACCCCTGCCCATGTATTTCTGTTGTGTGTTCTTGTCCCCTCTCGGACCCAGTATCCTGCAGATGTTCACCCTCGGGACTGGGTCTCATGGTTACTGTATGTACAGAGCGGGAGAAGGTTGGTGGGGGGAGCAGTGGACAGGCAGGAAAATGATTGCAAAACGGTCACAGGAGAAGGGAGGTGGGGTAACGACAGAAGGAAACGCCGTCCCTCCATTAGAGTGCTATAATTTTCCCAAGTACTGCCATAGAAATTGCACTTCAGACTCTCCGCCGTGCATACATTCGAGAACAATTTACCTGCATTGTTCCTCTGTGTCGTCTGCATCCTGTCCCCCATGCATCGGGCACATGATCACTTGGTACCATGGAGAATTCGTTTCTTTGCACTGATTTTGCTGCCAGAATGTCCCCCCTTTTCAAGTCATGGGCATCATCATTAAGTGCACTCCTTATTTGACTTCGCTTCTTGTGTTCCAGGCTCTTTATTTCATTACTCTGCATTCAGAGTTTTCAGACCTATATCAATAGCCTGGACAGAAAGGCAGGTCCCTGCTTTCTCTCTCCGGCATTGGCGAGTCCTTTTCCGAACCAGAAATTTCTTTTCATCTCCAGCATGGAAAATGGCACACATAAGTCTTAATTTGTTCGAGGGGGGTTGATCATAGAAACTGGTGATTTCCAGTGAACAGAGTCTACCTTGCTGTGCCTCTGCCCTGAGCCCCAGCCCCACTCTGCCACATGCTGCTCAGCTCTTGGAAAGCTCTTGGAAAGTTAACTTATCTTTCCGTTTTCTCTCTTATGAAAACAAAGACCCCCGGAATCTTGGGGGAGTGTTTTGACTGATGAAATATGTCATGGGGCACATCCCTGTGCAGGGGACTAATGGATGTATCTCAAGCCAGCTGCACGGGACGTGTGCCTCTCAGATTCTCTACTGACCCCTTGTTCAGAGCCCGGCTTCCTCTCCTCCTGTGTGACGGCTGGTCCCAGTGAGGCCTCTGTGTGCTCCTGGAGTGGGTAGCCCTCTCCAAGGGGTGGGAAAGAGTGGTGGATACCACATGGATCGGTTGGGAAAGAAGACGTCCCAGGTAGTGTCTGAGCTGTGTGTGTCTGAAAAGAAGTCTCAGTTGGCTAAAGCCAAGAGAAGGCCTTCTTACCTCTTCCCCACCAGCTTAGGGCTCCTGCCTGTCGGGGGTAGAGGCCGTGGCCTTTCCTGGTGACACACTGAGGCTGGGGCATTCAGGGATTAGCACCCGGTGCTTTTATTCTCTCTGGTTGACATGGTGGTGGCATGGACCTTCACCAGAAGGTGACTGTAGTCCTGTCTCCCCAAGGAGTCTCAACATCCTATGTACTCTTTAGAGAGAACAAGGTTGCTTCCAGACTGTTCATGGCAAGTCCTCAGACCATCTGCTTTTCCTTCCTAGGAAGACAGGAGGGCCACATGAGGGCCCCTGAGAACCTTGCTGGCCATGCTGAGAGCCATACTGGCCGTGTGGGAGCCATACTGGCTGTGTGGGAGTGCCCAGCCTTGGGCTGTAGGAGCTGGGGTCCGTGTGGCCTTCCTCTTTTATTTTTATAGCAGAAAATGTGTGCAAAAAGTGTATGTAATGGAAATATAACATTTGAAGAAGAATAACAAAAAAACCCCCACCCATGTTCTATCCATTAAGCATAAGAAATAGAATTTTCTAGTACCCTTGAAGCCCTAATACATTGCTCTCTCATTGTTCCTCCGCATTCTTATCCCCTCAGATGAACTCTGTCCTGAATGTATTGCTAACCAACCCCTTGATATGAATACATATGATTTAGCACATATCGTGCATTCAAATAATATATTGGTTAGTTTGGCCTCCTTTCGAACTTCATGTAGATGGAATCACACAGTATAATGATCACATGGTACTTCCTTTTTTAAAGATATATTTGTTTTGATTTAGCTGCATTTTTTATTCAGCTAAAGAATTCATCTTCCTATAATTTAATCTCTTGAGTTTTGGGTTTAAAAACAACCTTCTTCCAGAAAGTATTTTTTTTCTCTACGTATCTGAGTGTTGTAGGTCAACTCAATTTGAGTTTTAAAAAAAAACACGAGTCGTGTAAATTCTGACTCCAACACCAAATTAGGATGAGGTGTTTTCCTTTCATCCATTCTCCCTGGAGCCAAGTCTGAGAGAGGTGTGTACATCCATAGCTTTCTTCCGGGGAGGGGGGTAGAGTTTGTCCACCTGGGTGACCACGTTTGGTTGACGAGTGCCAGTCTGTTTCCTGTGGAGTTTTTTCATGTAGATTCCTACACCTCTAGGGGTGCCTGGTGGCTCAGTTGGTTAAGCGTCCACCTCCTGGTTTCAGCTCAGGTCATGATCTCATGGTTTGTGAATTTGAGCCCCGCATCTGGCTCTGCACGGAGTATGAAGCATGTTTGGGATTCTCTCTCTCCTTCTCTCTCTCCCACTTGTGCTCTCTTTTTCTAAATAAATAAATAAACATTAAAAAAATACTTAGATTGGGGTGCCTGGGTGGCTCAGTCGGTTAAGTGTCCGACTTCAGCTCAGGTCATGATCTCACAGTTCGTGGGTTCGAGCCCCACATCGGACTCTGTGCTGACAGCTAGCTCAGGGCCTGGAGCCTGTTTCAGATTCTGTGTCTCCCTCTCTCTCTGACCCTCCCCTGCTCACACTGTCTCTCTTTCTCAGGAATAAATTAAACATTAAAAAAAATTCTTAAAAAAATACTTAGATTCCTGTACCCCTACAGTATTAGGCTGGGTATATAGCAATAAAACAGGAAAACGGATATGGGTTAGCTGTTGCCATGATAATGTTGTGTGACAAGCCATCGCAAAATCAGTGGCTTAAAATACCAGTCATTTGTTGTTGGTCCTGGGTCTGGGACATAAGCTGGGGTCTGCTGAGCGAGGCTGGGTTCAGCTCCACTTGGTGCCCACATGCGTGTTAGGTTTGGTGTGTTGCACGTCTCTCATCCTTGGATCAGTGGAGCATTTTCTTCCTCTTCCTCCTCTTCTTCTTTGAACTGGTAGGTAGTTGACACACAGTGTTCCATTAGTTCAGGTGTGCAGCGTAGTGACTCGATTAGCCTACGTGTCACACTGTGCTTTGTCTGTCTCCTTGTGGCCCCGCCATGGCACCATTGACTATACTCCCTGTGCTGCACCTCCCGTGCCTGTGGTTTCCTTTTTAAAAAATTTTTGAATCGTTTATTTTTGAGAGAGAGAGAGACAGAGAGACAGAGAGAGAGAGAGAGAGACAGTGTGAGCAGGGGAGGGTCAAAGAGAGAGGGAGGTACAGAATCTGAAACAGGCTCCCGGCTCTGAGCTGTCAGCACACAGCCCGATGTGGAGCTTGAACCCACGAACCATTGAGATCATGACCTGAACCGAAGTCGGACGTTTAACTGACTGAGCCACCCAGGTGCCCCTGGTTTCCACCCACGGAATCCCGCATGTCCTGCTCCCCTTCTCCCCCTCTGCCTGTCCCCCATCCCCTCCCCTCACAATCATCGATTGTTCTCTGCATTTAGGGTCAGTTTCTGCTTTGTGTTTATTCATTTGCTTCATTCTTGATTTTTTTTTTTTTTTTTTTTTTTTAGATTCTGCATATATGTTCAGTCATGTGGTATTTGTCTTTTTCTGTCTGATGTATTTCACTTAGCATAACACCCTCTGGGTCCATCCATGTTGTTGTAGATGGCAAGACATCACTGCAGTGTGTATCCACGCTATGTCTTTATCTGTTCATCCATCAGTGGACACTTGGGCTGCTTCCATATCTTGCCTATTGTAAATAATGCTGCAGTAAATGTAGAGGCACATGTATCTTTTTGAATTAGTGTCTTTGTTTTCTTTGGGTAAATACCCAGTGGTGGAGTTAATGGATCAAATGATATTTCTAGTTTTAATTTTTTGATGAACCTCCATACTGTTTTCCACAGTGGTTGCACCAGTTGGCATTCCTCCCAACAGTGCTCAAGGGTGCCTTTTTCTCCACATCCTCACCAGCACTTGTTATTTCTTGTTTTTCTTTTTTTCTTTTCTTTTTTTTTATCCTAGCCATTCCAACAGGTGAAGTGTTATGTCACTGTGGCTTTGATTTGCATTGATTGCCCTGACGATTAGTGGTATTGAGCATTTATTTTATGTGTCTGTTGGCCACCTGTATGTCTTCTTTGGAAAACTGTCTTTTCAGGTCCCTTGCCCACTTTTTAATAGGATTATTTGGTTTTTTGGTGTTGAGTTGTATAGTTTCTTTATATGGTTTATATATTTTTAACCCCCTATTGGATATAGCATTTACACATATTTTCTCCCATTTAGTAGGTCACCTTTTTGTTTTGTCGATGGTTTCCTTCACTGTGCAGAAGCTTTTTATTTGGATGTAGTCCTAATAGTTTATTTTGATTTCCCTTGTCTGGGGAGATATATCTGGAAAAATGATTCTATGACCGATGTGAAAGAATACTTATGTTTTCTTTTAGGAGTTTTATGGTTTCAGATCTCACATGTAGGTCTTTAACCCATTTTGAGTTTATTTTTGTGTATGGTGTAAGAAAGTGGTCCAGTTTCATTCTTTGGCATGTTGCTGTCCAGTTTTCCTGACACCATTTATTGGAGAGGCTGTCTTTTTCTTTTTCCCATTGGATATTCTTTCTGGCTTTGCCAAAGATTAATTAAGCATATAATTGTGGGTTCATTTCAGGGCTTTCTGTTCTGTTCTATTGATCTGTGTGTCTGTTTTTGTGCCAGTATCTTGCTATTTGATCACTACAGCTTTGTAGTATATCTTGAAATCTGAGATTGAGATACCTCTAGCTTTATTCTTTCTCAAGATTGCTTTGTCTACTCAGGGTCTTTTGTGGTTTCATACAAATTTTAGTACTGTTTGTTTGTTTTAGTTCTCTGAAAAATGCTGTTGGTATTTAACAAGAAGAATATATATATTTTTTAATTTTGTTTTTATTTATTTTGAGAGAGTGCAAGCAGGGAAGGGGGAGAGAGGGAGAGAGAGGGAGAGAGAGAAAGAGAGAGACTTCCAAGTCGTCTCCACACCATCAGAGCCTGACACATGGCTCGATCCCATAAACCGTGAGATCATGACCTGAGCTGAGATTGAGAGTCAGACACTTAACTGACTGAGCCACAGAGTTGTCCTGCTATTGCTATTTTGATAGGAATTGCATTGAATTTGTAGATTGCTGTGAGTAGTACGGATATTTAAACAATATTAGTTATTCTAATCCATAAACATGGTGTATCTTTCGAATTATTTGTGTTGTCTCCAGTTTCTTTCTTCAGTGTTTTATAGTTTTCAGAGTGTAGGTCTTTCACCTCCTCAGATAAGATTATTTCTAGGTATTTTATTCTTTTCCATGCAGTTGTCGAATTGTTTTCCTAACTTCTCTTTCTGCTACTCTGTTATTAGTGTATAGAGACACAGCCGATTTCTGTGTATTTATTTTGTACCCTGCAACTTTACTGAATTCCTTGATCAGGTCTAATAGTTTTATTTTAATAGTTGTTGAGTGGAATCTTGAGCATTTTCTATGGATAGTATCATGTCATCTGCAAATAGTGACAGTTTTACTTCTTCCTTACCAGTTTGGATGCCTTTTATTTCTTTTTATAATCTGATTGCTGTGGCTAGGACTTTCAGTACTGTGTTGAATAGAAGTGGTGTGAGTGGACATCCTTGTCTCGTTCCTGATCTTAAGGGGAAAGCTCTCAGTTTTTCACTATTGAGTAAGCTGTTAGCTGTGGGTTTTTCATGCATGACTTTCATCATGTGAACAGTAGCAGAGGTCCAAGACCGCTGGGCAGAAGGATGCATGCCACTTAAGGCCCAGGCCTTGCACACCTGATTTCTGTCCATATTCCATTACCCACAACAAGTCACATCAACCCCAGGGGGTTAGGAAATAAATACACTCTTCCTTTAGTAGAAAGAACTGCAAAGTCAAGTAGTAGATGTAGGTAGAGAGTTCAGAATAATAATTCGGTTTAGAAGAGATACCGCTCTTTCCCTGCGTGTCAGTGTGTGGATCTGTGCTCACTGAGTTTCATTCTGAAACATTTCAATGTCTGGAGGGTTGGATTTATTAATCAAGTATGTTCAGATCTCTCGGGTGGAATATTCCAGATGGAACATGTCCTCAAATGAACAAAAAAGGAAAAAGAAGAGCAGAGGAATACTACCTCACACGCATTACTACTTCCTCTTGCTTTATTGCCTGCTGAGGGGAGGGCTCCTGAGAACAGGAATTTAAACCTAAAACTTGCCCCTCGCAGACCTAGGGTGTCACGTAGTCTCTGAAGTTCCCATGGATTGCCTGGAGCTTCCTAGGCTGTGACCGGGAGGGGAAAGGACAACAAAACTCAACCGCATATTTTTTGTGTTTCGGATATTGCTTCTTAAGCTACTGGTGAGCAAAAATCTCTAATTCTGCAGGAAACTACTGGGATCCAGATGGGTTCATTTGCAAGATCTCTAGATGTTTGGCGTATGTATTAAAAAGATAAATTAGGTGGTGGCTATTCATGAATTAAAGATGATTTGATTTAATCTAATTTATAAAAGGACTTGGTGTAAATTTAAGTAGCGTTGTTTTTCCACAGCATTTTAAAAATGTCAGTTAAAAATCTTTGATTTACTTACAACTTTTCACAAGTTTTTTTTTTTTTTTAATCACATGTAACAGGAAAATCTTTGTGGCTCTGGAACTATTTTTCTCTCTCTGGTTTTCTATCACTAAAAATATCACTATTTTTAGCTAATTAATTTAAATTAATTTTTTTCTTTTAATATTTATTTATTTTTGAGAGACAGAGAGAGAGAGAGGGAGGGAAGGGGAGAGAGAGAGAGAGGAAGTGCCGAGAGAGGGAGACACAGAACTCGAAGCAGGCTCCAGGCTCCAAGCTGTCAGCCCAGAGCTCGACATGGTGCTGGAAATCATGGACTGCGAGATCATCACCTGAGCTGAAGTCGGCCACTTAACCGACTGAGCCGCCCAGGCGCCCCATAGTTTAATTTTTATTTAAGGAAATGTTTAAGGACTCATATATGGTTCATTTTATACTCTTGTTCATTTCTGTTACTTTACGTCATAAAGTTTTCACACGAAGCAGGATTCACATGTCTTAAAATTGGCCTTTGTTTTCATGTTGCTCTAATTATCCCTTGTTTTTTCAAAACTATATAAGCGAATTTTTTCTTTCTGCCACACTGTTGGGGTGGGGCTCTATTTTCAAGGCCGAGTGAGACGTTATTGTTGAGAGCCCCTGGGTGCCTCATGTCTTTACTGACATGCGCCCAAAGAGGAGGAAAGGATTCTAACTCCAACGGTAATTTAGGAATTTCATTGCAAAGTAGCTGCTGCTTTTCATCTTCCCCGCTTTATTTTTCCCCATCAGCCTCTGGGTTTTGATAATTACCTTTTGAGCAGGCCAGTCCTATAGTTGTAGGCTTTGTTAAAAATAGAAGGGGTGATCAGAGAAGGAAACAGCTAGAAAATCCAGCGACAGTCAATTTCCATGTCCCAAATGATTTTCTTTCATGGCGCCATCCCTCCCTCCCACTCTATTTCGGCACTGAGCATTATTCCTGGAAGGACTTTTGTATTTTCTAGGAGTCCATCTGCTCTTTACTACTTACTTATCTCCCACCTGAAGCCATAATGTTCGTTCCAAGCATCGTAATGTTTTCACAGCAACTCAGTGTGATTTCACACACACGAGATTATGGCTTCTAGGGAAGACTGAGCGGTGTAAAATTATTACCCCCTTTTGACAGGGGCCCCATTTCACACTAATCTCCCTAGCAACAACAGAAGGCAGGAAAATGGATTGGGGATAATGCAGCATCCAATTGGATAATCTGTTCTCGATGCCTCCAGAATGTGATCTCTACCAGAAATGATAGCTGACACCAAAGAGTTTTGGGTAAATTTCTCTAGGAAAGGTGGCAGTCTTGTGCTGGAAGGGCGTAGGAATGGGGTTGGGCCCACCGAAGCTAACACCTTGCCCTGTGGTGGTGGACCACTGGGTTTGCAGGGCTCCTAGAGGGCCGGCATCACAAGCTGGGTGACAGTGTTCTGAATAGAGGAAGGGGATTCTGATGTGGGTCTGCTTTCCTTGAGTTTGGAGGAGGAAGAGTCCTACATCCCACTGAATTGGATGTTTGAATTAACACTAGCAACCTCCCCGTCATTAACACCAAGAAGAATAACCCAAGGGTCTTGAGGCCTTGCCCAAAGACCTAGAACCTCCATGACAGTCGGATACTCTGTTTTCAGTTTACCATTCCTATTTCAAGGAAGGAAGATTTCAGCCACAAAGGAGAGCCAATCCAAAGAGTTTAGCTATTTTTCTGCACCTGCTGGGCGTACGACACAGGCGCCTAGCGTCCTTGGCTACACCATCTTTGATTACGCTGGAGGTTTGTGCTAACCTTTTGATACGTGACTTACATATAAAAGAAAGCTGGAAGGACAGGTGAGTAAAAGTTGCTCAGAAGGGAAATATTTCCCTCTGAATCACTAGGAATTTTGGAAACCTCACCACCACCGATTGATCAAGTCAGGCAACCTTCTTCGTAAAGTGCAATGAAATGGAGCTTTGCGCTAATCATAGATGTGACTGTAGGGTGGGATTTGAAGGCATCTTCTGTCCTTTGGAGAGAAGAGTATCACTGAAGAAATTACTAGTCATAGGAATGTAGATGTTGTAGAACCCTTCCATTACCCCCATTCAATTATTATGACTGTGATTTTCTACTTAGGGAGTGTATGGACTTGAAAAAATCTAATAAACATGGATAGCAGAAAATTAGAAGCAACCAGATGCACCCACTTTAATTAATTGGTGTAATCAGCAGTGGTAGGCAACATCCAGGAGGGAAATTGCTCACTTAAATGGTGGCTTTTGTGGCTCAGATGAGTTGTTGTGATCTCGAGGTCTTTCCCTCCTCCTTGAATAACTACATGATTTGGGGCTTCTGTGTCTTCCTTTCCCATTTACCTGAATGTTTCCTTCCTTTTATTTGGAGGGGGGGAGGGGCTACAATTAAAACTCATTTCATGGAGTGATAGGTTCCAATTATTCTGCAGGAGAGCTGGGAGTTGATTCCCTGAGTTTTCTCAATTAATTCCAAGGACTCACAAAGAGAGAGCATGTGGAGTAATGGAAATGTTAAAAGCCACCCTCTTTTTGACGATGAGTAGTACAGATCGGAACTCTAAGTAGGAAATTTCTGCCTTGAAAAATCTTTTCCGGTTTTCCTCTGTGTGGACATCGTTTTCCCTGGGAAGCCCCCCACGCTGCCCCCACTCGACCCTCAATCCTCCTTCCAATGCTGGGTTTCCCTTCCCCTGTCTTAGTAGTTCCTGTAGTCTGTCTTGCAGTTGTCTATTTATTGTCTGTATTTTCTTTCATTTGGGACCCAGGCCTGTGTCTCGTCACCTGTGTATCTCCCGCATGTAATGCAGAGCCTGGCATTCAGTAAGTGCCCACTAAAACCTGCATTGAATGAACAAGTGAATGAATGGAAGTAGTGTCTATATCTTCAAGGTGGTGGGCTCTCACATACCTCACTCATTTCTGCGGCCCCAGTGCATCCTTGCTGCAGTGAGCCACTCCAAAAGTTAATGACTTAAAAGAACAGTCATTTATTTAGCCAAGGTTTTGCAGACTGGGACTCTAGGCCAGGCTCAACTGGGTGGGTCTCGGTTCTCTCCCATGTCTGCTGTCATCTTCCAGGTCAGCCGGGGGCTTGTGATCTTTTACCTTCCGGAAGACTAGCCCAGGCTTACTCAGGAGGCAGCGGGGTGGTGTTCCAAGAGGAAGAAGTGTGCGCAATGTCTCGCGACCTAAGCTTAGAAATAGCAGAACACCAACATCTGCGGTGTTTTATTGGCTACAGAAATCACAAGGCCAGTTTAAAGGGAGGGTAGATAGACTTTACCTTTAAAAATTTTTTTTAAAAATCTTTATTTATTTTTGAGAGTGAGACAGAGAGAGACAGAGCATGAGCAGGGGAGAGGCAGACACAGAATCTGAAGCAGGCTCCAGGCTCTGAGCTGTCAGCACAGAGCCCGACGTGGGGCTCAAACTCACGAACTGTGAGATTGTGACCTGAACTGAAGTTGGACGCTTAACCAACTGAGCCATCCAGGCGCCCAGATAGACTTTACCTTTTAATGGCAGAAGGTTCAAAGTCACACCGCAGAGGGCAGGGATAGAGAGAAGAGCATAATGGAGGACATTTTATCCAAATGATCTACCAGACTTGGAAGTCAGGAAATACTCAAAAAAAAAACAAAAAAAACAAAACCCAAAACCAACAAAAACAAAAAACCCCAAACCCCTTTAGATGTAGCGTTAGATTTGGCCACACACTGGAAAAAATCCCTTAGAGAAGATAACGTTTCTCTTTGGTTCCCTTTTCCATCCCTTTCTCATCCTTTGCCCACTGCTTGATGGCCCCGCCCCATTGTCAAGTCGGCTACTCAGGCCGTCATGTCTGTCAGTGGCCTGTTTAATTGAGAGAGTGTTGCTACACTATTGCTATATTACTGGAAGCCAGTCTCTGTACCAGGAATATAGCAGTGAGCAAGTAAAACATAATTCTTGTCCTGTACTGGTAAAGATGTTGGCTTAAGTAGAAATTACCAGAGTTTTTAGTTACCAAGACACGTGGGATTGAAGGGAATGGTCCATGACTGACTGGCCTTGTGAGGGTATGGTGTCAAAGCCAAGACTACCAGAGTAGGTTGGAGATGCTAACCCAGGAGCGATGATGAGGCAGGAAGGTGGTGTGGAGCACTTCCCAGGGAGGGTGAGCACGGAGGAGGCCCTGCATCGCCTTATGAGCTTCAGGGTGTAACTGACCCATTTTATTGGTAATAGCGGACCCTTTTTGTGTCTGGAGTAAACCACGCGTGTGTCCACAGCAGGTGTCCCTTTCCAGCCGTCCTCGGTTCCCAGCAGGCCGTAGACGTGCGGTGGTGGCTGTCCAGCTTCTCCCCGATGACACGTTCATGGCCCCTCTCTGGCCCGCCGTCCCTTCCCTGGTGGCCCCCGTGTGCCCTCCTGGCGTTTGCTTTTCGGCCCGGGTCCTGCTTCTCAATCATGTTCAGAATTGGGTTACTTGCAGAATGGAGTCATTATCTTTAATGTTCAATAACTGTGCCACAAAGGTAATATAATAACATTCGAGAAATGTAATTTAGAGAGGCTTTCTGCTCAGGCCTTGTGTGTGTGTATGTGTGTGTGTTTAATCTTTCATAATCCGGTCCCCGGGGCTAAGAAGAACCTTGTTTTCCCGCTGTCTTCTGCTTGGATCGTCCCTTTTCTTTTGTCTTCGTTTTTGCTTGGCAGTGTCCTGAGTGATCTGCATTGGGGGTTCTCCGTGTTGGGTGCTAGAAGCAGAGTGGACGTTGGGCACTGAGGGTGCCCTGAGCCGTATGTCTGTGCTGCCTGGTGTGGGGGTGGGGAGCGGAAGTGGAGTGTTGTGGGCTTCAACTCTGTGCTTTTCGTGCACATGAACGCTGTGCCCTGCTCTGGGTGACTTGACTTGACCCTCAAGCCTGGGCTGCTTCACATCTCTCCAGATAGAATATACCCATAGCAGGTGGATGGCTCTTAGCGAAGAAATGCCTGGAGGTAAAAAACCCTGGCGGTGCAGAAGGAAGAGTCCTTCTTTTATTTTGTTGTTCTGTTTAGGAACATAAAATGGAATGTAGACATTCTGATCTACCTTCTTGGAAGAAGCATCGTGATACCTAGTCTTTGAATTTGCAAATCAAAGGTCTCATTTCCCGTGGGTGGCGTCCCCTTGAGGAAGAAGGCAGTTATACCATTAAGTTGTCCCGTTAAGCGGCATAGACCATAATGGTGGCCCTGTTTTGCATCCTGGGGGGCTGTGGACAGGAAGTCAATGGCAAGGTTCATAAAACACTTAGAGATTTTTCAGAGAAAGGAGCCATAGAGATGTAAGGTGGTGTGGTGGCATTGGGAACCTCCCACACAACCTCCATGCTCTCATTCTGTGACAAGTTCCCTGCGCCCTCCCCTCTCACTCTGTTCTCAAAGAAAACCAGAGGGTCTGGGTCTGACTATGCGCGAGCATCCCATCCCCTCCAGCAGTGAATCTGTGGTCTCCATCTTACATCTTTGAAGGCGTAGGGTAGGCCCACTCTCAAATTTTCCAGTTTTTCTTTTTCTCTTTCCTGAGATTGCTTTATAAATAATGAGCTGGCTTGTCTTCAGGAGTCCAAGTTAACAAGACAGCCCTTGAACATCAGCATCAAACAGAGTCCGGTACAGAGCAGGCATTTGCTTTTCCGTCTAGATCACTGGTTTCTCTTTCAGGCTCGCTTATGCTGGGGCTGAGGAGGGGATGATTGGTAGAGGTGAAGGTGGCCACAAGGGTGGGGAGAGGTTCTTAAAGGAAAGGTTAAGAAGACTGCTTTTGAATTTCATGGACACTCCCGTTTTTGACCCTGTGATGTGTTCTTAAACATATCCCAGCCTCCTCCAGCTCCTGGGAAGGATCGCGGAGAGTGAGAGCCCAAAGTCGTGTGTCACGCCAATCGAGACATAACTAAGGAAGTGCAGACTTGTTAAAGACCTTTATTTCGAAGGCAGAGATATCATCCTTTTTCAAACGTTAGATCCAACCCTGTGTCTTCTAGGGACATAGTTATACATGCCATTGGTTTAACATTTTAACTAAATTAACTAGATACTTTGGTTCAACAAATGGTCAGCTCAGGCAGCTTCTTAGCTGATTTTTAACAAAACGGAGCCTGTCAACTGCTTGAATCAGCGGATCATTTGTGTGCTAGAGCCAGGCCTCGAGTGACAAGGGGAAACTGATCTGTGATGGGTGGCTGTGGTCAGACTTAAGGAAGATCCAGAGAACTCTAACCATGGAGCCATAGCACCTCCCGCAATAATGAAACGAAGTCATAATCCCCATGCCTCGAGGTCTTTTCTGCTTTCACACGAAGAGGTATTTTTTGCTCATGTTGAAAAGCACACCAAAGATATTGATGCACTTGGCAGGCGCAGTGGAGGTGATGAGAGAGAACTTCCTGGAGGCATTTGGGCAGTAGAGATATGATTCCACTTGGGGTTTTTTAAGTCCTTTTGGAAACGCCACTTTTCAGGGACTCGAACTAATTGACTCAAAGATATCCATTAAGCGTGCTTAGAAAATTTCTTCCTTCTGGGGACGCCTGGGTGGCTTAGTCGGTTAAGGGTCCGACTTTCGCTTGGGTCATGATCTCGCGGTTCGTGGGTTCGAGACCCACGTCGGGCTCTGTGCTGACTGCCAGCTCAGAGCCTGGAGCCTGTTTCAGAGTCTGTGACTCCCTCTCTCTCTGACCCTCCCCTGCTCACGCTGTCTCTCTCTCTCTCCTAGAAATAAAGAAAACATTAAAAAAAATTAAAAAAGAAAAAAGAAAATTTCTTCCTTCTGGTTTTGCGTGAACTGGCTTTGCCTGAAAACCTTTTTTCTTTGGACTTCATTCTCAGAATGGCTTGGGTGGATTTACTTTGACTTGATGGCTTTGGGTGTCAGGAGGCCTGGTGGAGTGTGAGACTGCTCTGGGAATTAAGGTTTGCTAAGACCGCTCTGGTCCAGACTTGAACTTGTGGGGACGTCTCTGCCCCTCCATTATTCATCTTTATAGCCCTGTGTCTAGCCCGATGTTGGTTTTAAGGTACGTAGGTCTCAGTGAATCTGCAGTTCGGTGGTTTGGCAGCCGACAGTACTTGAGCTTATTTGAATTGGGCTCCATTTGCGGCTCGGACTCTGGGGAGGAAAGCTTTAGGGTCCTGGAAGTGGTGGCTAGTGTCCGTGCTTGCTAACTCAAGTCTCTCCTCTCGGACTTTGTAGTTGAGATCCCTTATTGAAATGTTCTGAATCTCCATGATTACAGGGTAGCACCATTTAATACCAGAGGCAAACAGAGCAGTCAGAGGTGTGGGTAGTAATCTGAGTGGGGATGATAAGGGCCGAGCAAAGAAAGATGCAGTTAGGAAGGGGGTTTGGGTCTGCACAGTGCATGAGGGTGAGTCCTGGAGACTTCTTTTTTTTTTTTTTTAATGTTTTATTTATTTCTGAGAGAGAGAGAGACAGTGTGAGCAAGGGAGGGTCAGAGAGAGAGGGAGACACAGACTCTGAAGCAGGCTCCAGGCTCTGATCTAGCTGTCAGCACAGAGCCTGATGCAGGGCTCGAACCCACAAACTGTGAGATCATGACCTGAGCCAAAGTCGGACGGTTAACCAGCTGAGCCACCCAGGCACCCTAGTCCTGGAGACTTCTGAAGGGAGGCTCTTTCCCCCGGCCATTACCCTCGGGGTCCTCTGCTGGTATATCCCAAGTCTTGATGGGATACTGGGATTGTTATTTCAAGAACAAAACTTTTGCTTAGTGAGGTCGACCATGCTTTTCCCCGGTCCATCTACTGGTTTTCACTCCCCCATCCTTATTAACTTTATGTCCCTTGCCCGGATCTCTGTCCCCTCTCCTCAATTCATGTCCATCACTTTCTGAAACAGCCCGATCAAAAACTCAGCTCTTCCCAGATCCTTTCTATGGTCTTGCCTCAGCACTCTATAATTTTGTACTTACTCTTTAGTGATTTCATTTATGTTTGACTTCGTAGATGGTACATTTCAGAGTATTTTTTTTTTTTAATTTTTAATGCTTATTTTTTGAGAGAGAGAGAGTGCAAACGGAAGGGGCAGAGAGAGAGGGAGACACAGAATATGAAGCAGGCTCCAGGCCCTGAGCTGTCAGCACGGTGCCTGATGTGGGGTCCGAACCCACGAACTGGGAGGTCATGACCTGAGCTGAAGCCAGACACTTAACCGACTGAGCCACCCAGGTGCCCCGGTACATTTCAGAGTATTTGTATGCCAAAGCAAGAGCTGACCCACTCAAACTAAACTGTACGAACCACACTACATTAATTTTCAGTTTTGGGGATTATATTTGATTCTCAGAAAAACCTCTGGGAGCCATTATGGTTGTTTCCATTGTATAGATGATGAAACAGACATTCAGAGAGATGTAGTGACTTCACCAAGGTCACACAGCCTGGTGAGGGGAAGAGGTGGGATTTGAATCCTTGTCTTCTGCCTCCATGTCCAGTATTTTTTTTCCAGAACCACACCTTGCTTCTTAGCTTGGCCGATCAAATAAATTCTGCCCTCAAAAAATTCGACTCACTATTTAAAAAATGGAAGCCTTTGTTAGCAGAAATACCCTCTGAACACTGTTCTTGTTTCCCCTAGGAAATAGCTGGACTTAGAAAAAAGGAGTAGGCTCAGCCTTCAGAAAAAGATGTTTTCAAGGTTTACTTATTTCTCTCTTTTTTTAATGTTTATTTTTGAGACAGACAGAACATGAGTGGGGCAGGGGACAGAGAGGCAGACACAGAATCCGAAGCAGGCTCCGGGCTCCCAGCACAGAGCCTGACGCGGGGCTCGAACTCACGAACTGTGAGATCATGACCTGAGCTGAAGCCAGACGCTCAACTGACTGAGCCACCCAGGCGCCCCAGTTTATTTATTTTATGTGAAGCATTTGTCAAATGCCAGCCCTGTTCCAGGTACCATGCTGGCTGATGGGAAAGGGGACAGTCTCAGATGGGGACAGGGTTCCTGCCCTCCCTGAGGGAGGTGTGACACCACGGTGGCAGATTTCCCATGTGCTTGTGAATCTGGGAGACTGATGGCCAGTGTTACGGCTGGTAGGCCGATGTGACCTTCATTTGCTACAAGTGGGCTTACAGTATAAACTGGCTTTCAGGGTGCTTCGGTGGGTGCACAGATAAGCAGCTACACGCAGTGGAATATCATCCACTGTTAAAAAAGAATGAACTTCTGGTACTTCAGCACATGTCACAAACCCGAAGACATCGTCTTTGTGAAATAAGTGAGACACACAAGGACAAATACTGTGTGTTTCTGCTCTTAGGATAGGCGAATTCACAGGGAGAGGAAGTACAGGATACCAGAGGCTGGTAGGAGGCTTTCCGTCCGGGGCAACGAAACCGTCCTAGGAATGGATAGCGGTGGCGGTCGCCAAACAGCGTGCGCACTCGCCGTTGACTTACGTGTCTCGAAACAGTGAAAGCGGTAAATTCCATGTCGTGTATTTTACCACACACGCACACAAATGATCTTCCAGAATGTTGCCCATGATCCTTATAAACATGTTTTAGGGCGAGAGGAAGATGGGCGTCATCGTGGCAACCGGTCTTGGGGAAGCAGGCGAGACCCCACATGCCACCACGCGGTTTTCGGAAAGCCGACGGCGCCGGGGTGAACGCCCTTCCCGTGAGACGTGAGCTGTTTCGAGAGTGTTCAGAGCGGCCCTGGCGAGGGCAGAAAACTGGACCGGGATCCGGGTAGCTCTTTCACAGCCGATTGGGTAATGAGAGGAGTGCTCTCGGAGAAACGAGAACACGTGTACTGGAAGGCTGCCTTCGCTTAATGTCCCACGTGGTCTAGGAGGCCAGATGGCATTTTATGTGGTTTTCACAACTGTGATTTTGGATTGATTACTCAACCTGTTTGTGTTCCTAACCCAGCTCCCTGCCTCCCGCCTGCCTGCGAGCGTCACCCGCCTTCCCCGAGCCAAGTGGGGGGGCTGGCGTTGTTGGGTTTTTCCTTGTGATCAGCGCATCAGTGCCAGCCTCTCCTACCTGCAGACCTATTCGCCTACCCGGCGTCTAGCGTGGAAAAGGAAACCCTTTTTCCAACAGGTCTGATCAAATGAATGGCTTTCACTTTGCATTTATATTCACAGGTGGTGTTTTCATAAGAAAAGCTAATTCATTTTCTTTTTTCTTAAAAATTTTTAATATTTATTTTTGAGAGAGAGAGCGAGCAAGCATGAGTGTGGCAGGAGCAGAGAGAGAGACAGAGAGAGAGAGAGAGAGAGAGAGAGAGAGAATTTGAAGCAGGCTCCAGGCTCTGAGCTGCCAGTACTGTGTCTAGTACTGGGCAAAGTACTAGACACAGAAAGGTGAAAAAGGACTGAAAGAGATGATGTACAGGAAGTTCTGACATGTCATCTCTTTCAGTCCTTTCTTACCTTCCTGTGTCTAGTACTTTGCCCAATGCTTGACGTAGCAGTCCTGAGAAGGAGGTGAGCGGGGATCCTCACTTCCTTTGAGGAAGCTGAGGCACAGAGAAGTTTGGGAGTATGCCTGAGGCTGCAGAGCTGCCACTGGCTAGAGCTGGACCTGGGGATTGTATCTGCTGGGTTCATATCCACCATCCCACGATACCTGCAGGAAAAGAAAATCCATTCTGGTGTCAATAATTTCTGCATTAACTACCATTCTCAGTTACTTTCAGGTCATTGTTGTTCTGTATTATTTTTATTTTTTATTTATTAAAAAAATTTTTAGTGCTTTATTTCTGAGAGGGAGAGAGAGAGAGAGAGACAGCATGAGCAGGGGAGGGTCAGAGAGAAAGGAAACACAGAATCTGAAGCAGGCTCCAGACTCTGAGCTGTCAGCACAGAGCCCGACGCAGGGCTCAAACCTACGAACATGAGATCATGACCTGAGCTGAAGTTGGATGCTTAACTGAATGAGCCACCCAGGTGCCCCATTTTTATTTTTTAAAGTTTATTTTGAGGGAGAGAGCAGGCACATGTGCCCACATAAGTGGGGGAAGGGCAGAGAGAGAGAGAGGGAGGGAGGGAGGGAATCTCAAGCAGTCTCTGTGCTGTCAGTACAGAGTCCAGTGTGGGGCTCGAACTCACAAACCGTGAAACCATGACCTGAATGGAAACCAAGAGTCAGATGCTCAACTGATTGAGTCACCCAGGTGCCCCTCATTGTTGTCCGTCCATCCTTCCTTCCTTCCTTTCTTTTTCTTTCTTCCTTTATTATTATTATTTTTTTAATGTTTAGTTATTTTTGAGGGAGAGAGAGACAGAGTGTGAGCAGGGGGAGGAGCAGAGAGAGGGAGACACAGAATCCGAAGCAGCTCCAGGTTCTGAACTGTCAGCACAGAGCCCGACGTGGGGCTCGAACTCTAGAACCATGAGATCATGACCTGAGCCAAGACGGATGCTTAACTGACTGAGCCACCCAGGTGCCGCTGTTGTTCTTTATTAAATAAGTCACAGTGGCCATTTGAACTCTGCAAAATCCTCTTTTCATTTTCTTTGTTCTTTAGTACCTCCATGATGAGGGTCTTCTCTGGACCCATTTGAACAGATGAGTTGGAGACTAAGCAGGATGTGGGGAGGGGACCTGCCTTGGCTCCCGCACCTGGGCTCCCATTGCCCCAGCAGGGAAATTGGGGGGGTATCAGATGTTGCAAAATCTACTTCTGTGAAGCCTTGCGGAAACTTCTCAATGTGCTGGTCCAGTAGACTGCCCTGCTACCTGCAGAAATTCTGGTACCATGCCGGGAGCGAGAGTGTCGTGAGTGTGTTGTCTTCATCTTTGTGTTTCTGGTACTCTGCCCAGTGCTTGACATAGCAGGAACTCAGTGATTATTCATTGAGAGGAAGCTCTGAAGATATTGGCTCCTTGTTGTAGGGAAGTACAGTAAATTGACTTGCTCAACGAAACGTCACTGTGGTAGGATTTCAGATGTAGCCCATTCATTACTTCTCTCCCTCCTTTCCCCAAGAGATTTTTCCTGTCTTTAGTTCAAGCTCCTCTTAAAACACAACCATCATCCTCTCATTGGTAGGGGCAGAAATGAGCTAAAATCTCATTGGACGACAGTGAAGTGCGATGCGACTATGTGGGCCCTCTTCTGTGGCTTCCGTGGCTTCCCCTTGTCTCCTGCCCCCAGCCTGCAGTGTGTGAGAGGGGCGGCCGGGGCTCCCTGGCTGTGGCACTGTGGGTTATTACAGTGACATATCTTGGACCTGAGCTTGAGCAGGGATCATCCTGTTTCCTGTTGGAATTGATTTTCTGTCCAACTTTCATTTCCTATCCTACATTCCTCTGGGGTCAGAGCCGCTTCGTGAGACAAAAGCAGGGCTTTCTCCTTTGGAGATATTCCTGAATTCTCTTCGGCCGTGTATTTATCGAAGTGGATAGCCAGGCAGTACAGTAAAGTGTCTGCCTGGCAAAGTCTGGCCGTCCAGCCTGATGTCATGGCCTGGGGACTGGGCTCACGAGGCTCTGGCCGGAGTCCCAGGTCACCCTGGCGCGTGCCCTGTGTCTTCCCTCCCTGGCATGTCTTCATTTGTCAGGTGGCCTTTCTTCTCGGCAGCCCGCATCGGCGAGCTCTTCAGGAGATAGGAAATGTTATCATTTCAAATGTTTACTGCTTAAATGAGCCTGGTTCAGATCTTAACAACCTGTTGGTGGACCCGGATCGGATTGCACAGAAATCCCTGGCCAGGCCCTCTGCCTTCCAGTCTGTGCCTGGTTATTTCCCAATAAACATTAAGATCATAAACTCCGGACCATCCCACAGTTGGCAAGATGTGTGAAGACCAAGTCCTTAAGAGGCTAAGTAGAAGTCCCCCACTGGATCCCAAGTCCCCAGTACCCACGTTTGTTCTAGCTGCTCCGTCTCAGTCTGAGATCATGCTGTCTAAATCAAACAGGATAACGATGTCAATAAGCCACCATTTTATTAAGTTTTCCAAAGACAACGAATTTCATTTGATCTGTTATCATGACTTACGTTACTACATCTTCGAGCACTCATCTTCCATCATATTTCTTGGATTTACGCACAGCAGTCTACATCAGCTTATTTGCAGTTTCACAGTCAAGGTCCTGTTTCCCGATGTGTGATTGTAACGACAGGATTCTGTGTGTTAGCATGTTATTATCGGTAGTAATCAGAAAAACCTAATATAAGTTTACTGTAATGCCATGATGTGTGCCAGCCCATTGGAGCTCAATAATCTCTCATTGGGAGAGGAAGCTGGTGACGTGGTGAAGTTTTGTGGGGCTTGTTTTGGAATTATTTCTAAAACATGGTGGCTGAGAGTGCATGGGGCTGCATGACAGCGGCTCCAGAGGGGAAGGCGTGGGCATCTGTGAGGACACTGAACACGTGCAGGCTCCCCGCTCAGAGCAGACGTGATGCTTCTCAACCTGGTGACTTTGTTGGAAGGTTTTCTGACTCCGAATCTTCCCCACTTCAAGTGAGGATCCCTGGGCACGCTCCCGGAGTAGCTGGTCACCTGACACGAAAGAAAAATAAAAAAGCATTCCCGTTCCAGGAGAGGAAACCAGCCACGTACCCAAGGGGCACATTCTGTATTGTCTTCTGGAGAAAGGAAAAAGCACTAATGACAAATAGGTCTGATGGAGTTTGGATGATGTCGGTCTCCTTCTTTGATGGTCCCAGAGAGCCAAGTTCTCGGGTATCCCCTCCAGGCTCGGTTCTCAACATGGAGGCTCACAGATGTCACAGTATCTCAGTCTCTTCTCTCGTCCAGCCAGGTCCCAGAAAAGACCAGAAAAAGGCTCACCGTTGAGTGTAAACCTGATGGGGGGTCAGGAGGATGTTTTTCCTCTTGGAAGGTGTATCCGACTAATGATACAAAATGGAGCCGGTATCATTTTAGATTCTGCTCTTGAATCTGTAGCGTGATCAAGGAAGAAGGATTCCTTGTCTTTCCTTTCACTCTTCCCCTCTTTGGTTCTGAATATCTTTTCCTCTTCTCCTTTCTCTGTGGATCTGCTCCATCCCATTCTCCATCAGTTTATGGACAGGCCCATGTGGAAATAAAAAATCAAATGACCCACAAGCCTTTCTTACTGCTGTTCTGACTCGCCAGCCATTGCCCAACTATTTTTTTTTTTTTTAAAGAAAAGTCTGTGCTTTGAGGAAAAATCTGCAAGAAAAGTCTATGCTCTGAAGAAAAATCTACACCCACTCCCTCACAACTAATTCATCTCTTTAAAAAATGTTTTTTTAATGTTTATTTTTGAAGGAGAGAGAGACAGAGCATGAGAGGGAGAAGAGCAGAGAGAGAGGGAGACACAGAATCCGAAGCAGTCTCCAGGCTCCGAGTTGTCAGCACAGAGCCCAACATGGGGCTCGAACCCACGAACCAGGAGATCATAACCTGAGCCGAAGTTCGATGCTTAACCAACTGAGCCACCTAGGCGCCTCACAGTGAATTCACCTCTTAACTAATTGGTTGTAAATTCCTTACGCTGTCCCCAGACTATCTACCAAATGTGGGCAGCAGCTTTTCTGGTCGCCAAACCTAATCACCGAAATCTTAAGTTATTTAGTGAGCCCTCACTATTTTTGTTTGTTTTGTTTTCTGTTTTACAGCACCAAGGCTCTTTAAAAAAGTTTTTTTAACGTTTCTTTATTTTGAGAGAGAGAGAGAGAGAGAGAGAGAGAGACAGAGTGCATGCAGGGGAGGGGAGATACAGAATCTGAGGCAGGCTCCAGGCTCTGAGCTGTCAGCACAGAGCCCGACGTGGGGCTTAAACTTACAAACCGTGAGATCATGACCTGCGCTGAAGGCAGACGCGTAACCCACTGAGCCACCCAGGCGCCCCATACAGCACCGATACTCTTGACTCCCTTTCCATTCTGGAAAATCTTTCCCTGTTTTGGCTCTCTGTCACGTGCGGCTGATGAGTCTTAAATGGAGTGATGTATGTGAGCGCTCGGAGGCTGCTCACGGAGTTAATGATAAATATTAACGGTCTTTGTTATTTTGGGGCCACCGTGTTTCCTAGTTTGATGCTCCCTGCCTCCTTTCTCTTCTGTTGGTTTTATGTATTCTCTCTGTTCCTTGAATGCAGACATCTCCCTGTGGACGCCTCTGTCCTTAGCCCAGAGTGGATTTCCCATGAAACTGGCGAGGTTTGAGCTTTTCAGGGCCTCTTACCTGCATGCTCCACCTCACGGCGTGGAGTGCCCATGCGCTGTGTTCACATGCTGTGTGTTTTTCTCGGATTTTCGCCGTGGGTGGTTAAGACTACCCCCTTCCATCTTGTTCCCCTTGGCGGGAGGGGTGGGAGCAGCTGTGAACACTGCTGCCAGCCTGTGGAGCCAAAATCCAGTCGCAGATCCGTTTAGCTCCCAACGCTGTGGGTTACGTTTATGTGGTTCTCAGTCACTTCTGTGTCCGGTGAAGTTAACTGGGATCGCTGTGTAGGAGTGGCTCCCTCCTGCCAACTATACCAGCTCGCTCAGTTCCGGAGGTCACATGGTAAGAGGAAAGTGCTGTTGGCACCGGAAGTGGAGGAGAAAGGTACAGAGCCAGAAGCTGGACCATGGGGACTTCTCCAAACTATCAGTTTAAACATCATCCCCGTACTGAGAAAAGGACTGACTCATCTTCTGTCTATAAAAACTGATATTACGAACTTGTCACATGGAGAGAACATCAGAAGTATACTGACAAAATATGGTGAAATATGCACAAGTGGCAAAAGAAAAAATTAGGTACATTGGACTATGTGAAAATAAAAAAAAATTGTGTCAAAGGAGATCATCAAGAAAATAAATAGCCCACAGGATGGGAGGACATTTGGCAAGTCATTTATCTTATAGGAGACATGTATCCAGAATATATAAAGAGCCCTTACAGCTTAATAATAAAAAGGCAACCAAATTAAAAAATGAATAAACAGACTTGGTTGCCAGAGGGGGAGGGGTTGGGGCTGGCGGACAAAATACGTAAAGGGGATTAAGAGGTACTTATTTATAAAATAAATAAGTCATGAAGATGAAAAGTACGGCATGAGGAATATAGTCAATAATATAACAGTGACTAGATTTATTGTGGGGACCATTTCATAATATATAAAAATATTAAATCACTAATAGGATATTGTGTGTAATTTATATTTCAATGAAAGAAAATGAACACAGGCATCTGGGTGGCTCAGTCAGTTAAGTGTCTGACTCTTAATCTCAGCTCAGGTGATTATCTCATAGTCATGAGATTGAGCCTCCTGTATGGGGCTCTGTGCTGATAGCTCAGAGCCTGCTTGGGATTCTCTCCCTCTCCTTCTGCCTCTCCCCTGCTCTCTCTCTCTCTCTGTCTCAAAATAAATATACATTTAAAAAAGGGAAAAAACCCAAAAATGAACAAAGGACTTGAATAGACATTTCTCCAAGGAGGGTATATAAATGGCTATAAATACATGAAAAGATGCTCAGTGTCGTCAGCCATCAGGGAAATGCACATCAGAGCTACACTGAGAGATCATTCCTACCCACTAGGGGGATTGGAACAAAAAAGACAGACGATATGAAGTGTTAGCAAGGGTATGGAGACATTAATTCCTCGTGCCTTGCTGGAGGAAATGAAGAAGGTGCAGCCACTTGACCGATCCTCTGAAAGTTCAACATAGGGTTAACCTTATGACCCCCAAATTTTCACACCCCAGTATATACCCAAGAGCAATGAAAAAATACATCTGCGTGACAGGTTGCATGTGGATGTAGATAACAGCATTATTCATAATGCCGAATTATTGAATTATTCATAATAGCCGAACTGTGGAAACAATCCGTATGTCCCTCATCTGACGAATGGCTGGACAAAATGTGGCCTATCCTGGAAGTGGAATAACGTCTAGCGATAAAAAGGAAGGAAGGAGTGATACGTCCTACCACACGGGGGAATCTTGTGAACATTCTGGTAAGTGAAAGAAGCCAGACAGAAAAGACCACGTATTGCGTGATTCCACTTTTATGAAATGATCTCAGTAGGTAAATCGGGAGGGAAAGGGAGTACAGTAGTAATTACCAGGGACCGAGGTGGGGAGCGACAGCTCGTGAGTAGGAAGCTTCTTTTCTGGGGGGTGAGAGCAGTCCCAAATCAGCAATGGTTGTAAACCCTGTCAATGTACTAAAAAATATACGTGTTAAGTGGGTGAATTATATAGTGTGTACGTTACACCTCAGTAAAGAAATTTGAAACGTAGGAAAAAAAAGCTTTATAGAGGTGTTTCCATAACTCTTAAGATTTATTCAACGCCTTCAAATGAAGTCTAGACTCCACAGCTTGGTTTTTAAGGCCTGTTACTTATATAGAACATTTTTCTTCCTTCATCTGTTCATGTGTAAACCTTACACCTATTCCAACGCCGTGATTTGTTGCACTGGCTGTGTCTTCTCCTTCCGGAGAGAGATTCCCTTCATCCCTCTTGTACAGCCCTCAGCGTAGTGTGCCCTGTGTTCTATTTGTTTGTCTACATCTCAAGGAGAGCTCTTTGAGATCAGGAGGTATTGCTCACGCACGTTGGCGTCTCTCGGAGCCCCTGGCGCCTGGTCGTATCTGGCTGGTACCTGGTGAATTTTTACTTCGTGATAGAATGAATGGATTGTGAAATTGTTAGACGCGACCCTGGATCTGACACCGCTTTTGCCTCCTTCACAAGAGTTTTTCAAGAACAGCGTGAGATCAGACATACAAAGACATTTCCGGAAACCCTTAAAACTCTCAGCTGTGCAAAGCATTATGATTATCTGTAACCCTGGTTACTCTTCAAATTAGTGTCAATCAACTTTTGGCGGCACTCTTAAGATCTCTTATCGTCTGCGTTAGTTTGTCAGATGAGGTAATGCACTTTTTTTGGGTACAGTTGTCACTGAAGAGATTGGCAGCGTTTCAGAGCGGGAAACAAAACTGTCTGATGCGCAGGGCCATGACAGAGAGGGAATGGTATACCAGAAGCTCTGTGAAAACACTTAAATCCATTTCAGCAAGAAGGAGTTGTGATCTGCTAAACAAATTAGCGTTCTGTTCTGTTTCTCCACTCCTGCTAATGAGTGAGCCCCAGAGACTCCCGGTCCTGGGCGATAAGCTCCTGATACCGATTCAAGTTCAGTTGAAAGCGCCTTCCCCCTAAGGATCTTAGTTTAAAAACAGAACTCTTTAAGTAACTATATTTATCAAACTAAAAATAGTTAAAATAGACAGAGATGCATAGAGAATGAGGTAATAAACCTACCACCCATGTTTAACAAATACATTTTTTTTTTGCTATGTTTGCTTTGGAGTTTCTTTTTAATGAAAACATTTCCAAGGGTGCCAAATCTCTCCTTCGCCTCTGAAGCCCCATCTTCCTTCCCCTCCCTGAAAGTAACGATCATCTTCTACCAGGAACCCTTAACGGGTTGGTCTTCCGGTCCAGCTTCGATGTCAATTCTTGGGACCATTTTCTAACTTCAAAACTGTTCATCTCCTCTGTTCCCCATATTCAGAGTCCACATTGGAGCCCATCGAATGGGGTTTTTCCCCAAGTCCATTCAAGTCAACCACTGGGAAAGGGGAGGTCAGTTACACCATGGCACTTGTCACCACATTCCTGGAGTTCTGGCAAGAGGAAGGAGAAGGCTGTGTGGTCTTGTCTTTGAAATCTGAAAGCTCGGTGACACTGAGAACCTCTTGTAAGTGGTGTGGTCTAGTTTTACAGACTGTCACATTGCAGATCAATCCAATTCTGTTGCGGTTTTGGGGAAAATGACACCGTGCTAGGTACAGGGGAGAGGAAAATGAGATGATGTATGTGGGGACAGGTGTGTGAGTACACACATCTTATTCTCATCTGTACCTGCCTCATTCGAAATAAGCTTGTGGTGTCTTTTGAAAACACATGCAGTGATAGAAACAGAAATTCACATTCTAGATTCGATCAGCCTTTAGAATACAGGCTACGAGGTGTGACAGCTCAGAGCTCGGAGTGTGCTTCGGATTCTGTGTCTCCCTCTCTCTCTGCCCGTCCCTAGCTTGTTCTCTCTCTCTCTCTCTCTCTCTCTCTCTTTCAATAATAAATAAAGAAAACTTAAGAAAATTGTAAAAAATACTTAAAAAACAGATCAGTGGTAACATTTATGGCACACCTCGAAGCACTTTACATATAAGACTCATAATGGAACTGAGGGACTCAGAGGTCTGGGAAGGCATCCAGGGTCACAAAACTGGGAAATGCTGTGGTATTTTCAGGTCCCTAATCTGAATAAAGCTGATCTCCCACTTGCTCTCAGGGGTGAAGGTAGGAGAGGGCTTGTGGGGACCACTTGGGTATTGACCCTTTGTCTGTGTCTTGGGAAGGAGGGGCAGACGGGTGCACCGTGAGTGCCGCTTGCTGGTGGCAGTGAGAGAGCTCGTGGAAAGGGGGCTGCCCGCAGGAGGCAGTGTTGGGGGGCAGCCGCTGAACCAGAGCAGGGATGGCGCCGAAGTTATTGGACACTGAACTCTGGGCTTCCCGCACTACACCGCTCCCTCCCTCGTCCTTCGGAACCTGGCGGCGGGGNAGAAGCAGAAGGGGAGACAGAGGCGTGGCTGGTGTCTCCCTGTGTGGGCATTGTTCTCGCCTCCCGGGTTTTTCCTTTGCTCTTGTCCACTTCCTGGGATCCAACCTCAGCTCACAGAGAGCACGTGTGACCTGGGGCATGGTACCCTGAGAAGGCCTGCGTTTCCCCGTTGTGGCGGGTGGCCCACCTTGGGTCTGGACGGTGGCTCTCACTGCCATCAGTGGATAGGACTGTGCTTAGTAAAGCTGTCTCTGAAGCTGAGGCTGGTCGGTCACCCACATGTCACCGTCTCTCCTGGAACAGGTTCTGCTTGCTCTTTAGGGGGCCAGGGTGGTCTGCTCCGTCTGGAATCAGAGTCGGCCGAGCTGGGTTGGGGTGTGGCCAAGGTGTAGCAGATCGAGGGCTTCCTGGGGTTGCGGGTGGGGAGGCAACATGTAGGTCTCAGACTGTCCAGCGTGGAGGTGGCCGTGTGGGGGGTGATGGGCACTGGGATCGGAGGCTCTTGACGCGCCGCTTCCCACCAGGTAAATATTGCTTTGACACCCAGCTTCGGATCAAAGCTGCGTGATGGAACTTGTATCAAGGATGTGGCCGATGGCCCGTGTCAGCTTGTTGGAGTTAAAAAAAATATATTTTAATTTGTTCGGTTCTCTGGGGAAATTACCAGAGCCTGCATGTGATAATCAGCTTTCAGAAAACCTGAAATTATTCAGGCCACAAAAATGAGATTTTTAATCTACATAAATAAAGAAGTCTTTTTTGCTCCACTCCTCTTTTTTTTTTTTTTTTTTTTGAGAGGAAGGGAGATTTAAGAAATTTCGAATTCATTCCTCCCCTTCTCCCCCAGGACACTGCCATTAGCGGTGGTAACAACACGCATAGACCACTGGTACCTGGTCCAACATCTTCATGAGAATTTTCTCTTTCTAGTCTAAACTTCATGCCAACTCTTAAGGTGGGGGGGTGATAAGTATTGCTCCCCCTTTTATGGAGGAAAGTGAGAAGTTGAGATTTGCCCAAGTTCACTGCTTACTGAGAAGCTGAGATTTGCCCAAGTTCACTGCTCACTGAGAAGCTGTGATTCGCCCAAGTTCGCTCGGCCGATGGGTCGCAGAGTCGGGACTGGAACCCAGTTCTTCCGGCAACTGGCTCAACACTCTTCCACCTTACAGGGCAGCCGCCAGGTGGCACTAGTAGGAGAGGGTCTCAAAGAGAATGGAGGCGGGGCGCCTGGGTGGCTTAGTCGGTTAAGCGTCCGACTTTCGCTTAGGTCATGATCTTGAGGTTCGTGGGTTCGAGCCCCACATCGGGCTCTGTGCTGACTGCCAGCTCAGAGCCTGGAGCCTGTTTCAGAGTCTGTGACTCCCTCTCTCTCTGACCCTCCCCTGCTCACACTGTCTCTCTCTCTCTCTCTCGTCGAAATAAATAAAACATTTTTTAAAAAAATTAAAAAAAAAAATAAAAGAGAATGGAGGTGATGAAAGTAGGTTCATGTCGCACTCTGCGCCCGTCAGGACCAGCGATGTTAAGTTGTGGTGACATGAAATCCCCGTGCTTTAACTTGTTAACACAAAGTCCCCTGTGGGTCCGTGTCCCCAAACTGCTTTGATCTCCTGACCCCTCTGTGCCAGTGTGAGGCCTCAGGGAGAATCGAGTCAGGGAAAGGGGGACCGAGGGGGGTTACATGTTGGGTTCTCACTGCTTCAGCCTAGAAGTGATGGAATTCAATGCGGGCTGTGTGGCCCTGCCCAGGGGACACGAGCGGGGCCACCGTGTCTTCTGCGTGTCCCGGAAGGGGAGGAAGACCACGATGGGTGACTGCCGTGCCGAAGGGAGGCCAGGGGGCTGCGCTGTGGTGTGGGATCCCCTCGGACAAACACCCGTGTCACAGATCCGAGGAAAGCAGTTTCCTGCTACCGGAAGTCACGCTGGAGGCCCCTCTGAGTGACAGACACTTAGCAGGACTAAACCCCGCAGCCTGTCCTGGGGGTCTGGATGACGGTTCTGGGTTCGCGATGCCAATTTTACGGATACCATTTTCCCGGTTCAACCTTCAAGGATGCGCCTCGATCTGAGGAAGCAAAGTCCGGGATGTGAGGGAGGCCCACCCCGATTTGGCCCCTGACGCCTCCTTTGTGCTCATTGTTACCACCCCACCCCCTGCTGTCACCCAGGTCACTCTCCTCCCTTCCGGCCTCGACACGCGGTGGCCGGCGCCTTGCCTCGCTCTCCCTCGCTGGCTCCTGACAGTTACACTCGGCGCAGGCCTAGCTGGTCCACAGAAGCAACTGAACACACACGTTTGTTAAGGAAACACAGGGGCGACATATGAGTGGGTGAGCGAGGCCTGACTGGACAGTGTGACACGATTGGCCCCCACGTCCTTCTCTGTCAGCTGTGCGCTAAGCCATTGTCTAGATGCTTAGTTTTGAGCTCTACCCCTGTTTCTCTTGATCTCAGCATCCGGGCTCTTGGTAAATACCCTGATATTTCACTACTTTCCCTTAAAAGCAGTGGACCTACCATATTTTAGTGTAAAATGTCTGTTTCTTTAGCAGGGTTTCAAGTCATGTGATAACACACGGAGGGTGGCAGTGTCCTTAGATGCCTGAAGTGTTCGGCTTCTCATCCCCAGGTTGTTGTCCAGCGGGTCCAGAGTCTCACTGTGGGGGGATGAAGGTCCCCGAGATGGGGGTGGTGGTTGCACACCACTGAATGCACTGAACTGTACGCTTAAACAGAGTTGAGGGGCGCCTGGGGGCTCAGTCAGTTAAGCGTCCGACTTCGGCTCAGGTCATGATCTCGTGGTCTCTGGGTTCGAGTCCCGCATAGTCTCTGTGCAGACAACTCAGAGCCTGGAGCCTGCTTCAGATTCTGTGTCTCCTTCTCTCTCTGCGCTCCCCTGCTCATGCTCTTTCAAAAATGAATAAATGTTCAAAAAAATTTTAAAAAGTCAAAATGGTAGATTTTAGAATTAGACATTAGTTTTAGAACTACACATTATTGTTATATATATAATTAGCAATTATATATGGAATTTCTAGTATATCTACTAGATACGATATTAATTACATTGTTACGTATTGTATCATCATAGGCAAGTGACAGGCACACACTGTTGAGTTTAGTCCCACGCAACTAGACTGCAGCCAGTTTCACGCTAGTGTGTGTGATTGCTTCTGCGTGGGCCAAGTGCATTTTGGCTCCCTGGCTTCTTATTTAGGAAAGTTATTCTCCAAATGAGACTCATTCTGGCTCAGTAGAAACATCCTCCACCTCGTCTCCCTAGATGAAAAGCCCAGCTCAGTGATTTCCAAATCTTTTCTGAACTATCACCAGCCTCTTTTGGTATTTTGTTTCCCCCATTCTGAGAGAATTTGCTTTCAAAAACAGTTTTATCTGTCTTCGTCTTTCTCTGAGTGACTTATATCACTTAGCGTATGATTTCACTCCTATGTGGAATTCAAGAAACAAAACTAAGGAGTAAGAGGAAACAGAGGGACAGACCCAGAAACAGACTATTTTTGAGAGAGAGAGAGAGACAGAGTGAGCGGAGGAGGGGCGGAGAGAGAGGGAGAGAGAGACTCCCAAGCCAGCTCTGCACTGTCAGCACAGAGCCCACACAGGGCTCAAACCCACGAACCATGAGATCATTATCAAGACCTGAGCCGAAATCAAGAGTCAGATGTTCTACAGACTGAGCTACCCCGGTGACCCAAGACTCTTTAACTGTGGAGAGCAAACTGCTGGTCCCCAGAGGGGAGGTGGTTGCGGGGATGGGGGAAATACGTGGTGGGGATTAAGGAGCGCATCTGCTGTGATGCACGCAGGGTGAGGTACGAAAGTGTTGAACCGCTGGATTGTACACCTGAAACTAATTATTACACTGTAAGTTAACTGTACTTGAATTAAAATATAAATTAAAAAAAAACCCAACCTATGTTAGTTCTTCCCCCTGCCTTTATTAAGTAACGACTCATTTGTCCACCCCATGCCGACATAACTAGACACCTGTCACTGGCCAGCAGTGATTGGCTGGGGCAGCTGGTCTGTCCAC
The DNA here is from genome assembly GCF_008692635.1 of Crocuta crocuta. NCBI lineage: Eukaryota > Metazoa > Chordata > Mammalia > Carnivora > Hyaenidae > Crocuta > Crocuta crocuta. The sequence goes on from NW_027532592.1 coordinate 646,034, forward strand.
ATTGATTCAATATAATGGCTGCATTTGATACCATGCATAATGAATAAACGTGCTGTTTCCCTGCGGCGTTTGACATACACCAGCACCGTCACCTCCAAGGCCACCAAGCAAGTGGCCTGCATTCCACTTGCTTCTGGCACATTTCCTTTAAGAGTCCTGGTGCCCGGCATGCCTGGTGCTGGCGCGGGGCTCCCGGAGGTCTGGTGGTAGATGCCCAGTCAGGGGAGCAGATTGGATCTGTTACGTGCCAGTGACATACGATGGCAACATCTCAGGGGTGGTATGCCTGCTCGTCCTCCCGGACTGGAACTTTGCTGCCACATTCTGTTTGTGCTTTACTGATCAACAAGAGGAAGACAAATCTAGAGACCTGCTTGAAAACAGGCACATTGTATTCGATTCTGTATTATTAAAAGATCTTAAAGGCTGAGCCTTAATTTTCTTCTCTGGAGAAGGAAGAAGTTGGACTAAGCTTCCTTCCAGCTCCAGAAATTCTAAAGTTCTAGCTAACAAAGAACACTATTAAGGGGGTCCTAATCGCCCTTGCATTGTTCTGTCCGGCGGCTCCAGGGGGTGCTTTTTCTGGGCTTCAGGAGGGTATTGCTGTCCCTTGGGGTTGATTGATCTGTTTGTTCTAAGCTGGAGGAGGTGGGAGCTACACGGGAGGCCATTTGTTTGGGGCACTGGTGAGAAAAACAACCCGAGCACCTAAACGTCTCCTTGGGGAATGGAGTAAGTCTCAAGGACACGCACGTGGCACCGGTGGTTTGATCTGAGGGAGAGGAATAAGTGGGGATGCCAGGGGAAGCCGGGGCAATGGCCTGGGGCCAAGGCGTGGTGAGAAGCAGAGAGCCCCGAGTGTGCAGCCAGAAGGACTTGGTTTCCTTAAATCTCCAGGAGGCGGACCCCCATTCCAGAGGCTGACTCTTCTCAGCATGCCTCTGGTCGTTTCCCTCGAGCCCCTTCAGACTTGATGCCAGATCGGAATGTGGTGTTTCTTGCCAGCGATGGGAAGATCTTCCGGTGAATAGACTCAAGACCTAAAACAAGAGAACTTTGTGAGAGTAGAGTGGCCACTGGGTTTTATCTTTCTCCAACAGCCCTGAAAACAGGGGGCACCCGCGGGAATTTAACACTTTTGAGCAATGTAATGTCTCTAAGATTATAGGTTACGCTTCACCTCATTTCCAGGTCAGAATAGCACTAGGCCTTCCTCTGAGGCAGACTCCTCTAGAAACAGAGATGAGGCAAATCTGTTCTGTTCTTAGTTCATGTGGCCTCTGTCTTGAGGGCTAAGAACTCAGATCTAGAAGAACCTGAAGGATATCAAATTTAAGTCTGGGTCAAATCAGCAAATATTTATTTATTAATGTTTGTTTATTTTTGAGAGAAAGAGCATGAGTGTGGGCAGGGCAGAGAGAGAGGGAGACAGAGAATCTGAAGCAGGATCCAGGCTCCCAGGTGTCTGCACAGAGCCCAACGTGGGGCTCGAACTCACGGACCGTGAGATCATGACCTGAGCCGAAGTCAGATGCTTACCCAGCTGAGCCAGCCAGGCACCCCAGCAAATATTTATTAAGTACACACAAAAGGCAGGGCGCTATAGACAAAACAGATCAATCCATCAACATGAATACTTGCCCCTGGGGAGCAAAGGCAATACAATGAATGGCTGGCAAATACAGGTGTGAATTCCACTTAGTCTCCACAAGATGAAAGAAGAAGATGCTTCTGGAAAGAGAATTGTGCCAGCATCTGTGTGACTATCCCTCCGGGGCTTGGCTGGCTGTCCCCACTGCTTCTGCAGGGGACTCTCCTTGCCCTGAGGGCGCATACCCGGTAGAATGACTTGCCCACCAGCGTCCAGCTGGCTCCTGAGCTTGGGTAAACGGGTGCCAGAATTGTCCTGGGGCTGAAAATTGTCATTTTCAGATGCCGACCTTTCACAGCGGGACTTTGCTGTGACTCTTGAAGATCATAGGGCTAAGACACAGGACGAGGAGGGTGAGTTTGTTTGGGAGACTCTGACATACTCATTTGGGTTCTGGGGGGAAAGATGGTTCTGGGAACTCAGTCAGCTGTGCATGACTTCACTCTTGTGGCTGCTCGTGTGTCTGTTTGTTATTCCTGCGATATAACATGGCCAGGCTAGGTCAACACGGGCTAGTGAGACAAGGTCTACAGGGCAAAGGAAAGAGAAAAGGGTTTCTCAAAGGCAAGGACAACTTACTACTTAAGAGCAGCCTAGACTGAGAGGTAACTGCAACGTAACAGTTGCATTTTATCCTTAGGAAGAGGAGCAACTTTATCAATAGGAAAAATACATCAAGGGATATTTGGATCATGGTTCTTGGGGGGATTTATATCAGTCTGTATTTCTCTTCTGGTTAACATGCATCTTTAGCTGGGAGGAAACATCTAAGATGCACAAAGCATCACACCCTGGAAAACAAAGCTGGGGGGTTTTGTCAATGATGGGGAGGGACGTGGTGCAACGTTGAGTCTGTGGTTATTCTTTTTTTTTTTTTTAATAGTTTATTGTCAAGTCAGTTTCTATATAACACCCAGTGCTCATCCCCACAAGTGCCCTCCCCCATGCCCATCTCCCCCCTTCCCCTCTCCCCCACTCCCATCAGCCCTCAGTTTGTTCTCAGCATTCAAGAGTCTCTCATGGTTTGCCTCCCTCCCTCTCCCCCCTTCTTCTCCCCCACGGTCCTCCATTAAGTTCCTCCTAATCCTCCTATGCGTGTAAACATATGGTATCTGTCCTTTTCTGCCTGACTTATCTCACTCAGCATAACACCCTCAAGTTCCATTCACGCTGCTACTGCACGTGGCCAGATTTCATTCTTTCTCATTGCCATGTAGTATTCCATTGTATTGCGGTTATTCTTTAATAGGAAAAATGCCTTCTGAGGTGCCAGGAGATTCAAGGGGAGGGGGAGGCTTTCGTTCTGAAGTTGGACGATCTGGCAGAAGCACAGTAGGAAATCAGAGGCATAGAAAGGTCTCCAGAGGGGCCATTGGGAGAGATGGGGACAGGAAGGAAGGTAACCAGGAGGAGGAAACGCTGGTGGTTGGTGGTGTAGACTGTCCGGGCTCTCAGCTAGGCTGGGGCAGACCGCCAAGGGCTTTGAGTTTGATGTGATCACTCTGCAGACCTCAGGGAACAATCCAGCGCGGCTGTGGGCATTCTTTCCCCTGAAGTTACAGCTCCCAGGGTGCAAACGACAGAAAGCAAAACATGAGTGGACCAGACGTCACACAGCTATGCGGCGACAGGTCCGGATCTGAGTCCCTCACTGACTCCGACTTCTAGGAACTTTCTGTCCTTCTGCTTTCGTCTGCTGCGCTCGCCGACTTCGGGAATCTTTACGGCTGTCATCATTTGGTGTAAATAACAGCCCGCCGAAGAGCGGGCGACAATGTGGCAGTTTGCTGGGCTGCTCCTTGCTCAGCATTCCTCACGGAGGCTCCTGCTGCTGGCCGCGTGCCAGGCCTGACAAACAGCCATGAAAACGACTTGGCACAAGGTGATTTTTTAAAAATTCTTGTTGAAGTGACTCCATGACTGCATCTTTCGTGCTTGGTAAGATAATTGCTATGTTGTTTTTTGATTTAGATCAAAAGAAACATTGATACAATGATTTCCTGTACCTGGATTACAGAATGTTCTGTGATCTCTGAGCCGCGTCTTTTTGCGTGTACATCTCAGGCAATGCCTGTCCTTCCTTAAAAATGTATCTACAGGGGCGCCTGGGTGGCTCAGGTGGTTAAGCTGACTTCGCTTGGTCGTGATCTTATGGTTTGTGAGTTCGAGCCCCGCATCGGGCTCTGTGCTGCCAGCTCAGAGCTTGCAGCCTGCTTCGGGTTCTGTGTCTCCCTCTCTCTCCACCTCTCCCGCTCATGCTCTGTCTCCCTCTCAAAAATAAATACACATTAAAAAAATTTTTAAAAATGTATCTACAAATTACTTGGGATGCACTGTGATTAGAGTTGCAGCTCATTTTCCAGAAATTTTGTGAATTACTTGAATCCTGTGATCTCACTACGTATGGGGTCCGGGGTCCGTTTCTGCCGTTGAACTGGAGAAGAAAAGATTGTGCTCAAAAATGCATCCCGGTGGCTTTGCGAACATGTGAGTGGAAGCATTTTGAGGGTCAGGTTCATGAGTCCGTGGTATTTTTCTATTGCACCTCTGACATGGATCGCTCAAGAGGGAATGCTTTGCTAGCATGGAAAGACAGGCTCAATGTTATCATCTTATCTCCTGTTATCATGTACCTTAGGAAATGTATTTCTTCTTGGAAATCTATAAGTTTTCTTGAAGAAATGACATTGTGTTGTTAGAAATACCTGTAACTTACATTTGTTCAGAATGTTACTGTCCACACTGTGCTTTCATATATTTTATTTTATTTGACTGTTACGATGGTCAGCGCTGTGAGGCAAATCAGCTATCGTTATTCTTTTTTTTTTTTTTTGATGTTTATTTTTGAGAGAGAGAGACTGACAGAGTATGAGCAGGGGAGGGGCTGAGAGAGAGAGAGGGAGACACAGAATCTGAAACAGGCTCCAGACTCTGAGCTGTCAGCACAGAGCCTGACATGGGGCTCGAACTCATGAGCCATGAGATCATGACCTGAGCTGAAGTTGGACGCTTAACCGACTGGGTCCCCCAGGTGGCCCCCAGGTGCCCCCCAGGCTTTCTTACCCCAGCCTTTCCCTCTTAGACAAACCTGGCCATAGTAGGCTAGATCGGTTATAATTGAGGAGCCTACATTGATACATTGTCACGAACAGAGTGCACGGTTTACGTCAGGGTTTGTTCTTTGTGCTGTCCATTCTAAGAGTTTTGACAAACGTGTCACAACATGTCACCATTACGGTACACACAACATGAATGTTTCCTTGCCCCAAACATCCCCTGTGCTCACCCCTCCTTCCTCTCTAACCCCTGGCAACCGCTGACTGTTTTACCTGCTCCACAGTCATTGTTTTGTCTTTTCTAGAATGACTTGTAGCTGGAATTGTACTTCATCCTTCTACTAACTTTTCAGGCCCCAGTATTTCCCCTTCATTGTTTATATCAATAGCAGTGACAGAATTTACCATGTTTCTATTTGAGATAAAACATTTTCATGAACAGGTGACATTTTTTTTTCACCACCGTCTCCTGAGCTCATTCTTAGTACCGGTTGGAATATGGTCAGTGGATTTCTGTCTTGATTAAAATGCCCTTCCTAACATAACCTGATTTTCCTCTGAGGAAAATCCACAAGAATCTTCTACTGTAGCCTAACTGAGATTGTTCTCCAAGAGAACTTTACCTATTTCAGTTGAGAAAACGGAAACATTGGTAGAGGAAAAGTCTCGCCCAAGTAAAGACATCAGGAGAAGAGAAATAAAAGCCAGCGCTCCCTTATCCCCATCGGAGATTCTGCGGAGTTTAGCCACGATTGGCCAATACCCGCAAAAGAGAGACCTTGAAAGGAGAGGGCAATGCCTGTTGGCTCAGCCCATCGACACATGAGCTCTGATGGTGGTGGCAGAAGTCATGGATTCAATCCTCATGTGAGTTCGTGGGTTACCTCGGAACTCACCTTTAAGTTCTAGAAGCCGTCAGGGGGGCACATGTGGTACCCCTGGGTCATAAGGGGAACCTTGACAGCAAGTTTATTTCTCAAGTCCCCTTTACCCCAAACCCGGGAATAAAGAAGGTCAAATGCGCCGACCACACACAGGCAGATCAAACACATGATTTTCTTTTGCTTGAAGGGTTTGAACACGAGCATTGGTTGAAGGAAAAGAATACGTTCTGAAGTTATTTAATAGTGGCTAAAGCAGCAACAAACACATTGAGTAACTTATGCATTTGCTTGACGTGCTTATTTATTGTGGGTTTTCTGTTGCCTGGGTGGTAATTGCTTATAAGTATTAGTGATGCCCAGAGCGGCAAAAAGATGGAGGGATATAAACACTGAGTAAACCTTCTTGCTTTGTAACAGGGACAGAGTACTGTATTAAAAAGCTAACCGCAGGTTCGCTGATGGCTTCTGCTTGCTTTTCTGGTGCTCGGGTAATAAATACGGGTGTTTTTAACCTCGTCAGTTAGATGGCAGCGTACTCTAGTTGAGTGCAGCCCCAGCTTACAGGTCAGTTTCTCCAGTTTGCTCCTAAGTCAGTTATTGATACTGTATTGGGGTGCCCCAGGGCAAGTCACCTGATGTCTTCTGATCTCCCTTGCCACATCTGTAAAATGGGAATAATCATAGTGGCAGGTGGCCTTGACTTAGGACAAATGAGGCTATACCTAGAGGGAGTTTGGAGCTGTCGATATATAACCTTTTTTAAAAATGCTTGTTTATTTTTGAGAGAGAGAGAGACAGAGACAGAGATAGAACGTGAACCAGGGAGGTGCAGAGAGCAAGGGAGACACAGAATCCGAAGCAGGCTCCAGGCTCTGAGCTAGCTGTCAGCACGGAGCCTGATGTGGGGCTCAAACCCACGAGCATGAAATCATGACCTGAGCCAAAGTCGGATGCTTACGGACTGAGACACCTGGGCGCCCCCCGATACAACATGAAGCTGTGACGCAGGTGTCCAGATTAAAAGCATTTTAACATCAATATTTATTTTAGATGGCATGTGTACACATACATATATGTATATATTTTACTCACTATGTGTGTATTGTTATGTATAAGTGCGTATATCCACATATATGTGTGCGCACATATGTGTTTGCATATGTGTCTACGTGTGTGCATGTGCATAAATGTTTGCATGTATATATGCATATACGTGTGCCTGCATATGTGTGTACATGCATGTACACGTGTATGTACGCATATATGTGTATGTGTGCAATGCACATGTGCACATACATGTGCTGATATGTGTACATCTGTGTCAGTATATATGTCTGTGTATACATGTGTATATGAGCATGTACATGTGTGTGCACACATGCACGCACATGCATATTATGTGCATATACTTGCACACATATGTGTATGTGTATATACGTGTGTCAGTATATGTGTGTGTATATGTAATACATGTATGCCTGTCCCCTGTTTTGTGCTTTGCAGTTGCACAAAATTCTTCCAACAGGCATCACCCCACTTGACCCTCCCCAACAGTCTCTCAGGAGGGGGGGATGTTCTTGCATTCATTTTGTAACTATGGTTGAGAGAGTTTATGGTTCCTGAAACTTGATACACTTACCATGATTTTGAAATATGGGAAAAAGAACTTCACTGTAGACAAAAGTCACAATTTCAAGCCTGTTTGTAACCAAACTGTGAACACTTTTGGAAGAGTCACAAGAAATTCAGTACCTAAATTAAGAAGATCAGCCTTTGGAAAGGGGCCTCTTTTGATGGAGAAAGACCGAGCCGTTACGTATCACCAAACCAAAACTTTATGTGTTGGTTTGATTTCCCAGAGGGTTATGTTGAGGACGGTGTCCTTCAACCAGTCTGAAAATGCTACTTAAATTTGTTCTTAGGAAAGGCTCTACGGTACCACCTGTTCATGTAATTAATCTGTTAATGAATCCGTCTGTCTACCTGTTTAATTACTCATCCACTCGAAGCATTTACTAAGCTCCTACTGTGTGCCCCCAAGGAGTCCCCCACTGCAGCAGATGAGGGGAAGCAGTCAGTGTGGATGGATTTGGTCAGGATACTGCATAGTCTGGGTTGAGCAGGAAGTACATTTTCAGGCCTGGGATGGGCGCCATGTGGTGGACAGAGCTGGCCAGAAAAAAAGTGAAATCAGACAATATATTCAAGACGTCTGATCTTCAAGATGGGGACTCCTCATGGAAATTTGAGGTGTCCTGGCTGGGCAGAAAAAGACTTCTTTCAGGGGAAACCATAAAACAATGGTAGTGTTTCATACAAAATCCACGGGGGTTCTGGGAACATCCCTCTCCGAGGGCCTGGGGAGATCTCTGCAGAGAAAGTTCTCTGTACTGTAAGATTACGGAGGCTGTAGAGGATTGAAGCTGAGTGCTTTGGGTGGGGATTTGTTCTCTTCTCTTTTTATCATTTTGCCTCGGCTTAGTGCACAGGTCACTGGTATTTCTCTCTTGAATGGAGACATCTACTTCGGGGCCCTACACGGTCTTTGGAGGATGCAGCCCTTGCGGGACCCGCCACGGGGCCAGCCACGAGACCGGCCCGCCAAGCCGCAAGCACATCACTGCTGTGCTCTCGCAGACTTTGAGCCCAAGAGGAGACCCGAGACACCAGGCTTCTAAAGAAACTCAGTATCTGTTGCTGCCTCCTTGCAAACATACACAGGGCAGAATTAATCATTTTCTCCACACATTTAGGCCGTTCCTGTGTCTGTAGACAGTGGGACGGGACCCTTTCATCATTCGCCTTTGAACCTATGACAGACATGTAGTGCAATACCTGCCACATAATAGGTGTTTCATTAAAAACTATATTAAAAGAGTAAGAGCACCTGGGTGCTCAGTTGGTTAAGTGTCTGACTCTTGGTTTTGGCTCAGGCCATGATCTCACAGTTTGTGGGTTCGAGCCCCACGTCCAGCTCTGCGCTGACAGGGTGGAGCCTGCCTGGGATTCTCTGTCTCCCTCTCTCTCTGCCCCTCCCCCACTTGAGCAGTCTCTGTCCCTCTCAAGATAAATAAATAAACTTATAAAAAAATCCAGAAGAAGCTACAGTTTCTCCTAGATATTCTGGTGACAGAAAGGCAAAATATTTGGTTGGGCCAAACATCTAGCTAAGGGAGCGGGAGAGGGCATTTTACAAAAATCAGAGCTCATCATCGTCGTCACGTTCAGTCTGCAAATTTATAGATCTCTGCACTCAGTGGGCAGAGCCCTGACGTGTATCTATTTCTCAAGCCCTTATTTATTTTTATTTTTTTATTTTTTCATCTGTAACTTGTCTTTCCATTTTAAAAAAATTATTTCTTTAATTTACATCCAAGTTAGTGAGCATATAGTGCAACAATGATTTCAGGAGTAGATTCCTTAATGCCCCTTACCCTTTTAGCCCATCCCCCCCCAACCCCTCCAGCAACCCTCTAATTGTTCTCCATATTTAAGAGTCTCTTGTGTTTTGTCCCCCTCCCTGTTTTTACATAATTTTTGCTTCCCTGTCCTTATGTTCATCTGTTATGTGTCTTTAAAGTCCTCATATGAGTTAAGTCTTTGAAATGATATTTGTCTTTTTCTTACTAATTTTGCTTAGCATAGTACCCTCTGTTTCCATCCATGTAGTTGCAGATGGCAAGATTTCATTCTTTTTGATTGCCGAGTAATACTCCATTGTATGTATATGTGTATGTCTGTATATGTGTGTGTACACACACACACACATATACAGACATACACACACAAAACAGCTTCTTTATCTATTCATCCATAGATGGACACTTGGGCTCTTTCCATACGTTGGCTANTCTGTATGTGTGTGTGTGTGTACACACACACATACAGCTTCTTTATCTATTCATCCATAGATGGACACTTGGGCTCTTTCCATACGTTGGCTATTGTTGATAGCACTGCTATAAACATTGGGGTGCATGTGCTCCTTTAAAACACCACACCTGTACCCCTTGGATAAATACCTAGTAGTGCAATTGCTGGATTGTAGGGTAGTTCTGTTTTTAATTTTTTGAGGAACCTCCACACTGCTTTCCAGAGTGGCTGCACCAGTTTGCATTCCCACTAGCAGTGCAAAAGAGATCCTCTTTCTCTGCATCCTCACCAGCATCTGTTATTGCTTGAGTTGTAATGTTAGCCATTCTGACAGATGTGAGGTGGTGTCTCATTGTAGTTTTGGTTTGTATTTCCCTGATGGTGAGTGATGTTGAGCATTTTTTTCATGTGTCTATTAGCCATCTGGAATAGTCTTCCTTGGAGAAGTGTCTGTTCTTATCTTTTGCCCATTTCTTCACTGGATTATTTGTTTTTTGTGTGTGTGTGTTGAGTTTGATAAGTTCTTTATAGATTTTGGATACTAACCCTTTATTTGATATGTCGTTTGCAAATATCTTCACCCATTCCAGTGGTTCCCTTTTAGTTTTGCTGATTGTGTCTTTCCTTTGCTGTGCAGAAGTTTTTATTTTGATGAGGTCCCAATAGTTCATTTTTGCTTTTGTTTCCCTTGCCTCTGGAAGCATGTTGAGTAAGAAGTTGCTGCAGCCAAGGTCAGGGAGTTTTTTCCTGCTTTCTTCTCGAGGATTTTGATGGCTTCCTGTCTTACATTTACGTCTTTCATCCATTTGAGTTTATTTTTGTGTACGGTGTAAGAAAGTGGTCCAGGTTGATTTTTCTCAAGCACTGATGTTTTTAAAGTACTTGGTAGAGGTCCTTCCATATGACAAAATCATGAGTCTTATTTGAGTCGTTCGGGTTTTGGCAAAGAACCCAGAGTCCAATGAGGGGTAAGTATCATCCTTCACTTCGAACAGCTCATTTGCAGACATGAGCTTAAAAGCAAGTCCATTCCATCAAGCGCCACTTAGTCCTCAGCCCAGGAAATCATAAAGATGAGTCTAATCTCCGTTTCATCCAGCCTCCTGATTTTAGGAATATGAGCTTCAGTTTGACCCAGTTAATATTACAGCAGCTTCGAAGTCCCAGGTCCAGGGTGTGATTGGGGACTTTGCAGCCAGAACTGCGGTTGTGATCTTGACCATGGTCACCATTCCCCTGCGGGCTGCTCAGGAGCACTGTCTCCATTGCTGCTTTCTCGTGGGAAGACCTTGGAAGGCAAGCAAAGCACGCGGCAAAACAGCGTTTGATGTAGAGGTGGGCAGGGTGCAGATGGCCTCTCCCCTGCTCCGAGTAGATCGGGGCACCTAACATAAAGATCAGAAGTGCCTGACAGGGTATGAGTGAGTGCAGACGCCTGAGAAGTAAGCTGGGCTCCTGGTAGGTAGGTGCTCACAGTGGTTGCAGTCCGTCTAACCGATGCATTTCCCATGTGAGCAGAAGTCATCAAGCAATGGCACTTGAGCTCCTGACCTCACTTTTGTTGTCGTGAGGCTGTTCCATATAGAAAGAAAACAAGTGCATAGAATATTCCAGCAGAACCAGTGGTAATATGATTTGGTAGGTGGGTTATTTTGGGCTACTTAGCAAAATAACATTTCTGGATGGTGGGAAATGTGCTCAGCTCCTCACGAGGTCAGTGAAGAGGGCCTTTTTTTTTTTTCTTTCTTTTCTTCCCACTGAGGTGGCACCTTGGCCTCAGCCCAGGATGGGATTTATTCCAGGGCCACCAGGCACAGGTTTGGGGCCATTTTCTCTTCCAATTCCTTTGGCCTCCTAATGCTTAGAAATGTTGGCTTTCACGAAGAGGCCAGGACAGGTCCCCATGTATGCCAGGGCTTTGGCTGTGGCCTTGCCAAGAGGAAAGGCAGGCTGAGCTCCATGGCTCACGTCCATCACAGAAGCCAACTCAGGACTATCTTTTGGTTTACACGGAGTTAGCAGGTATTTCCCTGTCCTGAAGTATTCTATTCATGACTTGAAAAATCCACATGTTTGCCAATAATTGGAAAACATGGAACTGGAAGGTGGTTTGAAAGTCATCTTTTGGCCAGATTCCAGTCTGTTTCCTCCCTTTGCAGATGGAAGTGAGGCCCCAAGATGCCAGGCAGTGAGTGGGAGTCCTTCTCTCTGCTTTCACATTCCCCACTTCAGTCTTCATTTTTTCTCTCCCCCATTTTTCTTTCCTTTCTGTCCTGTCCTTTCCCACTCTTTATAGTCTGAAGAGGTTCAAAAAATGTTACAGCCACAAAGATGCTGGGCCCAGGGGCAGAGCCAAGTTTTGGGAGACGGGAAACCTTTGGTTTGGGGAGATCTTTCAGAACGAGAAGGCAGTGTTGACTTTCTTGCGGTGAACATCTTATTCTGTTTGATTGTCACACAGGTTGTTTTACTGTTGACCCTTGAACAACATGGCTTTGAACTGTGCAGGTCCATTTATAGGCAGAATTATTTCAACAAGCAGAGGCCAGTACTGTAAATGTATTTTTTCTTCCTTATCACTTTGTTTTTTAAAAAAAATTTAATGTTTATATTTGAGAGAGAGAGACAGAGTACAAGCAGGGGAGGGGAAGAGGGAGAGGGAGACACAGAATCCGAAGCAGGCTCCAGTCTCTGAGCAGTCAGCACAGAGCCTGACACGGGGCTCGAACTGACAAACCATGAGATCGTGACCTGAGCCGAAGTCAGAAGCTCAATTGACTGAGCCACTCAGGTGTTCCTTCCTTATCACTTTTCTAATAACACTTTTTTTTTTTCTCTAGCTTCCTATATTATAGGAATGCAGTATGTAATATATACAGTGTACAAAATACGTGTTTAGTTAACTATGTATATTACCGATAAGGGTTCTGGTCAACAGGAACTCCTAACCTCCCAATTATTCAACTGGAGTTTTCACTTCTTGTTTCCCTTCCTCATGCCCTGGTCTCTCCTTCCTCCTAACTTTTAGCAACAACCTATCTCTAGAAGCCCACATTCGCTGGAGTGTACAGTAGGGACTCTTGACCTGGGATTTACGAGTCCCAATTCCCTTGATACCACGTACTGAGAAAAGGTCTCATTAATTTCATAATTAGGACAATTCCCATGTACTGAGTGCTTCCTGTATCTCAGGTGCTGCATGATTCTGCTCCACCAGGATCTCAGAGGGCTCTGTGGCCCCGGAAGAGTCCAGAACCACTGTTTCATAACATTGACTGTGAAGTCTAGCCTCTGACTTCTTCTAAGATGACTACAAACATCTAAGTATTTGTAGGTATTTTTTCTGTTAAATGTTCTATTTTCCAGTGCTTTGAGACATGAGACCAGTGCAAGAAAAAAATGGGCATTTTCTATTTTTAGGAAGGGAATATTTTAGTGGTAGAGTTTATCAGACATCAGGGACTTGTGACTTCCAGAAAATGATAATAGGTAACTGGGGATTGAAGGAATGCCTTTATCCTAGATACGAGAGGAAACCCTAGGCTGTGGCAACAAGTGGCAGTGAGTGGGACCATCTGGTCCTGTCAGAGCTGGCGGGAGAGTGACAGGTGACGGAGGGCAGTGTGGCAGGTCTGTGCTTGGCTGAGGAGGGTGTGCAGGGGGGTGGCCCCAACTGGGGCGGGAGACCTGGCTTTGCTCACTCCCGTGCCACTTGGAGGGTGTCGTGATGAAGGAGTCAATGATTCCTTTTTTGGGTCTCAAGCCTACCATGTGCAAAAATAAGGGATTATATTAGGACTAAGGGCCCTTACAGCCTCAGTCTGTTCATTGCTTTTGATTAATTAAGGAGAGAGAGAGTGTGAGCTGGGAAGGGGCAGGGAGAGAGAGGGTGAGAAAGAATCCCAGGCAGGCTCTGTGCTGTCAGCACAGAGTCCAACATGGGGCTCAATCTCATTCTCCTGAACCGTGAGATCATGACCTGAGCCAAGATCATGAGTCGGATGGACACTTAGCTGACTGAGCCACCCAGGCATCCTATCAGTCTATTCTTTTTTTAAAAAAAATTAAAATTTATTTATTTTTGAGAGAGAGAAAGAGAGAGAGAGAGCAAGCATGAGTGTACGCACATGAGTGGAGGAGGGGCAGAGAGAGAGGGAGACACAGAATTGGAAGCAGGCTCCAGGGTCTGAGCTGTCAGCACAGAGCCCGATGTGGGACTTGAACCCACGAACCATGAGATCGTGACCTGAGCTGAAGTTGGACGCTTAACTGACTGAGCCAGCTGGGCACCCCATCAATCTATTCTTAAACATAAATACAGTTGACTCTTGAATAACATGGAGGTCAGGGGCACCAGGTCCCTGTCCAGTATCCATCCATAACTGTTGACTCCCCCAAAACTTAACTGCCATAGCCTACTGCTGACTGGAAGGAAGCCATACAGATAACATAAGCAGTTGATCAGCATTTGTTTGGTATCTTCTATGCATCATGTACTGTATTTTTACAATAAAGCAAATTAAAGAAAATACTATTAAAACCTCAAGACAGGAAGGTACATTTACAGAACTGTGCTGTATTTATTGGGAAAAATACACACATAAGTGGACCCACTCTGTTCAAAGCCATGCTGTTCAAGAGCCAACCGTATATCTCCAAAGTAGGCCAAGATAATGAGTCAGTACTTGTAACTGCACTTTGCCCGTCTTCCTCATTTGGGTATCTTCTACTCATTTTATTGATAAATTACCAGATCTGGAAAGTGGATAGCTAAATTTCATGCCCGTACGCTATGCATAACTCATGCTATGTCTGTGATGTGATCTGGACAGTTCTGAGAGTGGCTTTGTGACCTCCACCTGACACCAGGCTCCTTCTAGCAAAGATGGGGAACTATGAGGATACACTTGGTTGGTTTATAAAAGCCCAGGGATGGGCCCCAGGGTATCTGATGATGGTAGCTCTCTCAGGGGACTTGTGGAGACAGGCGGCAGAACCGCGGGTTGGACTTAACCGGCATATTTCCTTCACGCGTGTAGGGAGAGCCAGATCCTCTTCAGCTCTTGATGCCCATGCACCCTCTGTGCTGCACTGTGTGTTATTATTAACATGTTATAATCTATTAGAAGGTAATTTTCTCTAATTTTGTGTCATTTTGCCATTCTGTGCAAGAGGCATTAGCTTGTGGATTAAAATGTGGGCATTTGGATTTCACCAGAAAAAACCAGCCGAGTTCAGAGGCTTTAACAGCAGCAGTATGTTTGAAAAGGTTTAGCCATTCCTGCCATTTTTCCTTTTTGTGGAGAGGGGGCAGGAGAGGAGGAGAGGAGGAGGGGTGAGAGAAGAGAGGAGGAGCTGAGGAGGGGAGGGGAGGAGGAGAGGGGAGGGGAGGGAAGAGGAGATGAGAGGAGAGGAGAGAAGCAGTCCCTGGAGAGTATTTCCAGAGCATGTTGCTCAGGGGACACTGAATGCTGGCGTTGAACCAGCCTTGCACGGGCTCTGTTCTGAACCCAGAGTTGCCGGGCCTCAGAGGAGATCTGAGTCTCGGGGCTGTCAGCCCACCAGACAGGGAAGCAGCCGTCACCAGTGCCGTGAGTTACAAGGGCAGAGTTGATTTATATAAATACGCAGTTGTTCTTGACTGTGGCTGTAACACGCTCATCCCACTGGCTCTCGGGACTTGAACCAGACAGATGGGGTTTCCAGAACAAGCCATGGACTGCTGGGAGCAGCAAGGCGGGGTGAGGGGAGAGTCTGGAAGTCCAGGCCATCCACACAGGGGTGGCACTGTCCGGTCCCCTCCCCTCCGTCTTTCCAGCAGCCACATGGCTGGAGGTCATGATGCCATCCATGGGCGCACTCGCCGTTCACCTCTCTCACCCATTGCTGCTTTGGCTGGTCTCCCACTTCTCTCCTGTATGACCTAGAGGCTCATTAGATTGTGTCACAGTGGACCCTAACTAAATATTTGTTACGCAAACAATGCAGTGCTAGATACACAGTCAATTAAATCAAGAGAGGATCTAGATATTAGGAGCCTATGTTTTCTGAAAGGACACTAGACCCTACCTTGGGCTGGCCTGAGGAGGGGTCAGACGTGGGGGTGCAGAGAAGTGGAGGCTGAGGCCCCTGAGGAGGGTGGGCGATGAACAGTAGCATAGCTCCGCAGGAGACCCCACCCGCAAAGTTTTTTTTTTAAGTTTATTTACTTATTTTGAGAGAGAGACAGACAGACAGCGTGCACTCATGTGAGCAGGAGAGGGGCAGAGAAAGAGAGAGAATCTCAGGAGGATCTGTGCTATCAGCACAAAGCTCCGACTTGGGGCTTGGCCTCATGAACCCTGAGAACATGACCTGAGTTGAAGTTGGACGCTCAACTGATTGAGCCACTATGTAGTAAATTTTAGAAGAATCTTACAAGGCCACTTTGAGGAGTGGCAGGGCCCAAGTTAAAAAAAAAAATGTTATATAGCCCTTGGCACTCTTTATATTCAAAATAAAAGAATGTTATAACTTGATATGTCACTCAAGAATAAATAACTCCAGGTGCTTTTTTTTTTTTTTTAAAGTGTTTAATCATTTTTGAGAGAGACAGCATGAACAGGGGAGGGGCAGAGAGAGAGGGGGGGTCAGCGGATCCGAAACGGGCTCTGCATTGATAGCAGAGATCCCAATGAGGGGCTCGAATTCACGAACTGTAGGATCCTGACCTGAGCCAAAGTCAGACCCTCAATCGAATGAGCCATCCAGGCGCCCGTAACTCAAGGTGCTTTGAAGGAAGGCCTTCTATCATCTAAGAATTTAGCTGAAAGTACGATTTGAAACTTGTTGAAGGAAATTGGAGGGAGCCAAATTTGTCAAAATACTGCATCCATCCTGAAATAAGGGGCTGTCTGTGGCAGAGATCTGCACTGTGCCGTGTGAGGCATGGTTCCTGGAGAGCCCGAGGCAGGGCTTGTGAACTGTCACTTTATTGGTGGCGGCAGAGGAAGGACTTGGTTTTGCACGAGGCCTGGTTGGCAGGGAGGTTTGACAGCGACACCTGGATGTGGATGACACGTAGGCAGAGATCCACACGACTGTCACCGTATTCTACGTAACGCATGGTAATAAAATGATGCGTAGAGCGTGCTGGCATGTACTTTGTACATATGCAGGAAATGAGGGTTCTTTTCGCTGAGATTTTAGGGCTCTTTTCGATCGAGGTGCGCGTCAGGAGAGCCAGTAAGAGTGTGACTATGTGCTGGGTTAAGCTGCTGTAGAATCTTCTTGTACCGGTGGTTGAAGAGAGTGTGTGTAAACCTTCCTTTGAACTGTCATGAGTTCATTCAGGCACATGACTGAAAGTGACATGAGCCTGCCCGTCTCCCAGGGGTCAGGTGAGAGTGGGTATAACATTTCAGGACAGAGCAGGGGTTCTCGCTTTTAATGAGTCTCCACTCCCCAGATCTGGATTTGCAGTTTGAAACGTGTTCTTCCTTGTGCTTCTGAATGTCAGAAGTTAAGCACTTCCTTCTTGGTTTTTTTCCCCCTAGAAAATTCTTGACTGAAGGAGCTTCTGTCTGGTCTAACATTCCCTCCCTCCTAGGTTGTGTCAGTCCTTCCACCTTTCTCCTGCTTTCCCCTGCACACCCCCTCCCCACCACTGCTGGCATCACACTAGCGTCTCCCGGAAGCCACAGCCCCCCTGAGACTCACAAGGGGTTGTGGGGTGCTCACGTCAGCCTGTTACGCTTCTCTGTGCTTTGCACAAGACAGTGAGGATTCTTGGCCGGGTTGCCAGCTCGAGACACTGTACTTGGCTTTGCTGTGCTTTGGGAGGGTGGCCGTGACTTTTGTTCAGCACAAGGCCTCTCGTCGGCATGCAGGGACTGGCTTTGTTGGTCGGTGGTGGGGTGAGAGGCAAGTTCAGAAGCAGGAATGGACTGCTCGGGAATGTCTGGAGAGACTGTACTTGGGTCTATCCGAGTAAAATCCACAGGATGAGGGCAAAATGCGGGCTAGGTAGGCGGATGAAGCCACATGGATGGTATGAGAGGCTGTAATTGGGTAGCAAGAATCAGAGGACCGGTAGAAAAGAAGACAGTGGAAAGCACATAAGGGAAAATAAAGACCAAGACACTGAGGGGGACTGAGTATCAGGCGCTCACACCCATGTGTGGAGAAGCATCACTCGTGACGGCCAAGAGGCAGAAACAACCCGCGTGTCCATCGAGGGGACGAATAGAGAAACAAAATGTGGTCCGTCCATCCAGTAGAATATTATTCAGCTCATAAGAGGGAGTGAATTCCGACACGTGCTACAATGTGGATGAGGCTGGAAGGCATCACACTGAGTGAAATAAGCCAGAAAAAAAGACAAAGGTATGATTCCACTTCTGTGCGGTCCTTAGAGGAGTCTAGCACCTGGGGACAGAAAGCGGGACAGTGGGCGCCAGGGGCTGGGGGAAGGGAGTGGGGAGTTTAATGGGGACAGAGTTTCTGTCTGGGAGGATGGAAGTTTCTGGAGTCGGATGGCCGGGACAGTTGCACAACAGCGTGAATGTGCGTGATGCCGCTGAACTGTACGCTTAAAAATAGTTCAAATGGTAAATGTTATGTCTGTTTTACCACAGTGGAAAAAAAAAGATTGAAACCCTATTTTCTGTTCTTACATGCTTACCTTTTAACCTCTCCCATTCGTGGGACACCTGGGTGGCTTAGGCAGCTGAGCACCTGACTCTTGATTTCAACCCTGGCCACCACTCCAGACTCACAGGCTTGAGCCCCAGGTCTGGCTCTGTGCACTGAGCATGGAGCCTGCTTGAGATTCTCCTTCTCCCTCTGTCTCTTCTCCTCTTCCTGACTTGTGGTCTCTCTGTCTCTCACATAAAAATTTTTTAAAAATGTTTTAACCTCTCCAGTCCTTAACTGAAATCTCTCCCCTATGAGCTCATGTGGAGGTGGGGTGGGGAGTGTATTTGGGACTCGGAAGAGGAAGGAAAGTTTGGTGATCTCCTGTTACCACAGAATGCGTATGGGAGTTGGCCTCTCTTGTTTTCATTTTGCTGAGGGAAGTGGTAGTGACTCCCTTTAACTGCTCTTTGAATTCTATAAGGCAGCTGCATTGGCATCTTTCAAGCAATCCCATGGCCACCTACTACCGTAATTTGTGTTTCGCTCATTGTTAGTACCTGAGAACGTTATTAAAATGTTCTTTCCTGGTCTTAACGAATGCCGTTCGGTCCTTGTAGCCTGGTTGATTAATGGCAGGGTAATTGGCCTTCATTTCTTTGCCTTCAAAACAGTGCCACCTGGGTCTTTACTGCCCTCTGAGCAGATGTCTTCTGCAAAGAGCAGAATTCCTACCAGGTTGTCCCCTCCTCCTCCAACACGTAGGTGAGAAGCCACTGGGGTGCACGGGAAGGACGCCCTGCAGAGAGCTTCTCCCAGATTAATTATCACTGACCAGGCTGGGCCGGCGGTCCCCGGAGGATGGGCAGAGGAGAAGGGTCCGCTTCTGCGGGGGAATACGGATGCTGGCCAGGCAGAGAAACATAGCCAACCCCCAGGGAGGAGGAATGAGTTGGCAATACAGTTTGTAGTGTGTGGCTGATAGTCGGTTCCCCTCTGATACTGACACTTTTGAGCCTTCGCTACATCTCTACCTCTGTCTGCCAAGCACTTTCCACAGTCACGCTCAGGTCAGACTCCCGGTAAGCCCGTGAGGTAGGTGTTCCTGCCATTCCACTTTCGAAAATGAGGAAACCAGAGTGCAGAGAGGGGAGGTGACTGGACAGAGCCACATGTGGACCCGGTGTCAGAGGTGGGATTTGAACCCAGATCTGTTTGATTCCAAAGCTTGTGTCCCTAAACAGGGTAAGAGGTGACACAATCTGGAGCCCCCAGCATGTTCCCAGAGGCCTGCGATCTCAGGTGTCCTCATGAAAGCAGGGACAATAAGAGCAGTCGGGCCCACGGCCGATGGGTGTCTGGCCCTGCTCCTCCCCTGTTCACCTGCCTGCACTTCTGAGTGTCCATCCTGTCTCTGGATTTGCTGCCCAGCTGCTCCTTCCTTGCCACACGTGAAGGTGTCATTGGGCTCTCCCAGCCCGCAGAGAGGCCTGCTACCCAGGGCAGGCTTTGGGTGACTCCTGTGTACCCAGTCCCAGTCCTGGATCTGGGATTGTGCTTCCCCCCTTGTGGCTTTGCCTGCCTCCCCCAACCCGCAGCCTGGCAAGCCAGACTCCTGCATCCCATTCAATTGTTGTCCAGGGCACGTGCGTGCACGCGTGCACACACACACACACACACACACACACACACTATAGTAATCAGACATGATTGGTCTGGCCTCTTGATAATGGCCATGGTGACTTTGATCTGCTCCTGGCCAGGGTGTATGCACCAATTTTTCTTTCCCCATGAATGTGGAATCCTACCAGATGGGCTTGCAGGGAAACATCGTCCCTGTAATTATAACTTGCATCTCTGTAGGTGCGAACAGTGGCTGCTCGTGGATATTAGAACTTGGAAGAACTCTTGAACAGACCTCAGGGTTTCGTCGTCAGTTCCTGGTTCCCCCGTTCCGCTCCCCCGCTCCCTGTACCTCCCAGATCAACAAGAAGCTTCTTGGCTTTACTCACTGAAAGCTCCTGATACCCTGTGCGTTCCTGTCCCTTCTTTCCCTAAGTGCTCAGGGCCCACAGAGCCAACCTCATTAAACTGGGCAGACTGGCGCTTGGCTAAGGAGTCCATTTCAGATGAAACTGAAACCCAGGCTAGGATTTCTGGTTCACCTCCCAGATCACAGGAATTTATTGCCTCATTAACAGTAAAATAAGTGTTTGAAATGATCCGAGAACAGGCTGACCACTTGGCATCCCAGGTAGTCTGTCAGCCTCCTGTCTTCAGTGGGGCGTGTGACTTATTTTTGCTTCCAGGGGGACCCACCATGCGTGGGGAGGAAGGAGGCAGGAAATGAGATGCAGAGAGAAAATTGAGTGCGTGGGCATTGTGGCTTATCAAGAAGTGTGTGTGTGTGTGTGTGTGTGTGTGTGTGTGTGTACATGCATGCACACGTGTGTGTGTGTTGGGAAGTTGCACATATGTATGGACAAGAGTAACCCCTCACCCCTGAGTCCTTTATCTACCAACCTCGAGTATGTAAAATAAGTGACAAATGAGAACATTGTCCAAAGGTCCGTGGAGTGGCCACCCAGAGGTGACAAAGCTCAGGCTCATGTCTCTTTCCTCGGAAGAGAGTTATCATCTTTCGTAGCCTAGTTTAGATACTGTTCTTGGCCCGCAGCAGGTCAGAAATGGCAAATTAAAGGTAGAGATCATCACAAAGAGAAACCCAAGAACGTGACAGCTAACAGCTCGACAGTGGGAGATAAGCCAGAAGACAGACCTGCATACTCTTGAAACTTCTGAAAACAGCTGGTTTAAGGGCACGTCCTTTATTACACTTTACTGTCCTTTTGGGCATTATGTCATATGGCACGGCATGAAATTAATGTTCCTGGTAGATACTGAATCATCAGAAGCTTCTAATTTTATTTAGAAGACGAGATCACCTCTGATTCTTTAGAAAAGTCCTTTGGATGGTTGAACTATTTTTCTTTTTTAAATTGTTTTTGATGTTTATTTTTGAGAGAGAGAGAGTGAGAGAGCGAGCGAGCAAATGGTGGAGGGGCAGAGAGGGAGGGAAACACAGAATCTGAAGCAGGCCCCAGGCTCTGAGCTGTCAGCCCAGAGCCCAACATGGGGCTCTAACTCACGGACCACGAGATCATGACCTGAGCCAAGGTCTGATGCTAACCAGCTGAGCCACGCAGGTGCCCCTGAAGTAACTGTTTCTTAAAAACTATACGCATTCATCATCTATACCAGGAGACAGAAAATCACGGCCTGCAAGCCAAATCCGGCTGGTCTGTGTTAACTTTGACGCTATAGTGGCAGACTCGAGTTGTTGCAGCAGAGACCATATGGCCTGCAAAACCAAAGGTATTTATTGTCTGGTCCTTTGTTTATTTCTTTTATGTTTGTTTATTTATTTTTTTAAGTCAGCTCCACACCTAGCATGGGCCCGAATTCACAACCCTGAGGTCAAGACCTGAGCTGAGATCAAGAGTCGGATGCTTAACCGAATGACCCACCCACAGGCCCCTGTCTGGTCCTTTATAGAAAAAGTTGACTGATTCCTGATCTAGAAGTTGGGTTTTTCCAGGGTGTCCATTTCTGCTTATGTGTACACCTGGCTCATTTGCATGCATTCCTAAGTGACCCATATACATGAGGGTGTATATGCACACATTTCTGTGATAGCAAGCATGGCTAGATGTTAAGCACCGCGTTTCCTTTACTTCTCAAACCCAGCTCTATAACAGGATTTGGATCTAATGAGCCATTACTTTTCCCGCTTCCCTCAACTGATGATATGTTATAACCTCTGACCCAAAGGACACAGACCTTCTGGAGAACTCCATTGGACACCTCCCCGCACATTCACCATCTTCTCGATAAGCTCCTTGAGTGTAAGCATATTGATCGCACCCTAAGCTTCTACAATATAAATGTCCTGGCAAAGTGAAGGATTCAGTGATTATGTATCCCAGGCTACGTGGGGTCTTGTGGGATATTAAAATGGTCCTGGAAGTCGAGGAATATTATGTGCTTCATCAGGTCGGATTTTGCCTTCAGATGATTCTCATGGCCTTTGCCACTGACTTAATGGAGAAAGTTTCTCCGGCTAGGCAGGCTGCTGTGTTGATTGAATATTCCATGCCGATGTGGCTATACCACATTAGTGATGGTTATTCTGACTCTGATATGCTCCTCGATCAGGCTGCTAATATACTTCCCTTTATTCTATTACTTTTCAAGCACCAAGGGCCAAAATTCATTATGGAAGGTAGGCTTCTGAGATTATAGCTTCCCATGGGTACAATGTATACGTACCAGTAAAATAAGCACTAAAACATGGTTTGGACTTGAGGTGGGGAAAGGAGTGCCTTTTTTATTGAGATATAATCCACATACTATAAAAAAATCTTTTTTAATGTTTATTTTTGAGAGAGAGAGACAGAGCACAATCAGGAGAGGGGCAGAGAGAAAGGGAAACACAGAAGCGGAAGGAAGCTCCAGGCTCTCTGAGCTGTCAACCCAGAGCCCGACGTGGGGCTCGAACTCACAAACCTCGAGATCATGACCTGAGCTGAAGTCGGACGCTTAACCAACTGAGCCACCAAGGTGTCCCTAAAATCAACCGTTTTATTGTATTTAAAATTTTTTTTAATGTTTTATTTATTTCTGAGAGAGAGAGAGAGAGACAGTGTGAGCAGGGGAGGGTCAGAGAGAGAGGGAGATACAGAATCTGAAGCAGGCTCCAGGCTTTGAGCTGTCAGCACAGAGCCCGACGCAGGCCTTGAACCCACGAACTGTGAGATCATGACCTGAGCCGAAGTTGGAGGCTTAACCGACTGAGCCACCCTGGCGCCTCTAAAATCAGCTGTTTTAAAGTGTAAAGTTCAAGGGACACCTGGGTGGCTCAGTCGGTTAAGCCTCCGACTTCGGCTCAGGTCATGATCTCACAGTTCGTGGGTTCGAGGCCTGCGCTGGGCTCTGTGCTGACAGCCAGCTCAGAGCCTGGAGCCTGCTTCAGATTCTGTGCCTCCCTCTCTCTTCAGATTCTCTGCCCCTCCCCTGCTTGTGCTCTGTCTCTCTCTGTCTCTGAATAATAAATAAATGTTAAAAAAATTTAAAGTGTACAGTTCAGGAGCTTTTAGTGTATTTACAAAGTTGCACAACCATCTCATTTTTTTTTTTTAATATATAGGAAGTTCGGTTCAATTTTGAGGAACTCTATATAATCCACATAAAGGCAGCACTGGCTCTTGTATTGAAACCCGACATTCACGCTCTGCCTACATTTATGAAATGGCCAGTGCATCACAGGATTTGTCGAGCAGGGACTCGGACAGTTCTAGGTCCCCAGGCCATTCTGTACGTCATGTTGCTCATCCTAGGGGGCCAGCAGGTCTCGGTGCCGCAGGCCTGTATCCTCACCTCAGACCTCAGAGTTCTGACCACCCTTCCTACGTGTGGAATGCTTTCTCCCTCCAAGATAATGAAACAGGGAGAACGTTCTGGAAATGGCGCTCTGCTCTAGCTGAGCTGGTCTTAGTGTGATCGCGGCTGGACAGAAATGGGACCTGCCCTGCCTATCTAGCCGTCGCCCCCTGCTTGTCCTCAATGGTCCTGGTCCAAGGTGACTGTTCACTTGTTCACGCATTCACTCGTTCATTCGGAAGTACTTATTGAGCTCCTACTGTGTGCAAGGCACCCCAGACGAGACTCTCGGAAGGCAGAGGCGAGAGAGACCGCCTCCTGCTCTCAGAAGGTTTATATTCCAAGGAAGGTACGACATTAAGTGACGAATTACCCAGTTAATCGTGGAGTCGCGGTTGTGAAAAAGAGAGACGTATGGAGTTCGGGGTATAGGATGCAACACGGGCCAACCTTAGTCTCCGTTGCGGGGGGTGGCATCTCCCAGTGTATCAGGATAAAGCCAAGGTCTGACTTGGGGGTCTGACGGGGGTCAGTGTAGCAGGAAGGGGGTGGAGGCGGGAGCCATCGCAGAGAGCCGTGCAGGCAGAGGAAGGCTTTCGGGCGCTGCTGTGGAAATTCCTGAAGTTCCAAAAGCCGCTGTGATTGCTGCATGTTCAATGGTCAGAGGTGAGCTGGCCAAACAGGGTCTCCTGTCATCCCATGGGGAGAATGGAGGGGCCTCTCTGGCTGGTGTGGGGACAGCAGCGGGTGTGGGACGCAGGCCAGAGATGTTCAGGAGACTACATGGACAGAGACTAGTGCGTCGTCTTCGTTTGAATTTATCTTCTCTCTCCCCTGACCCCAGCCCCTAGATGACCTCACTTCCCTTTGGCCGACTGTGCACTGAGTGTACACTGAAAGCCAATCGATGTCCTTAGAATCAAGTGGGAGTCATCTGAGGAGAGCTGTGCCCGTTCATGTTAGAGACCCCTGATCTATACCGGGACGGTCTCCCCAGACCATTTCCTGAGATTGTTCCCATGACCTTTCCCTGGAAAAGCTGAGGGCTTCCAAGAAGGCAAAATCTCCGGGGACCTGGAGAAAATCCCAGGGAGGCAAAGACTTGCTCGCAGCTCGCAGACTTGCTCCAACCAGCAGACCACATTCTGCATGTTCAGAAGTGCCTCTACCCTCTGGAAAGCGTCTGAGGGGCGCATGCCTCCCTTCCCAGGCTTCCCACAGGAGAGGGGTGGGCAGGGCGGGATGCTGGAGCTTCCTGGCCTCAGGACAGGGCACATCTCGCCTCCCTAGCGGGTGCCACGGCATTTACTGCCTGGATGTTGATTTTTTCACTTTGCTTTCAGATTTTCAAATTCACAGACCAGAAAGCAAGTCGTAAAGTGATCCTTTGTTTCCTCTTGAATGATGAGTTAGAATCTGTGCTTGGGAGGTTACACCCAGTGACCACCTGGAAGATGTCCCCAAATGTCAGTGCACTTGGTACGCATCTGACCGCCTCTGAGCTGTGTGTGTGTGTGTCTTTATTTGTGAATTTTTTTTAAATGTTTTATTTATTTCTAGGAGAGAGAGAGAGAGAGCATGAGCAGGGGAGGGTCAGAGAGAGAGGGAGTCACAGACTCTGAAACAGGCTCCAGGCTCTGAGCTGACAGTCAGCACAGAGGCCGATGCGGGGCTCGAACCCACAAACCGCGAGATCATGACCTAAGCGAAAGCTGGACGCCTAACCGACTAAGCCACCCAGGCGCCCCAATGTGTGTGTGTCTTTATTTGAAGACCAACAACCGTTGTAAGATGAACAAATTAAAACTAGTTCAAGGCAGGGGTGGTTCCAGGCAGGTAGTTCAGTCCATTAAATGTCCCACTTCGGCTCAGGTCATGATCTCCACGGTTGGTGGGTTCGAGCCCCACTTCGGGCTCTGTGCTGTTAGCTCGGAGGCTGGAGCCTGCTTCTAATTCTGCGTCTCCCTCTCTCTCTGCCTCTTGATGCTCACACTCTGTCCCTCAAAATTAAATATGTTTAAAAAAACCTTTTTAAAGTATTTAGAAAGTTTGATGAAAAAAGTTTTTCTACCATGATATAGGTATTCATGAGAAACCGTATTCATCTTGCCTCTGCTCGGTCGGGGTAATTATTACCCTGCACACATTAGAGTCTGTGTTCCAATCAGCGTGATGAAGGCCACTGTGAATTTGAATGTATCATTTTCACAAAATTCTGAATACATTCTTAAACTTTAGAGGTTTTCCCTTCTGGCAGGAGGTTGTAAGTGGGGGAGACGTCATCTTTGTAAGTGACGTTAAACACAGACTCTTTTCTCCTAATTGATAAGGACCTCATCTGTAAGGGCTGAAGATCTGGTTTATTATTCCTGTTGGTGCTTGACGTTTCTGATGGGCTGCAAAGCTCAAGTGGAAGAAGTGTGTTTGGGTGTGAGCCGTGGACTCGTAATTCATGAAACTGCGGCCTCCTACCTGTAAGGGGACGAATCAGCAGAGCTGTGGTTTTGACTTAAGCACTGAAAGCCAGAAAACTTAAGCGCTGAAAGCCAGAAAACAAACAGAAAACCTTTGTTCTGCGGTCACAGAACACAGCTGCTGAAGGAAAGTGTGAACAATCCAGAAGGCTTCCTCCATGATCCAGTCCTCTGTGCAGAATGACAGGGACGGCCAAGGCTCTCCCAGTAGAGTGCCTGGCCTTGGAGGGCGGGTGGGGGTGCCCTGCTCTAACCAGAACTCATGTCTGTCCCCTGCCTGTCTCTCTCCCTCCCTCCCTTTCCTTCTTCCATTGGGCTTCTGTGTACGTACAGTTTTGTTTGCAAGAGGGAGTCCTCTCCACCTCTGACAGCAGCTCACGAGGGTTGACCATGTCCGCAGGGCTGGTAATGAGCCCTCCTGTGCTGGACTAGGGTGTCCCAGCTGGTGACATGGAGGGTCTTGGGGTCCTGGGCCAGTTCGGCGATTCCAGAATAACCCCCCGCACCCAGGGCGCTGGCCTCCAGCACGCCTCCTGCCTTTCCAGCGCTCCTGTGGGCACCCTGGCACGTAAGCCTTCTGCTCAGATGCACAGATAATCCTAGCAGTGGCCGAGGGACTGCGTCACGTGCTCCGGCCGTGTGTTTGCTGCCGGTGGTATCATGCTAGGCATACCCTTCTACAGCCCTGAGTGTTTGCTCAAAATTCCATCTTTCAGATCTGGCCGTGTTGACACGGGTGAAAAAGACACGTGTTCCCTATATTCTTCCCATCAGCCGGGGTTGACCCCCCCCTCCAGCCTCATCCCCACCGCCATCCCCACCTCCATGCCTCCACGCACAGTTTAGCTCCTTCTGGAGGAGACGGATTGTTCCACTGTAACTTCGCTGTCCGACTTGGGCCGTTTCCTGTGGGAATGGTGAGCTTCTCTGTCTGGGGCTCCCTGTTCAGTCGGCCTTGTGACTGTTGACTTGTATTTGGATGTCATGTGTGGGCACAAACTCAAGAGAAAAGAGGATCAGGCTAATTACCTTGGCTTTTACATTCTCATAACAAAGAGGGCCCTCACTCACTGGCAGCCCCACCCCGCCCCCTCCCTGCCATCAGCTGGCTCTGGCNTACCTTACTGTCTGGTTCTCCATTTCTTTTTCTGGTTCTTTCTCTTCTCTCCTAAATGGATCCTGGAGACTCAGCCGTCCTACCTTTTCTCTGTCCCCGCCCCCCCAACACCCGTGACCCCTCCCACTCCCGGGGCTGTAAATGCCGGTCTGTAGACTGTTGGCCTCTGGGAGGGTAGGTTGGGTGCTGGCCTCATGACTGAACTCCAGACTTGGTTTTCTCCCTGACCTCACGCTCAGCCCTCTTCGTCCTCACTCCAGACGTGCTGGCCTCCTTGCTGGCCCCACGGCACGTTAATGCTGCCCCACCTGGGGGCCTTCCTCTGTGCAGCTGTCCCCACCCCCCCCGCCCCGAGCTGCNACCGCCGGACACACCTTGTTTGCCCGTTTACTCCTTTTTCTCCAGAAGAGAGGTCCCGGTGGCAGAGACTTGGTTTTGTTCTCTGCACTGTCACCAATGTGGGGCATATAGTAGGTGCTTAAAAAATACATGTTGCGAGGCACCTGGATGGCTCAGTCGGTTACACATCTGATTCTCGATATCAGCTCAGGTCATGATCTCATGGTTTGTGAGTTCGAGCCCCCACATCGGGCTCTGCACTGACAGCGTGGAGCCTGCTTGGGATTCTCTCTCCTCCTCTCTCTCTGCCCCTTCCCTACTGTCTCTCCTCTCAAACTAAGTAAATTTAAAAATAAATAAATATTGAGCGAATGAATGACATCTCCCCCCAGGAAATACACAGAGAGATGCTTTTAGAGCTCCGTGTCTTTAATTTTCTTAAGGGAAATCTCTTTGGTTGGGAGCGGATTCACATTTCCAAAGTGAGGAAAATAATAAATGTATAAATGAGTCTTCTTTCCTCTTCCCTGAAGTTTTAAGACACTTATAAATGTATCTGAAATTGTAATAAAAGATTCCGGGAGGTTTTACAACATGTTTTCAGTTGATGTTTAACAACCAGAAATAGTTTAAGTAACATTAACGGGGTATGGTTTTGCTAAAGGAACATAGTGTTTCTAAAATGGAAACTTCAATAATCCCATTTTACAACTTCCCTAAACCTTTGAAATGCACAGTACTCATTAATGTTGAATTATTTACTAAAAATGCCCCCCCCCCCCGCCGATATTAACTGCCTAGGGTTTAAAGGTTTTTAATAGCACTTTAGTGGTACTGGCTTAATGAATTAGGTTCTAAGGAAAGTGGCCAGGCTTAGGTACCAATAAATCAGGTTCTACTATTTAGAAAAAAAAAAAAAAAAGCAGCTAAAACTCTGCTTGTAAATAATAATATGGAAAGATCTGGTATTAATCAAAGCACCACAGCTGGGCTCTATTTTCAGCTCCCAAATGCAAGTTGGAGTTAATATTGAGCATACCTATATTTGAAACTTAACACAATTACTCAGTCCTTTGAGAACGAGCTTTGGCAACAGATCAGCTAGGGTTGCACCTGAAACACATTTAGAAAATCGTACTTCCAAAGGCTTTGTCTTAGATCAGTTTCTTTTTATTTTGATCATGCGGATAGCCTCTTGACTGTGCAGTTAGGTATTAGAAAAAAAGCGCTGAGCCTATTTTTTGCATATGTAATTGCCCTTCACTTTTCACCGAAGGGGAGAATCTGATTCGGCCACTGGCTGTGAAGGCAGCTTGGCCCCAGCCGGGTTGATGGACCCACCTGAGTCCGGGGTCAGCAGCCTGTCCAGAGGTGTGCAGCTTGCCCATGACATCCTGGGTGTCACAGAAAGCTATTTATCTGGTCAGTGGCTAGATAAAGACACAGATCTCGCCATATCAGAAGCCCCATTGTTCTTAAGGCAATCCTTTGAGAGTTTTCAGCTCAGCTTCCTCTGCATAGCCAGGGCCTTACCAAGAAACACGTCTGGTGACTGGGGACGCCCACAGATTGTGCAAAGAGGCCCAAACGGCCACCTGACAGGGGACAGCTCTCCTCTCTACTCCACAGCTTTGAGGTAATTCCAGGGTTCCAGGGAACGTGCATGTATGCTGTCGTGGGCCCAGAGGCCCTTGTTAACCATCCCCAGCATTTACTGATTCCCTTTGCCCGGCTTAGAAGTGGGCTTCTAAGTGGAAATTCAAGGTGTCTGTCCTTCTGGAAAATTTCACTATTTCAGTGAGGAGAGTGACATCTGACAGGTGTTTCAGTGAGTCTGGGGTGGAGTGTGCGTGAAGTCCATCTTACTACACGTAGGGAAGAAACAGGCCGCTTGCTCGCTTTGTCTTTTCTGACCTGTCCCCTGTGATAAACATAGCTGAGAGCATTTCCCTGTCTGTGTGCAAGGTCTGGACACAGAGCGGGGCACTGAGCTGGCCTTGGGACTTTGATCTTGGCCTTTCTCTGGAGCCAAAGGCTCACCTGGATGGGCCCTCTTTGGTCCTTGTTACTCTTTTAACCCCCTTTTTAAAATTAAGTTTTTAAATTCAAATTCCATGTTACTTTCAGGAATACAATATGATTCAACAATTCTATACATTCCTCAGTGTTTATCATGATACGTGTCCTCCTTAATCCCTGTCACCTATTTCGCCCCTCCCCCTGCCTCCTCCCCTCTGGTGACCGCCATTTTGTTTTCTCTAGTTACGAGCATGTCTCTTGGTTTTGTTTTTTGCTCTCTTTTTCCTTTGTTCATCTGTTTTGTTTCTTAAATACTACATATGAGTGAAAGCATGTGGGATTGGTCTTTCTCTGACTTCTTTCACTTAGCATCCATCCAAGTTGTAGCAAATGGCAAGATTTTATTCCTCTGTATATATGACCAAATCTTCTTTCTCCTTTGATCTATCCATGGACACTTGGGCTGCTTTGGTTGTTGTAAATAATGCTGCGGTAAACACAGGGGTGCACGTGGCCCTTTGAATTAGTGTTTTTGCAGATTCCTCAAAAAATTAAATATAGAACTACTGTGGCCCAGCAAGTGCACTACTACTAGGTATCTATCCAAGGGATACAGGTGTGCTGTTTTGAAGGGGCTCATGCACCCCAATGTTTATAGTAGCGCTATCAGCAACAGCCAAAGTACGGAAAGAGTCCAAATGTCCATCGATGGATGAATGGATAAAGAAGATGTGGTATATATATAATGGAGTATTACTCGGCAATCAAAAAGAATGAAATCTTGCATTTGCAACTACATGGATGGAACTAGAGGGTATCATGCTAAGCGAAATTAGTCAGAGAAAGACAAATATCATATGACTTCAGCCATATGTGGAATTTAAGATACAAAAGAGATGAACCTACGGGCAGGAAGGAAAAATAATATAAAATCAGGGAGGGGGACAAAACATAAGAGAGTCTTAAATATAGAAAACAGAGGGTCACTGGAGGGGTTGTGGGAGGCGGATGGGCTAAATGGGTGAGGGGCATTAAGGAATCTACTCCTGAAATCACTGTTGCACTATATGCTAACTAACTTGGGTGTAAATTAAAAAAAAATTAAAAATACACTCTTCAAAAAAAAATGAAATAAAACGAGGCCCATGTAAGTGTAGAGGAAATGCCTGAATCTTTCACTTCTAACTCCCTATCCATATAGAGGGTCTATATCCAGTTCAAATTGTATTGGTATCTGTAATCAAAATGAAAACTGAGATTTATTTTTAGGGGTATCTGGTTGGTTCAGTCGGTTGAGCATCAGACTCTGGATTTCAGCACAAGGTCATGATCCCAGCGTCGTGGGATCAAGCCCCATGTTGGGCTTCACGCTGAACATGGAGCCTGCTTGGGATTCTCTCTCTGTCTCCCTCTGCGCTCCCCCCTCTAAAAACAACCTAGTTTTAAACATGTCCATGGCTACACCTCCCCCTCCCTGAAAGTGACCCAGGACATGGAGGGGGCGTGTTTCAGTCTTCTCTCCTGGTGGGCCGCGCAGGTCACTGAGTGGGTGCCTGTAACTTGAGGGTCAGTCCCCAGGAGAGCAGCAGAGGCGGGTGGGGGGAGGGGCGGGTTTTTTNCTCCTCCGCCCGGAAACCTCACCTCCTGTCTGTCTTGTCTCTACTGCTTCCCCTGCACTTCTCCCCCAGCATCTGTCTGGTGTCCTCCAGCAGAGATGTTCCCGTGAGTGCATGTGAGTGTGTACGTGAGTCCATGAGTGTGAGTGTGGTGTGGTGTGTACGTGTGGGTGGTCTCTGGGGTGTGTGTGTGTGTGTGTGTGTGTGTGTGTGTATGGTATGTGTGTAGGTGTATGTAGTATGAGTATATATGTGGTTGTGGGGGGGCGGAGTGGGTGTGTGTGGCCATGTGCAGTGTGTGTGTGGTATATGTGTGTGTGGTGCAGTGGGGGTGTATGTTGGAGTGTGTGTGGCATGTGTATATGAGTGTGTGGTGTGTGTTGGTGTGTACATGTGATGTGTATGGAGGGCATGTGAGTATGTGTGTGTAGGGGGGAGGGTGTGTGTGTATGTGGTATGTGTTTGAGGGTATATGTGTGTTGGTGTGGTGTGTGTGTGTATGCATGTGTGTGTGGTATGTATATGTGTGTATGTATGTGGTATGTGTGTGGTGTGTGTGTATGTGTGTATGGGGGGTATGTGTGTGTGGTGCGTGTGTGTGTGGTGTGTGTGGTGTGGTGCATGGTGAGTGTGTGTGTGTGGTGTGTGTGTGCAGTGTGGTGTGTGCTGTGGGGACAGCGTGACGCGCGGCCCCTCACGGCCCTGAATGTGTTCGGGTCCTTGCCTGGTGCTCTTCCCACGGAGGCTGCTCGTGGTCTGAAGACAGGCAAGCACATGGGAGGTGCTGGAGCTGGTGGTGTTTGCGGTGGTGTATACGGGTGGACAGTGTGCATGAATGGATCAAGTCAAATTGATCTTTCATTGGCACTTGTTAGTCGAAAAGCCTTCTTTAAAAACATGAAGACGGAGCGCCTGGGTGGCTCAGTTGTCGGCTCAGGTCGTGATCTCATGGTTCGTGAGTTCGGGCCCCCATCTGGCTCTGTGCGGACAGCGCAGAGTCTGCTTTGGATTCTCTCTCTCAAAAGTAAATAAACATTTACAAAATATGCAGAGAAATGAGTAACTAACAGTGTAGCAGATAAGAGCAAGTTAGCCGTCAAATTCCAGACTCTGGGTCTGGAAAGGCTGGGTGCAGAGGGTGGCCCTGGTCTGCCCTCCCCCTCACCACCCCGCTCTCAGAGACGACCTTGGGCTTGGGATTAAGCCCATGCAGGAGCACGGAGAAGGGGTCATTGCAGACAGACAGCTCCAGCTTTGGCTCAGGATGAGGGGCCCCTGACACCCCAGTGAAGATGGTGGCCATTGGGGAGGGTCAGCCTGGGGCATGCAAGCCGATGTCCCATAACCAGACCTTGGACTCAACAGTCTGCTCGATGCTCTCGGCACTTTCTTTGCCCCGGAGGATGTGTCACGTCACCTCCGTGTAACGTGAGTGGACATAAAAGTGTCTCGAAGGGTCTACTCCTGGGGGGGAGGGCACTTAGGGCCAGAGCCTCTGTGACCTCCCTCGACGGACCTCTCAGTGCACAGCCTGGCACGTAATCGTGGGCTCTTCTGGACAGTGAACTCCCTGGTCCTCTCTATAAGTGCATCGAGTCACATGCTTGAGATGTAATTTTTCCAATCACGGCGTGGGCTTTGCTTGTCCCAGGGGGAAACTGTGAAGCTACCATGATGTGCAATCCGGTCGGAGGCTTGAAGCCATTTCACAGTGACAGCAGCCTCGGCTGTGCCCTCTCCCAGCCAGGCCGGGCAGCACAGGGAGATGACAGGCTCTGCGGGCCAGATGAACAGGGTCACGTGGACGGGACTCGGGCCCACATCAGCCCTTTGCCGCCGCGCTCCTGGAGATAGCGGGTGGCCCCAACAGCTGTAGAAGGGGGGCAGTGGCAGGTGTGTCCAGACAGAAGGGGGGGCCGGAGGCTGGGGACCTGCGCTCACTGGTGCGTGCGGGGGTCTGTGCCTTCCTGCAGCAGCTCACGTGCATCCACAGTCCGGCACGACTGTTGGCCACAAGGCAACGGTCACGCTATGAAGAGACTGTGCTATTTAGAATCCAGTATCCCTACTCTGAAGTGAGTCTGGCTTTGCCTCTGGGTTTAGAGCACCTGCCTGTGTCCTGCATCCGTTCCTAGGACAGTGGGTGACAAGGCGTCCAGAGGTGGCTCAGGCCCCGCTTTCAACCTCGGCACAGATGACGTGGGGACTGGGTCATTCTTTGGTCTGGGAGTCTTTTCCTGTGTTAGATACTTAGGAGTGTCCTTGGACTCTACCCACTCGATGTCAGTAGCTGCCTCCCAGTTGTGACGACTGTGACTGTCTCCAGGTATTTCCGAATGTCCTCCAGGGGTCAAAATCACCAGGGGTTGAGAGCCACCAGAGTAGGGAGGGGATTTTGTGGGGTACATTAGCTTTATACCTGTAGTCTCTGGGCTGTGTCCACGAGCATTTATCATCATCCTGGATGATGACAGGACAAGCAATTCCCAGCACTGAGGTTGGCAGAGGCGTCCACAGCTGGGGTTAGGGGCTTGAGAGAGAGGGGAGAGGTCCCATCCCACCTGCTCCTTCTCCCTTCTCTAGCTCAGTCTCTGTTCCCATCCCTTCCGGACAGTGTGACACAACATCTCCTCGGATGCTTGCTGAAATGCACATTCTGGAGCCCTGCTTCCCAGAGCTTCTGGTCCAGGGCACAGAGCATCCAGGAGCCGCCCCGGAATCTGTGTGCTACAGCTTCCCAGGGGATTCTGCTGCAGGGGGGTGGTCTGGAAACAACGCCTTGAGAAGCAGGGGTTTCAAGGCAAACGAGCTTTACCAGTCCCCTGAGGACCCTAAAATCTAACACAAAGAAGAAAACGATAACTTTAGTATAAAACCAAAAGCTATAAAGGTCCAGGAGAAAGATGAAGTTCTTGGGGTGCCTGGGGGACTCAGTTGGTGAAGCGTCCAACTTCGGCTCGGGTCGGGATCTCACGGTTTGTGAGTTTGAGCCCCGTGTCGGGCTCTGTGCTGACAGCTCAGAGCCTGGAGCCTGCTTCAGATTCTGTGTCTCCCTCTCTCTCTACCCCTCCCAGGCTTGCTCTCTGCCCCTCTCTGTCTCTCAAAAATGAATAAGCATTAAAAATTTTTTTAAATAAAAAAAGATGAAGCTCTTAAATGTAGACATTCCTTGTCCTGAAGATGGATTCATTCATTCGTTCATTCATTCATTCACCAAACACTTTCTGAGTGCCTACTATATTTCAGACATTGTTCTGGGCATTGGGGTACCAGCAGTGAACAACATAGACACGCGTTCCTGCTCTCATCCAGTTGATACCTCGCAGGGGGAGGCAAAGAAGGGGCTCTGTAACAGGGGAGTATGTTAGAAGGTGGCAGTGCTGTAAAGAGAGAGCAGGGAAGGGGGTTAGGGAGTGCTGGGGGGTGGTTTGCAGGTGTAATCAGGTGCTCAGAGAGGACTTCCTTTGCAAGGTGGTAGTTGAACACCTTGAAGGTGGTGCGCGGCAGTCTGGCAGATATCTACAGGAGTGAGTTCTCCGTGCACAAGGAAGAGCAAGCATGGAGCCACCGAGGTGGAGTGCACATTCCTGGGGCGATGCAGGGGTGCTCCTGTGGTGGAGCACAGTGAGTCGGGGGCAGGTCATGGGACTGGGGGTGGGGAGGCGCAGGAGGCTGGGTCCTGCGGAATGTGACTCTGAGGGAGGTCAGGGGGCCCTGGCGGATTTTAGGCCGATGAATGTCAGCATCAGATTTCAGACTTAGAAGGATCACCTTGGCCGGTATCTTGAGTAGACCCTTGTGGGGGGGGGGGGGGTGGGAGAAGGTGGGGGGGCAGGGTAGAAGTCATCGTTACTATTGAAATGACGGTCTGGTTTCTGCCCCCTCGGCATTTACCGTGATTGTGAAGATAGAACATGCACTGCTTTAGCTAACAAGGAAGTGTTTGCTGAGCGATATGATTAATTCAGAACAGAGAAGTGTGTGAAAGTCAGCGGGAGGAAGACGTGCCTTCTGAGATTCAGACTTCATGCCCAAGTTGGGCCTTAAGATGGATGAACAAGGGTATTTTTTTTTTTTTAG
This sequence comes from Crocuta crocuta, assembly GCF_008692635.1. NCBI lineage: Eukaryota > Metazoa > Chordata > Mammalia > Carnivora > Hyaenidae > Crocuta > Crocuta crocuta. Next base: position 681,195 of record NW_027532592.1, read on the forward strand.
TTCCAGGGGCATATAATGGGCATTCAGTAAACAGTACACATCTGAAATGTACAATTTAATGCATTTGGTCATTTGCATATATACCCATGAGACCACTGCCCCGATAGTGAACATCTCCAGCACCCCTGAAAGTTTCCTCGTCATTTATGAGGCAGGGTAGGAATTACCATCAGGATAGGGACTTGAACGAGGGCACAGAGGCAGGGAAATGCAGGGGCTTCTTCGGACAGAAAGATGCCCACCCTGACTATACAAGAAGGACATCTCATAACACGGCTGGAAGCAGATCACATGGGGCGGGAAGCGCTGGGTCACAAGGGTTACATCACAGGGGGCTGAGCAGGGGTGTTTAAGTATGTTTTAGGGTGTGGAAGAAACAGAGTGTGTCTGCTAAAATTTCATCTTTAGAAAAAACAACAGCACCAAGCTCAAATTGTAGGTACTTTATCTTTTTGTGGTAAGCCAAAAAAAATATAACCAAGTGCATTTCTGCAAGTCTCTCATGCATACAAAGTCCATTGAAGGAAAAAGAAGCATCAGGCAATTTCATAATTAGATAATTAACAGACTCCTTAACAGCATTAAACTAATACAACTACTTAGAGATTGAAAAAAAAGCCGTTGCCACCTGATAGTACGTTATAGCCTGCATATAAGAATACATCTAATCTAGGGGCGCCTGGGTGGCTCAGTCGGTTAAGCATCCGACTTTGGTTCAGCTCATGATCTCGCGTTCATGGGTTCAAGCCCTGTGTCTGGCTCTGTGCTGACAGCTCAGAGCCTGGAGCCTGCTTCGGATTCTGTGTCTCCCTCTCTCTCTCTCTCTCTGCCCCTCCCCCACCAATGCTCTGTCTCTCTCTGTCTTTCAAAAATAAATAAATGTTAAAAAAGTTTTTTAAATACATTCTAATCTAGATAGACTTTAATAATTCAAAGGTAGAATTTTAGCATGTTCCACTAGACTCTTGATTAGTGCCTCATAGTTTTGAAGTCCTGCCCTTTATTTTTGTATCAGGTTGAACGAGAACTTTGAAGTTCAGGGAAACACTTAAATAGGTATTCGGTGAGCATCTCCTTCCTCATCCTAAAGACTTGATCTGTTTGTGAATGGGTCCCCCTCCCCAGGGCCGGGGGTAGACTGGAAGGCAGGATTTTCAGGTTTGAAGGTAGTTAAGCAGCTAAGATGAAGTCATCTTTCTTTTTCCACCTCCTGGGCAGAGAGGTTGGTAACCTCGGAGGCACTTACCAGTTGGCGGCTCTGTGATTCAACCTGAACATCCAGCAGGGCACCTTTGGAGAACTGCCCACTCTTGGGGAGAAGTGAGGAGAACTTTCCAGTTGGAAAGCATTGTGTTCTCGGTTCCGTGGAAACGAAGGACCCCATTATCTCACCACTGAGCACAGAGAAGGCTGAGTCATGCAGTCTGCGTCCAGGAATTCCACAGACCCATTCTTAACATTGGTTTCTTGGCAGAGGACCTTGACTTACCATAATGGGAAAGATGTTAATGAAGGACCGTATGGTCTCATGTTGATTGTCTCCTCACTTCTTCATGCCCAGAGTGTTTGCTAAATCCTCCTGGACAAAAGCTCGCCCTAGGATCCTTATCACCATCATTGCCACCATCATCTGATGGACTCAATTCATATCCACAAGGTGTGGTTTTCAATGCTGAGAAGTGTGACGCTGACACTAATTGCTACCTTTGTTTAGCATTCCCCAAAGTACGGGACCGTACGACCATGTTACATGGTATCTGCGCTGTCAGCACAGAGCCTGATGCGGGGCTTGAACCCACGAACTGTGAGATCGTGACCTGAGCTGAAATCAAGAGTTGGATGCTTAACTGAGCAAGCCATCCGGGTGTCCCATCAATTCCTATTTTCACATCTAGAGGGACTGAAGCTAGGCTGGGTTGCTAAAAAATGACTCCCAGTGAAATAGCTACTAAGCGGTAAAGTGGGGGCCTGAGCCTCCCCCACTTATAACCGAATGCTTTCAAGAGAATCAACAGACACTGTCCATGCCTTTGAGTCAGAAAAGATGAGACACAGGGGATTTAAAAAAATGTGCGTGATCATAGCAGGGGACCCCTCACCTACTCTTTCAAGTAATTCGTGAACTGTTCTTAATCATATTAAGTTCTAATTAAAAAGCTGCCTCTTCTTTTGAAGGAGAAAGGTCTTATCAGCAGCAACGCTTTTTCGCCGCAAGCAGCTGTGTTAATTGCATCCTGCCGGCCCGGCCCGACAGCCTCGAGTGGGGAACTCGATCATTCGATCATTCTCACCAGAGCTTCACAGCCGGTCTCCCTGCTCTCCTGCAGAGCCGGGTGGCTTAGGCTGGGCCCAGTCACTTACATTACAGGTTAATTTGGTTTCTTATGTAGAACAGCTCTGGTGTGACACTTCACATTCTTCCTCTGGCGGTTTATTTTTGGCCTTTTGGAGCTCATTACCTGGCATGAGTTTACATTCGTTCTTGCTCACACGCGGGGATTCGTGTTCGCGGGTGATCGTTGTTACTGAGTGAGGTGCGGTTGGCGCATGAGACCAGTCGGTAACGGTGATGATGATGAAGATGACAACAAGGAGCTGTGGGTCCTTATGTGGCCTGATGGGCCAGAGGGAGGTTTCACCTTAAAGAAGCAGGCCTGTGATTTGAGCCTGGCCGGGTCTGCTGTGCTGCCGTGTTTGGCTTTGGCTCTCAGGCCTCACTCGCAGCAACTCTCTGCGTCCCTCTCGTCCCCTCCCTCGTGCAAGCATGGAACTTTGCAGAATGAGCCTTGCATCCTCATGCCAAACAGAGAGGACCGCTAAGGGACGTTAGTGAGAATGGCAGCCACTGTGAAGGGGGTCACCCTCCACCACCAGGGGCAGTGAGACGTCATCACTTGTCACAGCCTGATGTGTTCCCTGGCTTCCCCCAAGGGTGGTCACATGCCTCGTTTGTGGGTCTGGGGACTCCATGAACTGCAGCAGTAAAGGACACTGACGTTTGTCAGTCAGTTGCCCCGGGCGGGCAGGTTCAACCAGATGGCTGGGCAAGTAGAATCTCACTTGAGAAGGACGGTGGGTCGTGACGACCGTAGGCATCCCCTTGGATCTTCCCACGGGCCATGGAAGCATGTGAGGAAAGTGACAGGTGCAAGTCAGGGGGCTGGTGAGCATGGAGGCCCACATCATCCCAAGGAAGAAGTTATGTCCACCGGTACATGGACATTTCGGGTCCATCCTTAGACTTCATCTGTTCACGTTCTCCCTTCTGCCAACGGTTAGTTAAGGTTCGGCCAAATCATCTGGCTCGCTCTTCTTCTGAAATTACTGAGGCAATAGAATAAAATAAAATAATAAAATAAAATAAAATACTACTTCTTGGAGAGATGTCCGGGTGCAGATATTCAAATGTGGAGCCAGGAGTGAGAGTATTCATATTCTTGGTTCAGATGCACCTGAGGTCTGTGCTCTGTTGTTTTGCAAACTTTCTGTTCTGCTGTTTCTGTTCCAAAAAGAGCATCATTGACATTGACACCTGCCTTTGGGGATGGAACTGCTAATGAAGAACACGATGATTCTTGAGAAGGAAAAGAACACCGCTGAGGAAGGTGTCGGCAGGTGGGAAGGGGGTGGGAATGCGAACTCTCCCTGCAAAGATTGTAAGGAGTGTGAAGGTGAATTCTACTGATCTTCTGGGAAGCTGCCTGCAGTGGAGAACAAAACATGGCATTCTCGGAGTCCTGACCTCCATCCCAGGCCTCACAGGATGGCATTTATGGAGGAAGAAAGTTTAGCAACGAAGTAGAAAGAAAGTGCCTTTGAAGAACAACTTCAGTCTTGATGAGCTTGTCACCAGAGGCCTCTAGGATAATAAACCAGAAGCAAACATGGACAGGAATTTGTACGACACACGCAGGACACTGACTCCAGCTGCTGCCTTGCTCTCAGACCCAGAGGCTTTGGAGGAATATAGTCAAAGTAATTTTAGCTAAAATTACATGAGAAAAACGACAACCTTGTCCTCAAAAGTGGCATTAGCGTTTATGGCTGAGCAGAGGATGAAATGGGACAGAAAGCAGCGAGGACCATTAGCAAATGGTCTGCTTGGGTGGTAGCTCCCGTGTTCTCACTCTCAGTCCACAGTCTACACGCAGCCGTGCTTTCAGACAGTGTGCTTGCTGCCTGCTTGCTGGGGGGTCTGGCCCGCCTGTTCCAGGGGTGCCCTGTTTACCTGGCCTTGTCTAGGTAGGTTTCTCTTGTTGCCGATGAGCTGGCCTGATGGTAAAAATAAAAACAACCTCTGAAACAAACAAAAAAACCCACCAACTGCCCCCAAATTTTGCATATAAACATTACTTTTCTGGGAACTTAGGAGAAAGTGTCCTAGATCGTGTGTTGAGGCAAGAAAACGGAGAATATATTTGAATAGTTTAAGGACAAGCCAGGTAAAATCTTGGTTATGGTTGGCACACATTAGGTCCTTTTAATTTGCTGGAACAAATACCGTTGGAGGACTCTAATAACCTTCTATTTGGGAGAATTTGTGTCATGATAATTATATAATAGGCGACTAGCTCACTTAGACAAAATAAATGAGATGCTCCTTGACTGGTTTTGCTTTGGTTGAATTCTGTCCAGCCCTTACGATGAAGTAGGCGCTGTTTGAGACATGGGTGGGGTGTGTGTGGATTAAAGATGGAAAGAGAGAATATTTCCCCTCAAGGAGCTGACGGTCTAGCAGAGAAATAGTTCTCCACATACAAAATACAGAAGTAAGATAGCTCCTGGAACGCAGGTCTAGGACACTGGGATAATGGCACCNTAATTCTTTTCATTCATTTACGTATTTCACAAATATCTGTCCAGCCCTTACGATGAAGTAGGCGCTGTTTGAGACATGGGTGGGGTGTGTGTGGATTAAAGATGGAAAGAGAGAATATTTCCCCTCAAGGAGCTGACGGTCTAGCAGAGAAATAGTTCTCCACATACAAAATACAGAAGTAAGATAGCTCCTGGAACGCAGGTCTAGGACACTGGGATAATGGCACCACTGGGTCTGCATTCCAGTAAAATCATCTTGGGGGGAGGTGGGTTCGAGGTCAAGACTATAATCAGGGAGGCTGTGGTGGTGTGAGAAGTGTTCACAGCTTTATCATAACAGTGGGCATGAGTAGAGGTGCCATCAAAAGCTCTCAGAAAGTACCACCTGCGTTTGACGGTTGGATTGGAGGGGTAAGGAGGAGATGAGGGAGGTTCTAGGTTTCTAGCCTGGGCACCTGAATGGATAAGGATACTATTTAAACTTTGATAGTGATTGTTGGAATAAGAGTAGGTTTAGGGGCAAATAAAATTAAGTTTGAATTGTCAGCTTGAAGAGTGCTTATCGGGGTGATGTTTTCCAGGGGGCTATGGGATATAAGGGCTTAGGATTCGGGAGAAAGACTAGCAGGGACAGAGGGAGAGAATTCCCAGTCACTAGGGTCTAGGTGGCTATTGAAGCCATGGGCTTGGACGTCATTGCCTAAGGAAGAGAGATTTCATCATAATTTCTTAGATCAGTCCACCAGAAGATGGGGTGAGGGGGCTTCAACCTAAAGAAAGTCATTAATCTAAGAGATGCTTAAGGGATGTGTCAGGACATCAGGACACCCCTTCTCCTGAAACACCCCTAGAAGAAGTAGAAGAGCTGTAAAAGGGTCGAGAACCATCTTCCAGAGTTTTCTGTGTTCCTTTCTAGCAGTGAGCAGTTGGGCAGATGAGGTATCTGCCCCAACCCTCCTTCTAAGGAACATTACCAGTTGCCCAAGTGTTTTCTTGAATCCCTCATCACGGCAGATGTGCAGGAAAGCTTATTTTGTTACTGTTTTTGAAAGATGAGAATGTTTTGGGCACAGAACTCTTCAACTTCAAAGTCTAGGATGAAAATGTTGCCCAAGTACCAATAGCCCATTTTTGTTAGCGCTGAAGTGAAAATTAGGATGTGCAAGATAGAGATTCAGATTGTGCCGTGTTCCCGCTGTTCCCAGGCAATTGTTTCCTGAGGTCACAGGATGAACCAGGACTAGAGGTAGGAATGTCTTTGAAGCCCATGAGCCAGGCAGCGAGCCAGGCTGTGGGGCTTAATGTATTCCTTCCCTGGGTCCAGGTTTCCTCTGGTGCCAGCTGACCCTGAGGGCGCTCCCCTAGCCCATCTCCCGGGGCCACTGCAATCCTTCTTGTGTTCGTGGCAAAAAAGGTTAGCATGTGGGAGCCTTCTGTGGTTCTGAAGCCTCCTTGTCTCTTTTCTTCCTGTGCAGGACGCCTGTCCCCCCAGGCACCATCTTCTTTCCTCTGGTGCATACGGAAAGCCATGTCTGTTGACCATTCCGCTTTGAAGTTTTGAATTGCACTGAAATATTTATAATGTATAGACAAACACTCACAAAGGGTTTTAGTTTCCACAAGCCATATCTCTTGACTAACTGGGGCCTTTTTAAAAAAATGTTTGTTTATTTTGATAGAGAGAGCACAAGTGGGGGGAAGGCAGAGAGAGAGAGAATTTCAAGCATGCTGTCAGCACAGAGCTCCATCTCACAACCGTGAGATCATGACCTGAGCCAAAATCAAGAGTCGGATGCTTAACTGACTGAGCCACCCAGGCGCCCTGACTAAGTGAGGTCTTTTGCTGATAAGAAGGCATATAGAGTCTCAGATCAAGGGTTGCTTAATTTAGGGAGCAATTGACATCATCCAGCAATTGTATACTTGTTATACAATCTCCGCTTTCCTCTGGATGAGACAGCCATGGCTCTTTGCTGCTTCTTGGGGTCTGTGGTCATGTTCATTGTACTGATTGATGGTGGGCTTTACTGCAGTTCTCACTGCTGGTTATTTGATACCTCCGGAACCAGATGGGGAGCGCTGAAATTCTGTGTGTCCCATGTCTGTTGATTGGTCCTGGACTGGAGGTGGCAGCAAAGGGTCGTGGCATCCAGGAACCAAGAAGGCCCCCTGGACTCTGAACTTGTGGAAGACAGGAATTGTTTTCACGCATCCTGAGGTCCTCAGCCTAGTGCAGGGCATGGCCAACATATGTTATTTGTTAACTGTTAGAAGCTGAGCGGCAAAGGAGCAATAGGGCTGAGTAAAGAAGGTACTACTTCAAGGGAGGGCACTAAAAACCAAGAAGAGGGGCACCTGGGTGGCTTAGTCTCTTGGGCCTCTGACTCCTGGTTTCAGCTCAGGTCATGGTCTCACGGTTCGTGAGATCATGCCCCACATTGGGCTCTGCGCTGACAGCGTGGAGCCTGCTTGAGATCCCCTCTTTCTGTCCCTCCCACTCACGCACTCTCTCTCAAAATAAATATTTAAAAAAAAAGAAGAAAAGAGAAAAGGCCATTTCTGGAGCATGGACGTGTCCCCTCTGCCCGAGCTGCAGATGTCAGACCCAAATCCAGATTCCACAGGGAGTGAAAATAGACTGTGATGTGTGGACAGGACAGGACTTCTATCTGCTTCCTCACTGTGACACTTCTTCCTGACGATTGGGTTAACAGAAACATTCTAAATCAGCCATTCACTTGGGGCTTCTTGAAACCAAATAGTTTGGTGCCTTGAAAGCATAAGCCATGGGTCGTGGATTGCTTTTGAATGCCCGTCTCTGATTTCTTATGATTTCTTACGTGTCTCTGGTTATGTAGTAGAATGTGGGGATAAATAAATGACTGCTGAAACACGAAAGGATAAAATACGGCGTGGTCATTTAAAAAATCACATTTTCAAATGACATGTGTTGGTAAGAGAAAATTCTCATTTTGTAATGTTCTGTGAAAAAGCAGAAAACTATCTTGGGGGCTCAGATACACTTCTTTTGAATAAATGACTATTTCCTAGATGAATGAGGTGAAAACGGCAAAAAAAACTAGGTGTCCATTGATGAATATGGCTTTTTGGCTCTGAAAAGCATGAACCAGGGGTAGTTCAAGCTACTACCTCTTTGGAGCTTAGTTTTCTTATCTGAATGCTGAAGTGGCAGTCTGTTTCCAGAATGGTCTCTGAGGGGCCCCTTTGGCCACTTGGGGTCCCACATGCTCCGAGTTGTGATTTGACTGTGGACAAAGCAGCTGTCGCCAAGAGAGATGCCACCAGGCAAGGTCTCATATGGTTCGCATCACTTTGTCAACCAGACTTGATCAACCTTGACCTCCTACTATTTCCCATCATTTTATGTGACTGTCTTGAGTTTCCGCCTCCTGGACCACTCCTTGCTGCTGCTGTGGAAAGGGGCCTCTTGATTTATTAATCAATTAATCAGCGCCTGTTGAGGAGCTATTCAGGGTAGTTTAACAGGGAAAACAAAATGCTATAGCGCATAATCAAGATGGATCGTAATTAAGAACTGCCCTCCCACTGCCGATCTTCCTGCCCACGCTGATGGCCCCACACTCCTCTCTTGCCCACAGCTCATCAAACCCTGTTCAGCCCTGGGGGGTTTCCCTGCCCCATGAAAACTGACAGTAAGTTCCAGAAGGGCAGACTTTCTTCTAACGTTGTAGAGGAAAATAAGCCTCATCAATTATTTGCAGAAAATGTAGGATCTCGAAAGTTCAATCAGGCCCCCAAAATGACATACAGCTCTGTCCAAATATACACATACACACTGTCTTGTCCCAGTTTCTCTATGGCCAGAGTCATGGAGCTGGAAGGATCTCACAGCAAGGATCAGCCATGGCCTCGTGTGACGGATGAGAGGCTCAGTGAGGCCAACTAGCATGTCCAAGGTCACACAGCTAGTTAGTAGAACTGGAATTAGAACTCAAATATTCTGGTAAACAGTTAACACCCCTGGTGATTATTTCTCTGTGAAATCCTGTTTTCCTATAAAAATAAACATAAAGTGAATGAAAGAAATCATCCTCATGAACTTCATTTTCTGATTTCTTTAAACGTTTATTTTGAGAGAGAGAGAGAACGTGAGTACATGCACAAGTTAGGAGAGGGGCAGAGAGAGAGGGAGAGAAAATCCCAAGCAGGCTCTGCGCTGTCAGCACAGAGCCTGATGTGGTGCTCGATCTCATGGACCGTGAGATCATGACCTGAGTGGAATCAAGAGTCAGACATTCCACCGACTAAGCCACCCAGGTGCCCCCGATTTCTTTTAGGTAAGGGTTTCTGAGCTAAAGAGTTTTGAATAGTACTTTTAGACCACGTTTGTGGGGAAAGTATCTTGGACTGTTTGTCATGGAGGTATTTTTCTTCGAATTGGGCAGGATACCAGACACATGTATCCAGCTTGCCACAGATCAAATGGTCAGTGGTGAATCTGCAGGGGTTGCTGGACAGGTGGAGCTGGCTGGGTCTCTCTCTGGTCCAGAACCTGTTCGGTTTGATTTTCTTCCAATGGCACTTAGCACATAGCACTAATGAGGCCAAGACTTTCTTAGAATAGAATCTCCATCGATCACTGAAGTTCCATGGGCTACAGGAAGCCAGAGACCACAGGCATCAGTCCAGGCTGACTGCACTCACCCCTCACTCCCTACAATTCTTTAGTGGACACAAGGAGAAGAATCTGGAATGTCCTTCTTTGGCTATCTTGGTGACGAGGATGCTTAGAAATCTTTTTTTTCTTTTTTTAATTATCCCTTCATGTCCTCAACCATAATAATCTTGTGTTTACCAAAGGTGTTTGTCCATTAGAGGTTTTTCTGCCAGCCCAGCTGCTCATGTCTATTTGATGCCATCAGACAGTCAAGCCCTGAATACGTCTAGGGCTTAAGTCGTACGCCGACATCTGAATTGCTCTTTACTAGCCTTGAGTTACAGATTCTCCTGTTTTGTTTTGCTTGTGTGTTCTCCAGGACCCTGCTTTCTCGGCTGTGATTCACGACAAGCTCCAGGTCCCCAACACCATTCGCAAGGCGTGGAATGACAAGGACAACCGCTGTGACATTTGTGCCACACACCTGAACCAGCTGAAGCAGGAGGCCATCCAGATGGTGCTGACCTTGGAACAGGCAGCCGGCAGCGAGCATTATGATGGCTCGCCTGGCTCGCCCCCCGCCCTCTCCAACATGCCCGCGCTGGTGGGGTCCCGGCACACAGCTGGGCTGCAGCAGCCCAGAGATTGGGCCTTTGTGCCTGCCTCCTATGCCTCCTCCAACTACACGGCTTTCGTCACCAATAAGCACAGCGGCAAACCCAACAGCCTTGGGGTCAGCAATGGGGCAGAGAAGAAGAGTGGGTCCCCAACCCACCAGGCCAAGGTCAGCCTTCAGATGGCCACCAGTCCCAGCAACGGGAACATCCTCAACTCTGTGGCCATTCAGGCTCACCAGTACCTGGATGGCACCTGGTCCCTGTCAAGAACCAACGGGGTCACCCTGTACCCATACCAGGTAAGTAGCCTCTGAATAAGTTAGAATAGGGTTGGTTGGAGTCCAAGCCCAGAAGTGGGTAGCGCTTCCTATCTTTGCCCTTTCCTTCCAGGGACTCCCCAACTTGGAGCCCAGTGTTTCCACGTGGCCCCCCTGGCCATTGCTAAATAAAGACAAAATATATGAGGGGCCAGTGATCCATGGTAGTGCTCTGCTCCCACTGTCTGGACCTTCTAAAAAAGGTGTAGGCTCCCTTCCTCACCTCTTCTGCCTTGTTGGACCATAACCTTTTTCTATTTGCAACTCACTTTAAATACTTGGGGTTAGGTTACTGAAAGTATCTTCCCGTTTTCTTATTTTCTCTTTTTCAGTTCTTTAAATTAGCACATACTCCTGAGTTTCCCTCTAGAAATTAAGGGAACAGGTCCTAAATCTGCCAAGGAATCGTAAAACATTGTCTTAACTTTTCTTGGGTGAATTTTCTGTTGGGTGAGGGTTGGGTTTACCATATGTGTTCTCTGTGTCCCCTGAGTTGATCATGTGGGAAGCAGCAGAAAGCATTGACAGTCACTGCGGATTGGAGGGGTGGCCACGGTCATAGAGTGTATTAGTCAGGGAAGCTTACTGGTGTAACAAATGATCTCAGGTTATTTCTTACTCATGGCTCTGGTGTATTGGGTGTATTTGGTGCCTGGCCACTCATTTCCATGTTACCATTTTCCAGGGGGCCTCAGAGTCTGCCACCAGATCTTGCATAAGCAGCCAGGGATTGAGGGAAGAGAGGGATTGTGGAGAATCTCACAGGGAGACTTGCGGGACCCAGCCTGGAAGGGGCATAGGTAACTTCCGTCCACATTCTAGTGGCAAGAATCCAGGCATTTGGCCTCACCTCCCCTCAGCGAAGGTGGAGAAAGCCAATCTGACCATGTTCCCCAGAGAAAAAAAGAAACAAGTTGAGAGAACAAACAGCATAGTTTTGTTACGTGGGGGCAAAGGTGCAGGGGAACATAAAGTGAGTTAAATGTGGCTGATCAAATTCCTGGTGACTTTTCTAGAGTGGAAGAGGGAGTGTAGATGGCTTGTCTTGATATCTTGAAGGAAAGTGAGGAGCCTGGATCCTTATCTTAAGTTAGTATTCTTGGATCACCAGACTGCCATTTACTGGGTGCTCTGAAGTTTACAAAATATGGTGGGTGCATCATTTCATTTAACCTCACAGGAGGCCTGTGAGCAGGCAGGACAGATGTTAGATCTTCCTTTTACAGATGAGGAGCACAGTACTTGGAGAAGTCGAATGACCTGCGGCCACACAGTTGGTGACAGAGTGGCGAACACAGGCTCACCACTTCCGACTCCCCCCAGCTTTACCCCAGAGCAGGGTCCTTTCACCATCTTTCCCAGACATGGCTCCTTTTCCGACTCCGCATACCAAGGAAAATCACTGTTGTATTGACCTGCAGTGGCCTATTTGCCCCTTTACTTTTGGGTGGAATTTTCTGGATTGTGAGTATAAAAAATCTGATGCTGAGCCAACAGCCCCCTGGACAGAGCTTTATCGTCTGATGCTTGAACATAACCAGGAAAGGCACAGACAGAATAGCCTCTTTCCGCGGTTGAGTAACATGCCTTTTCTGTTAGAGATTTTAAATATATGATTTTGAAAACTAATAAAAAGTAATACATTTCCTGTAAAATAACACACCAAAAACCCAAACAAGTATAAATAAGACTTTAAATATCAACGTCGCCCAGAAAGGGACTATAGAACAGTTGGGTATGTTTCCACCTGGGATTTTATCCGAACACAACTGATACAGTTGTGATTATGTTTAATTCTGTGATCTGCTTTTCACTTTGTATTACTGGGTGCATTTTCCCATGCCATTATGTGTTTCTCCTAAGAGAGGGTCTTTAATGGTAGCATAGTATGCCATTATATAAATATGATCCATTATCTGAGGGTGGCCTAATTCGTATAACGAAGCACCAATTACTTGAGGTTCGGTTTTCGCTACTATAAATAAAATGCTTGCACATTCTTCTACCCAGGTCACATTTTCAACACACCCCGGGTTGTGCGAGCCACCCTACTCATGTTACACAGGCCACTCACATTACACCTTCCTGGGCCCCAGAGCTCTTGTGACATCTATCAGGTGCTAGGTAGAAGACTCAGCTGCCGCACAGCCCTAATGAGCGAGGACGGGGGGATTGGGCGCTGGTGCTTTCCTAGAAAATAGAGTGGTAGGAAAGTTTGTATGGGGGGAGGGGTTGAAGATGCTGCTTGAAAGCACAATTAAGGATTATTGGTGTATTTTTTTTTTTTTACTTGTGCCTGATTAGTTTTGCTCCCCCTCTTCCTTCGTGTCTGCTGAGAAAGAATTTCCTGCCCAATCACACATGTTTATGAAACTCTAACCAAGTGCCGGACACCATGGGAGGTGTTTGTGGGGCTCCTGTGTTGGGCAGGAAGCCCAGGTTCCGGTCCTGTGGTCCTTACGGACAAGGAAGGTGAATCACCCGGTATCAGAGGATTCACGCGCGCTGCCAACTTGACAATTTCCTGGGTAAATTTGAACGCTTCTTTCCAACTCCAGGACAGGCTAATTCATGCATTTCCCCCTGGTTGATAAAGGGATCAAAAGGAATCTGTCTGGGATAAAGAGATTCGGTGCCTGGCTGTGAATCTGTGCCCCCATGTTATGGCTGTGGCATCCTGATGCCCGGGGCTAGGCGAGCCGCGTCCGGCCAGACTGAATGGCTCCGGTTACGAACATCTCCCTGCCATAAATATTCTGCAGCTCACAGTGTAGCCAGCTCAGCAGACAAGGCTGACTGCTCTCAAAGCTGACCTCACTTTCCTGCCTGCCCATACTCCTGCTTCCCTCCCTGCAAAGCAGGTAGCCCACTGGACTGGAGCCAGGGCTGCTCGCCGGGCAGAGAAGCATCTAGACTTTGTCGATGCTGAGATCTGGAGCCTGTGGAAATGAGGGAGAAGAGGACGCTGTCCTCCCATTTTAGTGCAGGGAGGATGAAAAGATAAGAACAGGCTTCCCAACACGGATGGGGTAGACCTTCACGTGGGTGACAGGAAGGTCCCTCAAATTCCTCAAGCCCCCTGTTACCCCCACCAACGTCTAACAATCTCTGGTTGTCTTTCACAGAAAGACCTTCTGCTATTATCTTGTAGGCAGTTAACACAATCTGTATACATACATGGTAGGCAGAAAATACTCTAGAACCTTCTTTGGACCACATGGGTTTTGACTTTGAAAAGACATGTCTGGGGTAGTTCCTTGTAGTCAACCACAGGTTAATTCCATCTTTTTTTTTTTTTTTTCTACGTTGAATAATCCATTTGAGGAAATCCATTTTGTTTTGTTTTGTTTTGTTTTTAATGTTTATCATGTATTTTTGAGAGGGGGAGAGTGTGAGTGTGGGAGGAGCAGATAGAGAGGGGGACAGAGGATCTGAAGCAGGTTCTGCACTGACGGCAGCAAGACTGAGGCAAAGCTTGAACTCACGTATCGTGAGTGAGATCATGCCTTGACTGAAGTCAGACACTCAACCACCTGAGCCACCCAGGCACCCCTAATTCCATCTTTTTGAAAGGCAGCTGCTTTTGCATGATTTCTAGTGATTATAGTAAACACCTGCAGGGGAGACTGCTCACATAGCACTCAGAAGCCACAGAATGCTGTGGTTCCAATCCAGAATCACAGAATCCAGTTCCGTAGAGTGATAACTGTCTTCCACGTCGCCGTGGGAGAATCAGAGACAGTCTTACCTGGGTCAAGTCCATGGCACCAGCTGATGGTAGCTTAACGGCTCAGTCTCTTTCCTCACCTATGGAATCCCAACCCTGTAGGTCATTGGACCACAGTCAATAGAAATATGAAAATATTTTATAAACTCTAGCACAGGGATACCAATATCAGTGATCTATTTGAATCCCCTCATTTGCCAGAAGAGAAGCCAGAGGCTGGGAGGTAGGAAATTTTTATGTTCACACTTTCCTAAGTCTTAGTTTGATCTCTTTTGCTAGAATACAAACCCACTGAGAACCAGATGCCTTTTATTCTTATGTCCCTCACAGCAGCTAACCCGTGCGAAAGTGACTACTCATTAGAGAAAATGCTGATCTCAGGAAAACACTAAAGGTGTTTCTCATGACTGGCCCTAGGTTCAGGAAAAAAGACCTATTGAGACTCCAAGATTTTTGGTGGAAACCACCAGTTTTTTGGTACCAAGCTAATCTCTAATCTGAAGTACCTTAACAATACTCAGTAAATCCTTGGATGCAATGGGAAGAATCCAGGTGGCGTTTGATGCCACACTTGATACAGGGACATCTGAAGGATAGGAGAACTTTATTTCCTAGGACTTTGGTAAAGTCAGCCTGTCAAGAAAATTTAAGATGATGTTAGATTAATACATGAATCATAAATCCATAATGGATCATTAGCGTGATAGAGTATTGAGTGTGCATTCCTTGAGTTAAAGAAAAATGTCTCTGGTGTAAAAATTATCCTGCTTCCTCAAAAAGCATCCGTTGGAATCAATGTCAGAGATCATGGTAGACTGAACTGTGGGATTGTCTCTATTTCCAGAAGACGACTGTGCCTAGTGAGCCACAGATGTTATTGGAGTATACACGTTAGGTTATGGGCGGAAGGAATGGAATAGCGCCACCAGCCTACAAACGCGTCAAGGTTCACTGAGCCATGAGGCCTCTGCAGTACCTAAACTAGCTCTTTTTTTTTTTTAATCTTTATTTTTGAGAGAGAGACAGAGTGTGAACAGGGAAGGAACAGAAAGAGAGAGGGAGACACAGAATCCGAAGCAGACTCCAGGCTCCGAGCTGTCAGCACAGAGCCCGACGCGGGGCTCGAACTCACGAACCGTGAGACCATGACCAGAGCCAAAGTTGGACGCTTCACCAGCTGAGCCCCCCAGGCACTCCTCTAAACTTGCTCTTGAGAGGTCAGACGAACTTGGGAGGACGTGGTGCTGGTTCTTTTTGTGGAGGATTTCCAAGCACCCCTGCAAGAGGAAGGCAAGATTCCACTCGGTAGGGCGCCCGTACTCAGAGCCTCTGCTTACAACTTACGATGGCTTCGTGGATGCCAGAAGCACGTGTTCTAGGGTAGCTGGGCGCAGGGGATGAGGTGTGCGTGTGCTCCTTCCTGCTGAGCTACTTTCCAGGCAGGAGTGGGGGCAGGTGTTTGTGGCTGTGGGGAGCGGAGGACTCTCACTCATGTTCTTTGCTCAACTTGTCCACTAACGTATGCACAGTGTCTTTTTGGGCTAGCCCAGTGTCCACTTCCTGCCCATCTTCTGCCGCGTCTGCCCAGGCAGGGCAATGGCATAAGATGTCACAATTTGACAAATGACAACAACATCAAAACCATTTTTTTTAACTTGATGGGTTTATGTTTCCCACCTATTTATAGATGGTCAGAGGAGTATTATTTATCTTGATGCTTTTTCACAAACTGTGACCACAAGGAAAGGAAGTAGTTTGTATATTCAGTCAGGGACGGAGCGTTTCTGGAGGATATGGTGCTCAGGGTGAAATTCCAGAAGGGTCGTCATATCTTATGGATGTGGGCAGGGCTGTGATCTGAGTGAACACCCAAACTTCAGCAGGAAATTTCAAAAATACTCTCTTCCTTGGTGTCGGANGAAAAGGAAGCCTGTGGATATGTTCCCTTACATAGTAAAAAGGGGTTGGCAGATATGATTCAGTTGAGGATTTGGGGGGAGATCACCCTGGGTTATCTGGATGGGTCTGACGTAATCACAAAGGCCCTTATGAGTAGGAGGCAGGAGGGATGATCAGAGCCAGAGGCGATTTAGGGACAGACGCTGAGATTGGAGAGGAGAGGAAAGAAGGGCTTTGGAGGTAGAGGAAGGGGCCGCAAGCCATGGAGCAAAGCCAGCTTCTAAAAGCTGGAAAAAGGCTTGGCATCTGATTCTCTGCTAGAGCTTCTAGAAAGAGCCAGCCCTGCAGACCCATTCCAGATGTCCGACCTCCAGAACGTTAGCGAGCAGAAAAGAGAGAATAAACCTGGGTTGCTTTAAGCAGCTCAATCTGTGGTAATTTGCTTCCAGCAGTTGGAAACTAATGTACCCAGGAAGCATTTGGTAGCTGAAAAGCGTGGTGGGGGTAGCTGGGTGACGTCTTCAGCTGGCAAATGACCGGACGTCACCCCGTGGATCGGACAGTACGTCAGCAAGTCAGATGATTTCATGTGGGTGCCTCCCAGGACGAGAGGGTCACTTCTCCTGCTGGGCTGGCTTCTGGTGGTCTCGGATGTCACCCTTGTTATAGCTTGGCGATGACCAGCACACCACGGCGACTCTGCATTGGCCACTGTAATTACTACCATGAAAGTCTCAAGAGAGAGAATCCCAAGCAGACTCTGTGCTGTCAGCGCAGAGCCAATGCAGGGCTCGAACTCACAAACAGATCACGACCTGAGCCCAAATCAAGAGTCGGACGCTCAACCGACTGAGCCACCCAGGCGCCTGGGTATCCTCTTTATGTTTGGTAGGCAGAAGACAGCTATTGGAGATTTTGGAGCAGGGGAATGAATAAGTTTCCTTGCTCTATGGCAGAAATTATTTTTAAAAAATTTTAATGTTTATTATTTATTTTTGAGAGTGTGCGTGGTTGGCGGCGGCGGGGGGGGAGGTGGGGCAGTGAGAAAAGGAGACACAGAATTCAAAGCAGGCTCCAGGCTCTGAGCTGCCAGCACAGAGCCCCATGTGGGACTTGAACCCACGAACCATGAGATCATGACCTGAGCTGAAGTTGAATGTTTTTTTTTTTTTAATTTTTAATATTTTTAAAAATTTATTTCTAGGAGAGAGAGAGAGACAGCGTGAGCAGGGGAGGGTTAGAGAGAGAGGGAGTCACAGATTCAGAAACAGGCTCCAGGCTCTGAGCTGCCAGTCAGCACAGAGCCCGATGCGGGGCTCGAACCCAGGAACCGCGAGATCATGACCTAAGCGAAAGTCGGATGCTTAACCGACTAAGCCACGCAGGCGCCCCTGAAGTTGAATGTTTAACTGACTGAACCACCCAGGTGCTCCCTCAATGGCAGGAATTTTTAACCGCACACTAGAATCACTTGAGAGCTTTAAAAAAACTACCTGTGCAGGAGCCACACCCCAGACCAAGTGAATCAGAAAGTCTGGGGGTGGGACCCAGGCCTGGGTTTGAACTGCCAAGGTCAAGAACTACAGCTTTAAAGAACAATTTATCTGGCAATGGTGTAATGAGTTCAGGGAAAGGAACAAGAGAGGTTGTATGTGACAGATCGCAGACAGATAGTATATTCGTTTCCTAAAGCCACCATAACAAATTACCACAAACTAGGTCACTTCCAACAACAAAAATGTATTTGCTCACAGTTCTGGAGGCTAAGAGTCCCAGATCAAGGTGGGGCTGTGACAGTGGAGAGACAGAGAGCAAGCAGGGTAAGAGCAGAGAGAGAGAGAGGAAGACACAGAATCTGAAGCGGCTCCAGGCTCCGAGCTGTCAGCACAGAGCCCGACGCGGGGCTCAAACCCATGAACCGCGAGATCATAACCTGAGCTGAAGTCGAACGCTTAATTGACTGAGCCTCCCAGGCGCTCCTGTATTTTTTTTCTTTAGAAATATTTCTAGGCCCCAGAGGGAGGTGGTGGGCCTGGGGCAATTGTGTCCCCGGTTTGGGGACTGGCTTTCCTCTTCCCCCAGCTCTGTTCGGCTGGGCTGGTGTGTTAGAGTCACTGCGCGAGGGAAGAAGGTGAAATCCTGGTCAGAGAGAAGATTCTCTGGGTGTCGGCTCCTTTCCACGGTTACCTTCCTTCATCAGCGCCATCCTACCAGCCTGGTTTCCTGAGGCGAAATATTGGCTTTCTTTATGGAGCCGAGGAAAAGAGCTACAATACCCACCAACCACAGTGACCTGGTCCAGGGGGTAACAACGGCCACGGCTTCCTTCCTTCCTTCCTTCCTTCCTTCCTTCCTTCCTTCCACAGATTTTTTGGGAAAGTCTGAGGCTGATACTTATCAGCACTTTTATCCAGGTCTGGAACAATGAGGGACTCGGTGCTGGGCCACGCTAGATTTGCTGCTCATGCACCAGCAATAAAAGCCGGGCGTCCTTGCTTGCTGTGTGGGGTGACCTCTAGCACAGCTTCCTGGCTGTCACGTGCCTGTGTTTTCTCCTCTGCAAAGCGGAAGGTCGCAGAGCTGCTGCGGGGACCGTGTGAGATGTTGGACGTTGAATGCTCTGCGTGGTATCAGACACGTGGCAGCCCCCTAGTTCAGTGACCCGAGCGTGAGCGTCATGTTCCTTTAGCAGCTTGGGTTCAGCTTGGGACTCAAGACCCAGTGAACCAGGGCCCGCTTTTCCACGATAAGAACCAGCGGTAAATGAGAACACAAGGCCCCAAAACCATAAACTGAGTATCATGCATGTGAAATCAGTGCAAATCACCAGCTCAGAAAACGTCAGCCACCTCTCCACGTGACCAGACACCAACTTCCCATCTGGACCTAGCAGCTGATGTGAGATTCTGAGTCGAATGATCTCATCCCACTGTTAGAGAATAAATTAGTAAAATCCTGAAAGGCCCATGGAAAAGAAAACCCAGTTTTCTTCGTATTTAAAGGCCTTCAAAAGGGAGGAGGGGAGGTGATATAGAGGCTCGTATCATTTAAAAGTTTATAGAATGATGGAGAAGTAGCACTTAGACCAATGCACAAGAGTAAATCCTCATTATTTTGGAGTTAATTTGAAATAATGAGTGATCAAGGCCTAGATTGAGATTCTTACTCAACACTTTTTTAATGTTTATTTATTTGAGAAAGAGAGAGAGATAAAGCATGAGCAGGGAGGGGCATAGAGAGAGGGAGACACAGAATCCAAAGCAGGCTCCAGGCTCTCAGCTGTCAGCACAGAACCTGACGCGGGGCTTGAACTCACGAACCGCAAGATCATGACTTGAGCTGAAGTCGGACGCTTAACCGACTGAATAAATTCAGTCGCCCCTGAATAAATTCTTTGAAACAGTGCTCAGGGGGTGCCTGGGTGGCCCAGTCGGTTAGGTGGCCGACTTCAGCTCAGGTCATGATCTCTCAGTTTGTGAGTTCGAGCCCCGCATCGGGCTCTGTGCTGACAGCTTGCTCAGAGCCTGGAGCCTGTTTCAGATTCTGTGTCTCCTTTTCTCTCTGACCCTCCCTCGCTCACACTGTCTCTCTCTCTCTCTCTCAGAAATAAATAAGACTTAAAAAAAAAATGAAACAATACTCAGGTCTTTCATTCTATTTTGTATACCTACAGTAGATACCTACCATTATAATACATGTGTTTTCTTACTATTTACATATATATTTATAAAATACATATCTTTTACAATTGTTACATACTTTGGGCTCTTCAGTAAATCAGAACATTGAAGTCTCCTCCTCACCTAGCCCACCCCAGGCATACATCCAATTACTTTCAAGTTGAGGTTTGACTGTGCTAACCATCTTGAGCGTGACGAATGAACATGCCTCTATCTTATGGAAGGATTTGTGAGGATTAGGTAATGAGTCACATATTTCATATGCCTAAGTCACTCCCGGGGAGCAATTGAGGTGTTGCGGAAGCATATCAGTGGCCATTTTTAGGACCCTGGAGACCATTTAGTGCCTTCCTCCCTCCCCGGCGGGCTCAAAGGGTTAGCATGTCTCTTCAGCAGCTTATCTGAGGCCTGGGAATGATGGAGACACTGGGGAGGAAACCGCCTAGAGAGCAAATGCAGCCGTGGCCACGTCTATACCCAAGGCTGTGACCAGGAGTTTTCTAATCACATGTCTAATCTGAGCCAATCTGACAGTTTCTGTCACCTTCACAAGGCTGGCTGCCCTCAGTCCCTGTGGATTAGGCTGTGAAGGGCCGTCCCCGTGGGAAGACTGAACCCACTGGCCTGTTCACCATGCTCCCTTTTTGTTAAAGCACACAGACCTCAGGAGCGCCTGGTGGCTCGGTAGGCTAAGCGTCCGACTTCAGCTCAGGTCATGGTCTCATAGTTTATGAGTTCAAGCCCCACATGGGGCTCTGTGGGGCTCTCTGCTGTCAGCGCAGAGCCTGCCTTGGATCCTCTCTCTCTCTCTGTGCCTCCCCTGTGCTCTCGTTCCCTCCCCCCCCAAAAAAACCCCACAACCCCCACCCCCCAAAAAACCCACATAAAACCACAGACCTCAGAGACGCCAGTGGAAGCAGGCTGGGAAGGCTGCCCCTGTGAATTATAGACGACAGACCAAGCCCAGGAAATGTCAAGTGACCTGCCCAAGGTCACACAGCTAGGAAATGCCGAAGCTGGGACTCAAACCCAGTTTCCTGCACGCTTGCCCCTGGCCCCTCACCACGCTGCTGAGGGAAGGGGGCCAGTGCCTCGATCGCTCAGACACACAGCCTTCCTGGCGAGGGATGCCCACAGCACACTCCGCTCACACCGCCTGGGGGCAGTTTTGTGTGGCTCAGATTTCCAAGTCGGGTTTCATGTCATATTGCTCTGCACAGTCATGGAGAAATAAAAACCCTGTTACCTCTTCTCACCGGGCGGTGGGGAGGCCAGTGGGGACAAAGCTTGAGACAAAGTGGGGTCAATAACTCCCCACCCCCCAAACCCCAAACCAAAAAGTCTGTGTGAACAGTACTGCCACCTAGTGAGATGTAGTTTGACTTACCTGAGAGGCAGACAGGACTAATATTTCGAATCTCGTAAATTACAGTAATTCCCTGGGATTAATAAAAGAAAACAGGGCCATTTTCTTGTCGGTAATGTCTTAAAAATTTTTTTTTACTGTTTCTTTATTTTTGAGAGAGAGACAGGTCAGCATGGGGAGGGGCAGAGAGAGAAGGAGACACAGAATCTGAAGGAGGCTCCAGGCTCCGAGCTGTCAGCACAGAGCCCGACATGGGGCTCGAACCCACAAAGGGTGAGATCGTGACCCGAGCCAAAGTCGGACGCTTAACCAACTGAGCCACCCAGGCACCCCAATAATGTGGTCTTAATTTAACAAGTAATATATGTTTATGGTCAGTGTCCTAACACATATACTTTCAAAAGGACCTCGTTGCCTGAACTGATTTTCAGTGAAAATGGAACTCCGTTTTGGCCTCGTGGAAAGCGCGGCTGGATGCGTGCGTGTGAACCGTGGCTCACCCGCTGAGTAGCCGAGCAGCATGGTGACCACACAGAATGTTAACCTCCGTCCATAGCGTCGGTCTCCTCAAGGTCTTTTTGAGGATTAAGTTTGTGCATCCTGAAATTTATTTTTGAGTTCTGAGCACTGGATTTAAATGAAATTTTACACACACAGATGCAACCCGTGAGTTGCAGAATGAGATTCCATACTGAGAAATTCTACAGAACCCAACGCACAGGGACTGCTTATGGAGCATGGCTCCCCACCTTCTGGCATGATGTGCTGAGAGGGGACGTATCCTCACCGGAACATGCTGTCACCCCTGAGAAATGGTCGTGGAGCGGGTGAATCCTGAGGCTGAGGCATCACTTCCATCTGAGCAGGGCACAGCGGGCCGTGAGTAGCCTTCTCAAGACGTGTATCTGGAACACAGCCGTGTGCAGAGCCCCGTGTGTAGCCTGGGGACTCCCTCACAGCCCATTGCCACGGAGATTGTGTATTGCAGTTCTTGTTGAAAACCACTTTGTTTTGGTTTCCTATAAGGACAGATAATCCTTTCTCACTCAAATAGCTTTTTTTGATAGAATGCAGGTGCTTTGGGGGATTAACTACTACTGTTGTGTGAGGTGGCCTGCTTCCTCCAAAGACAGGTCAGAAAACCCACACAGAGTCAGAGTTATGAGTTTGGGCACTAAGAAGCAGCGGCCTTTGGGGCGCCTGGGGGGCTCCATCAGTTAAGCAAGTGTTCGACTTCGGCTCAGGTCACAATCTCATGGTTTGTGGATTCGAGCCCCACGTCGGGCTCTGTGCTGACAGCTCGGAGCTTGGAGCCTGCTTCTGATTCTGTGTCTCCCTCTCTCTCTCTCTCTCTGTGCCTCCCCCGCTCATGCTTTGTCACTCCGTCTCAAAAATCAATACACATTTAAAAAATGAAGAAAAAAAAGAATCAACGGCCACTTTGTTGAGTCTGTGAGGTGAGAGAGGAACAGGAAGCAGAGAAATGAAAGTTCTTGTCTGCAGTGAGGAGGAGAAAAGATGGATGGTGGTGGCTGATGCTTTGTGGGAAGAAGGAGGAGTAGGAGGTGCTGGCCTCTAGTGAGTGTGGTTTAGAAGCTCCACTATCCTAGAAAAAGGCTGCAAATCCACGCGTTAACCGAAGAGGTGGTCCGCTGAGTCCTTCCTGAACGAGTGCTGGGTGGTGAAACTTGCAGAAAGCCCCTCAGCCGTGGAAATGGCATTGGCTTTGGGAAGACTGTGGAGAGACGTAAATCTCTTAGTTTCACTCCCTCTTCTACCACTTAGGTGGTGAGCTCGGTGATCTGTCCACCCACAGGGGGAAAACCCGAGGGTCCCTTCTGCCCTCTGCTACGTAAGCCCGAGAGCAGACACCTTGAACTTTCCCCATTCCACCCCCTTATGGTGTGCTCATCTTAATCCAGTTTTGTCTGTCTCCGGCGCACTCTATCTCAACTCTGGGAGCCGTATGTGGATTTCATCCGTTTGTTTTCATTGTAATAAAAATAATAGTTCTAGCTAATGCTTGCCGGCTACTCAAGTCTGCCAGGCACTGTGCTTAGTGCTTTGTGCGTATCCACTCCGTGGAGCTTCGTAACGGTCCTGTGAGGTCAGCAGAGCGTTATAATGGCAGGGAAATGGAGGTACGAGTTCGTAGGAATAGACAGCACCCACCCACGCAGAGGAATCCTTCATTTCTGGAATTTAAAAAGTTATTAGTCAATGAATGTTTTACTGAGCATTTATTTAGTTATTTGTTAGAATCGAGAAGTTTAGTAGATAGCATTTCTACAGGTTCACAATATAAGTTTTACGTTAACAGTAAACAACGAGGAAGTTCTGGCTTATCTGACTGTAAATGTTCATCAAGTCCTAGCCTTACAATGTCTCATGTTCACTTACATTGTCCCCTATCTTTACTTCCCTCACCTCTGCCACACACACTTTCTCTCTTTTTCTTTCTTCCTTTTTTATTTTTTTAATGTTTTTTTAGTGTGTGTGTGTGTGTGTGTGTGTGTGTGTGAGTGGGTGAGTGTGTGTGTGTGTGAGAGAGAGAGAGAGAGAGAGAGAGAATGCATGAACACAAGCTGGAGAGAGGCCACAGAGAGGGAGAGAGAAAATCCCAAGCAGGCTCTCTGGCTGTCAGCACAGAGCCCGACTCAGGACCTGAGCCGGAATCAAGAGTCAGAAGCTTAACCAACTGAGCCACCCAAGCGCCTCTCTTCCTTTTTTATTGTAGATTACCTAATTATTTATCTTGTAAATTATTCATACCTTTCCCCTCATCCTACCCCTCTATTTTTATTTTATCAAAATTTATTTGCATCTCTGAGAATGGGCGTGCAAAGGAAATAAAAAGGACTTGCAATGAAAATCCGTTGATTCCATCATTTGTTAGCAGTTTACGCAAAAGATTTGGCAGAAAAGGCGATGGGAACGGAAGCACACTTAACAAAAAAGTCAGTTATTGAAACGTTGCAAACCTTCGACCTCTTCTAAGCGGCTGCTAACTCCCAACTATATAATAGGCAAAGTGGAAAACAGAGCAGTTCAGCTTTTGGGGGTTAATTGGTGTAAATGTATTAATTACAGGAACTGGTCGTTAAATGTTTAATAAGGTGTATGCGTTGCTAGTGTGGTATTTAGCTAGACATCATCCACTGAATGCACTTCTATTGTAAGCACACGCAGCCTGTTAGAAGCAAGCACTTACACTCCCTGGGGCACTTGCGGGGCGCCTGCGTGGCTCAGTCTGTTAAGCCACCGACTTCGGCTCAGGTCATGATCTCACGGTTCATGGGTTTGAGTCCCATGTCGGGCTCTGTGCTGACAGCTCAGAGCCTGGAGCCTGCTTTGGATTCTGTGTCTCCCCCGCCCCTCCTTGGCTATCACTGTCTCTCTCTCAAAAATAAATTAACTGTCTGGGGCACTTGGACATCAGAGCACCCTGAATTACACACCTGCTAGGCAGTCTGAGGAAGACGATCTGGGGAAGAGCTTACAAGAACGGCAGGAGGAGGAGCAGATACATAAAGCCTCAGGGATGTCATGGAAAGATGTGCCGGGAGCTGGTGAAGAGGCACAGGATAAGAAGCATGGAGGATGGGCAGAGCGTGGGCATCATTCCTCTGTTGTCGTAGCAGGGAGAAACCCTAGGCAGACAGGACTCGGGTGGGTAGTGAGGTCCATGCTGCTAGTCTGGTGAGGTAGAGGGCTTGGGGGAGGGGTGACAGATTCCACAGATAGATAAAGCCCAAAGGCCTTGAGCATTGGTGGGTTGGGGGACAGGAATAGGATGGTTGGGGACGCCCCCCGGTCTGTGTTGGGTGCCACACGGGTCGTCGGCTGGTGGGCCCTCCAGTCCAGAGACCCCTGTGGCTGTGAGTCTGGCTTAGAGACGAGGCTGCACTGTGTGCTGGAGGCAAAGACCAACGAGGCCATGCAAGGAAGAGAAGCAGGGGACAGAGTGACTCCATCCGGGGTGGTGGGCCCAGGGGGCTCTTGCTGCCCAGCTGGGTGGCAGCCATGGAGGAGAACTGGACTCTGACCACCCACAATGCAGAAAACTCTTGCCGCCTCCGCCCGCCCCGGCCATAAACATTGCAGGGGTCATAGGAATCCCACTGACCTGGCTTCAAGCCCCGTGTCAGCAGTGTTTCCTCCTTTAAACAGCTGCCTTTTTAAAGCCATCCATTGATAACGTAAGTGACGAATAACCTCATTAGCTTAACCTGTGACAAATGTCACTCTCTGATCCTTGGAGGAGGAAGGTAGTTCAGTTGAAGAATATACTCTAAGCCAGTATTTTCATTCATTTAGTGCTCTGAGACGCCCACGATATGTCAGGTGTGGGGAGCTGGGAAGAGAAGATGAGTAGAGCTTAGTTTCTCGCTTCCGGGGTCTTCCGGAACATGCTGTGTGGTGTGGGTCTGCCGGGGGTCGGGCTGGGAGAAACGAGGTGGAAGCCAGGTAAGGCATTCCATCTGGGTATCTGGAAAAACGCATGTTAATATTGGTTACTTACAAAGCTGTGAGTTAAGCGGACTGTTTGTACAAGTTGTAGACCAGGAATATATCGTAAATGTTGTGTTATTGGTTAAAGTAGAGGATGTACTATCCAGTCTCACACTTGATTCTGCCATTAGAAATATCTCCCTGCTTCCTTTGTCTGTGTGATATTAGCAGGGCTGCCCTGCTACCTGCCCAGAGTGTGACTGGGCATTGGTTTGGACCCGTGCAGGGTGGGCAGGATGGGAAGACGTCAAGGACTTGGTCCAAGTTCACTTACCTGCCTCCTCCTCTTTGACTCAACCTCTGGCTGTTCACCCCAGAAATGTTAAGGGTTCTGGGTTGTAGTTACCAACTTTAGTGTAGTAGGTACTAATATTTTTGAGGCCAGAAGAGGGCATTTTGAAACCTCGACTTGAAAGGTCCTCTGGTCCCATGCTTTTCCTTTGGAGACTGAG
Organism: Crocuta crocuta; assembly: GCF_008692635.1. Classification (NCBI taxonomy): domain Eukaryota; kingdom Metazoa; phylum Chordata; class Mammalia; order Carnivora; family Hyaenidae; genus Crocuta; species Crocuta crocuta. Next base: position 707,222 of record NW_027532592.1, read on the forward strand.
CAGCACATCTATTTTCTCTCGTCCTGGCGATTCATTGGCGCCCACCTCTGTGAGACTGGAGGTGTTTCCAGTAGTGACGTGGGTGGAGCCTTTTGTGACTGAGATGTTCTGCTTCATAAAGTTCACATTCACTGGTGAGAATTAATCTTACAGGAGAAAAGTCCATGTTATGAACCTTTGAGTGTTTTTGGTGGTAGTATTAACCACTTTCTAAGAAGATTTGCACAATAACTTTTTCTGAATCAGCACTTTCCTTAATGTTTTATTTCTGCGAGAGGGTGTGTGAGTTGAGGAGGGGTAGAGAGAGGAGGACAGAGGATCACAAGCAGGCAAGAGCCGCAGACCGTGAGATCTTGATCTGAGCAGAAGCCAAGAGTCGGACGCTTAACCGAGGGAGCCACCAGGTGCCCCTGGATCAATACTTATGTAAGGAGTAGAAAAGTATATACAGTGGCTCAAGCTGAAATATATTGCTCCTTGAAAACTGCAGCTAAAGTGACCATCAGAATCATGTACTTTAGATGACTGAGGTCAAGATGGCTACTTTAAATGCCTGGTCACAGAAATACTGCCGTCCTGATTTGCCCAGATTGCTCTTTTTACTTTCTTTAATTTTTAATAAGATCTATTTATTTTTGAGAGAGAGAGATAGAGTGTGAGTGGGGGAGGGCAGAGAGAGAGGGAGACACAGATTCTGAAGACACAGAATCTCTAGGCTCTGATCTGTGAGCACAGAGCCTGACACAGGGCTCAAACTCACAGACCTCGAGACCATGACCTGAGCCGAAGTTGGACGATGAACCAACTGAGCTGCCCAGGCACCCCTCTTTTTTCTTTCTCTCTCTGCGCACATAGGACGCTATTAGCATTTGTTGCCATGCTCAACAGTTGCCAAGAAAATGACCATGTTACTTAAACCTGGCCCAGCGCATCTTCGCCACGAATAGAACTCCGTTCCTTCCACATGAGTCTCCCGCCTTCCCCAGAGAGAAGTGAGTCTCAGTCATCACGGAAACGTGGTCCTAACGTGTATTCACAAGGGAAAGCTTTACTGGTTCTCCTTCTTCATGGAGATGAATCTGAGCTTTACCTCCAGTTTGTTTAGAATTCTGTTTCTACTGGGAAAGAAGTGTGCTCATGTCACCCAAATGCCTGTCTCTTGTGAGGGGGACTCTGCGGCAGTGACTGGAGAGGCAGTGGCCCTGGGGGCCGGGAGGGCCACCCTGTAGATCAGGCTCGTAGTCAGCAAGAAACTTTATTCGAAGGGATGCCATATTCCCTCTTGGAAGGAGGGGGTTTCATTTCTCTTATATCTAGTGCTTAAGAATCCAAGAGTTCACACTGTGTCCACACTCAGGAAAGCTCACCTTCGTGAACACGCATTCACACGACTCTTCCAGCGGAACTGGATTGAATTACATTTATCTTTATTACTAGAATCGGCTGACAGAGGGCTATAGCTCATATTCCATCCACATTAAAAATGAAATTACATTTCAAGTTCATTGTACATAACCATGTTTATCCTTTGGAAGGAGTATTGTAGTCTCCTGAGTGTTCGAAGCAGTAAATTGTGTTTTGGAAGGAGGCTTACGTTACTTAGAATGTTTAAATTTTTGAAAATATTAAATCTTTTATTAGTTTTTAAATCGAAGTTGCACATGCGCGTCAGGTAACGAGTCAAATTGCTTGACAAGACTTGATGTGAAAGATACCATTCTACTGGGAATGCAGGGGTGTTGCCTGCCCTCCAGAGTTCATTAATATTTATCTCCATTTCATGCCATTCATCGTGATCTCCATATCATGCCATGCAGCAGAAGAATGCTGCTACTTGACTTATTTAGGTCTAGATCACCTATTACAGCAATTCTCCAGGTATATTCCTTGGACCATCTGAGTCTCCAAGACCCTTCTGCTGGGTCCATGAGATCAAAACGATTTAAAAATTGTTTAATGTTTATTTATTTTTGAGAGACAGATGGAGAGAGACAGAGCGCAAGCAGGGGAGGGGCAGAGAGAGAGGGAGACACAGAAACTGAAGCAGGTTCCATCCTGATGCATGGCTCAAACTCACAAACCGTGAGATCATGACCTGAGCTGAAGTCGGGAGCTTAACTGACTGAGCCACCCAGGTGCCCCTCAGAACTATTTGTATACAATAGTCAGACATCATCTGCCTTTCTTACTGTGTTGACATTCGCTCTGATGGGTGAAACTTCTGACATGTTTGCATGAATGGAGATGGTGGCACCAAACTATTCTAGTTACTGTATTCTCCATCATTCGGAAATGTTTTTAAAGCACGTTTCCACTTAAGAATGTCCTTGGTGAAGCAATAGAAATTTTTGGAAAACTTTATTCTGCCACCATGAGCCTGAAAGCTTCCCAAGGCTTAAAGACTTTGTTTTCTTATTGACACATAGCTGACACACAATGTTGCAGGTGTACAACTTAGTGATTCGGTATCCCTGCATGTGAAGTATACCTGCCATGTGTCACCATACAAGGTCACGACAATAGCATTGACCATATTCCCTGTGCTGTACCTTTCATCCTGTGACTTTTTCATTCCATAAATGGAGACCTCTGCACCTCCTACCCCCTTCACCCACTGTGCCCATCCCCGCCCCGGGAATCATCAGTTTGTTCTCTGTATTTATGGGTCTGTTTCTGCTTTGGTTTATTTGTTTTTTAGATTCCACATATAAGTGAAATCATATGATACTTATCTTCTGTGTCTGACTTATTTCACTCAGCATAATGCCCTCTGAGTCCATCCATGTTGTTGCAAATGCAAGATCTTGTTTTTTGTTTTTTATGGTTGAGTAATATTCGTGTGTGTGTGTGTGTATCACATCTTTATTCATTCATCTATCCATGACTTCAAGACTTCCTGATAAGATTAGTGGTGATGTCAGCAAGTGTGATTTTTTTTGCCATTGTTTAATGGAATATATCAAAACATCTGGAAGACATGGATGACTTGGGAAACCAATATTTTCCAGTGACCTGTGCATTGTTACAAAATCTTATAATAGCCATTCAACATGCATGGTAGCCTAATGGATTTTAGTATAACAGGGTACTAAACATTTATTAATGTAGTTTCAGATTGCTCATTTCAGTGAACCTTTAAGAACCTTTTAAAAAACTAGCACTGGTCAATTTTTAGTGCAGTATTGAAGAAGAATGTTCACAGTTATCTGAAAAGGCTATTGGGATAGTCCTCGAATTACTAACTACCTAGCTGAGGATAGATTTTTTCCACATATTCAGCAGAAACAACATAAGCCACATAACTAAAACAACATATACCAGGCATAAAAGAGATTTGTGAAGATGTAAAACAATGTCAGTCTTCTCATTAAATTTTTCATTTGGGAAAATAAATATATTTCGTAAAATATGTTACTTATGTTAAACACTTAATGGGCTTCTCATTCTAAAATATATATATTTTAAGTTTTAGTTTAACTTTTAAAATGGCAAATATCAATAGGTTTAAGAGGGAAGCACAGATCAGGAGGATCTGGGAAAGAATTCTTTTTTTTTTAAATTTTATTTATTTATTTATTTATTTTTTAAATGTTTTATTTATTTCTAGGAGAGAGAGAGAGAGACAGCGTGAGCAGGGGAGGGTCAGAGAGAGAGGGAGTCACAGACTGAAACAGGCTCCAGGCTCTGAGCTGACAGTCAGCACAGAGCCCGACGGGGCTCAAACCCNATGACCTAAGCGAAAGTCGGATGCTTAACCGACTAAGCCACGCAGGCGCCCCAAGAATTCTTGAATAAGGTGTAATGATCATATAGCTAATATTTTAGACACTTTGAGAGCAGAGTTACAGAACACAGAGGAGAGTTTGGAGTTGAATTAGTGATAAAGACCCAGTAAACTAAGCAAATTGAGAAACGGAAATATGGTGCAATAAAGGAAAAACTCTTTGGCATCCTTAGTAATTTTAAGACTGTAAAATTCGTAAAAAAGGGAGTGCCTGGGTGGCTCAGTCAGTTAAGCATCCGACTTCAGCTCAGGTCATGATCTCACGGTTCGTGGGTCTGAGCCCCATGTCATGCTCCATGCTAACAGCTAGCTCAGAGCCTGGAGCCTGTCTTTGGATTCTGTGTCTCCCTCTCTCTCTGACCCTCCCCTGCGCATGCTGTCTTTCTCTGACTCTCAAAAATAAATGAAACACATTTAAAAAATTTTTTAAAAATTCTTAAAAAGTTTATTTTTTTTTTTGAGAGAGACAGTGGGGGAGGATCATAGAGGGAGAGAGAGAGAATTCCAAGCAGGCTCCTCACTATCAGCGCAGAGCCTGACATGGGGCTTGAACTTATGAACCATGAGATCATGACATGAGCTGAAACCAAGAGCTGGACACTTTACCAGCTGAGCCACCCATATGCCCCTTTAAGATTGTAAAGGGTTCCTGGCAAGGTTGAGAATTACTGACCTCTTGCCTGACTATTGAGGAACATGAAGATCTAATTCTCTTTCACCGTGACCGACTCCCCACTCCCTACCACATATATGCTTCTGTGTTTTCCCATTGCTCTAATAATTGGCCGTAATTTTCATTCAGTCAATATCTGGTATTATTATGATTATGTAAGGACTATCAAAAGTATTGCTGTGACTATATAAAGGCTATTTGCAACTAAGCCATGTAACTATAGTTACTTTCTCTTATTATTATTTTAAATTTATTTATTTATTTTGAGAAGGAGAGAGAGAGAGCACATATAAGTGGGGAAGGGGCAGAGGGAGAGAGAGAGAATCCCAAACAGGCTCCGTACTGTCAGCGTTGAGCCTGATGTAGGGCTTGAACCTGCGAACTGCGAGATCTTCACCTGAGCTGAAACCAAGAGTCGGCCACTTAGCTAACTGAGCTACCCAGGCGCCCCTGGATACTTTCTCTTTAAGTGTGCAACTGGGGTGAAGTTTTGATACTTTGGGTCTGAAGTATCTTTATTCTTTCTTGATGCTTGATTAATACTTTTTGGCTGGATTGAACAGATTTCTAGGTTGGAAATCATGATCCCTTAGAATTTTAAAGGTATTTCTTCAGTGACATTTTAGTTTCTAGTACTGAAGCTTGGTCATGTACATGAAACATTCCTCATCTCTGTCTCTGTCTCTCTTCAGAACCTTTATCCCTGGTGCTGTGAAATTTCCCCGAAATGTATTTTGGTGTGGATCTAATGCTATCCATTTTTCTAGCACTTTATGAGTCTTTCAGTCTTCATGTTGGCCTATCTAGGGAATTTTTTCTTTAATTATTTCTTTGACAGTCTTCTCCTCCATTTTCTTTGTTTATCCTTTCTGAAACTCCTATTGTTTAGTCATATGTTCTGTTTTTTTTTTTTAAATTTATTTTTGTTTCCCTATTTACCAAACATTTTTATTTTTCGTGCATTTTCTGACAGGTGTCTTCGGTTTCACCTTTGAACTATTTTATTAAGGTTTTCATTTCTCTATCATGTTTTTAATTTCTGAGGACTTCTTTTTATTGTTAGTTATTCTTTTCCAAATTGACCTTTCTTTAAATACTTTAAATCTGTTTTTGTTTTATGGATGCAGCATTTTCATTCATTGCTCTAAGAATATTGATAGTAAGCTGTGTTCTGTTTTAGTTTTATTTTCCCTGCGTATCTCTCCTCAAGATAGTCCCCCTTTTTTATATTCGGTTCTTTCTTCAAATATTTGGTGATTTTTGGCTAACAGATCATATTTATGAGTAAGGCAAAAATAGCTAGATGGAGGAGCATGGGAGGAGATTGTTGAGTGGGGTCTTACCTGGAGAGTGACCTGAAGGATCTGTTTTTAAAAACTCCTTTCATTCTTTTCCTTGGCGTTATTCGTATCCCCAGGAAAGAGTCTTCTAGCCTGGTGTGAATTCTGGGAGCCGAGAGGAAGAAGATGAAAGGTCTCAAATTCAGTGTTCAACTTAATTGCTCCTTTGTTGGTTTCCTATTCCTGGCGGTGCCTAATGGGTTCTAGTCTGGAGACCTGGGTGTTATCCTGTTACAGAATAAGCCTCTAGACTCCCAGGATGGGGAGGCATAGTAACCTAGACCAGAGGAAGAGGTCTGGATCTCAAAGTACTTCAAAAACCGAATCTCAGCCAATCCTCTTTGGCTTAGCTCCACCCAGTGCCATTAAGTTTTAAGCCCTTTGGGAGATTTTAAAGTATAAACTGGGTCATTAGTAGCTTTGCTAATTTTTAGCTTGAGACTCATCTTTCTTGGATCTGCTAAGTTAGTTACCGTTTGCCTGTCTTCGTTCCAGCTTCTAAAATTGTGTCATGTCTGCTTCCTCTCCCATTTTCTGTGGGCTTTTGTGAGTTGATGCTTCCTAAAAACCACGTATTGTTGTTTCATTAGGATTTCAGGAAAGAGCAGCATTCAATGCATGCATTTAACTTACCATCTTTTCCAGAAGTGTTTTAAAAATATTTTAAAAGCATAAAAAAAGCTTTCTTAGTAGGTGAAATTGCTAATAGGAAGGTTCCTCAAAAAAATTAAAAATAGAACTACCCTATGACCTAGCAATTGCACTACTAGGGATTTATCCACAGGATACAAAAATGTTCATTCAACAGGGCCCACTCACCCCAAAGGTTATAGCAGTGCTATCAACAATGGCCAAAGTGTGGAAAGAGCCCAAATGTCCATCAATAGATGATAGGATAAAGAAGATGTGGTGTATATATATATATACAATGGAGTATTACTCAGCAATCAAAAAGAATGAAATCTTGCCATTTGCAACAACGTGGATGGAACTAGAATGTATTATGCTAAGCGAAATAAGTCAAGTCAGAGAAAGACATATACCATATGATTTTATGGATATGTGGAATTTAAGAAACAAAACAGATGAACATAGAGGAAGGGAAGGGAAAATAAGATAAAAACAGAGAGGGAGGCAAATACCATAAGAGACTCCTAAATACAGAGAATAAGCTGAGGGCTGCTGGAGGAGTGTTTGGTGGGGGGATGGGTTACATGGGGGATGGCCAGTAAGGAGGACACTCGTTGGGATGAGCACTGGGTGTTATATGTAAGAGATGAATCACTAAATTCCACTCCTGAAACCATCATTACACTATATGTTAACTAGTTTGGATTTAAATAAAATGAAAAAAATAAAAAGTAAAAAAATTTATAAAAAACAGGAGGAAGCATCCATTTAGTCCCTACTATGTCTTGAGCAAAGGTTGTTGTTGTTGTTTTCAATTTACTAATATCTGAAATATTATAGGCCTAAAAGAAAGAAGCCGTTTGATTTGGGTTCCAGCATTGAGCAGTCCTAACGTAGTACAAGGTTCAAACTCAGGTAGATCTGGGCACATGTATATGCTGAAGGTAGGTCACTGTTGGGGTGTTTGAAGAATGTTCTGGTTTCCCAGGAGGGATTTTCTAGGCTTTTGATTTACTTGACCCACAGATTAGTCCACTCCTTTCCTTTTGCAGAAACAGCCCAAATTATGAAATAAACTTAAAAGATAAGATAGATGGTGGTGGATGGGCCACAGTGTGAGGAAAATACAGAACTTTGCTGGTCACCAAGGAGCGAGCCAGGCGCCAAGTGGACTTTCTCTGATGCTATTGCCTGATAAGGGCTCTGGACCCCATGATGTGCTGAAGCCCTTACCCTGGTCATTCTGGGAGTAGTGACAACTTGGAAGTTGGCAGTGCTACAGCTCATGGTGTCTTCTCCTGGAAAGCTGGTGTTTGAGTCTCCACCAGCACACCATGCTTGAGTCGACTTTCCACTGAGGGCAGCCTGACCCCAAATGTCGGAATGACATCATTATATCTACACCCCATGACATGTGCTCAGCACAGTGTGGCCCACGGAGGACAGGTGGCACAATGGGCAGAGTTTAAAATTTGGAGCCAGAAGGCTTGGTGTTTCGACTCTTCCATTGCTGCCTCTAGCTCTGTGACTTTTGGCAAGCTTCCACCACTGAATCTCTCAACAGCAGGAACAGTCTACCGAGCAGGATTAATGTAAAAATTAGCATCAGTGACAGTCTGCCCTCCCAAACCTAAGTCTTGCCGAAAACCCTGGCCTCTAAAGGCGAATTTTACCTGTTATTTATCTGGTCTCCAAAATTTACAGTATAGGATTGGTGTGCTCCAAATCTCAGAAGAAGAGAAATTTGATGAAGGGCCAATAATTTAAAATGCAACTAACAAGTTATCCAACTATTCTGAGTTATATCCTAGAGTAAGGTTAAAACACCGAAGAAGATATTTACACGTTTGGAGCAAATTAGCTCAACCTTTTCTTTTTAGACATTTTTAAAAGTGTTTATTTTTGAGAGAGAGAGAGAGACAGAGCGTGAGCAGGAGAGGGGCAGTAGAGAGGGTGACACAGAATCTGAAGCAGGCTCCAGGCTCTGAGCTGTCAGCACAGAGCCCGATTCGGGGCTGAGACTCCCAAACTGGGAGATCATGACCTGAACCAAAGATGGATGCTTAACTGACTAAGCCACCCAAGCACCCTGAGTCACCATTTTTTTTATAACCAACCATCCACTCTGAATTGTGTCTTGATCTTCTGCTTTCAGCCTTTTCATCAGAAATTATTATAAGAAATAAGTATTCTCATTCTGCTCAATGTTTGCTGTTTTTTTTCTTTTTGAGTGCAGACATACTCAAATATCCATTACACGGCTCAATTTCCCAGGGTTTACAATGCCCTACACAAGACATCTGTCCTTGATCCAGCGAATAACCTTATCTCTCCTGAGAAATTGGTCTGTTTCATCCTCTGAATAAGAACTTATGAAACTCATAATGTTTCCCCATTCAGCTTTGCACCAGGAACATTAGAATCAAGTTTTAAAATAGAATCATAAGAACTATGTATGGAGTGCCTGGGTGGCTCAGTCGGGTAAGCGTCTGACTTCGGCTCAGGTCATGATCTCCCAGTCGTGGGTTTGAGCCCTGCGTCAGGCTGTGTGCTGACAGCTCAGAGCCTGGAGCCTGCTTTGGATTCTGTGTCTCCCTCTCTCTCTGCCCCTCTCCTACCCATGCTCTGTTTCTCTTTGTCTCAATAATAAATAAATAATTAAAAAAAAAGAACCGTGTAAATTTTTTTTTGTCACCTTAGAGCTCTTCTCTAGACCCTATTTCCCACACAGTTATTTCTATTTTATTAATTCTGTTGTATTTTCCTTTTTTATTTTTTTTTTAAAAAGGACAAATCCTTTTGGTAATGAATGAATGGATTGGAAAAGAGTGGAAGACAGTCAGTGACTATAACCAACCATGTTTTATAAATTGTGCAGTGTGAGGCATGGCCATGGGAATTGGTGAGATTGGACAAAAGAAGAAGAAAGGGGAACATGAAGGTGTCTTTAAATGTTTGAGAAGTTGTATTTTGGAAGAGACAGCGGACATGACTTTTATTGCTCCTGGGGATAGAATAAGAGCCAAGATGTAGACTGTCCGTTAATTGATTTGTTCATTTCCAAGGAATTTCTCGTGTGCCTCCTGTCAAGGTGCTATAGAGGAGGCTCAATGCAGAAGACAAGTTCCTTGCTCTCAAATTCTTCCATTTTAGGGACGCAGATCTAGCTGACTGCAGAGGAGGACTTTCGAACGGAGTTATCCAATAGTGGGACGTACTGCTTTGTAAAGTAGGGAGCTTCCCGTCTCTGGAGAAGTCCAAGAAGCGGCTAAATAACAAGTACCCTGAAAAGTACCCTGACGCAGGAGAGAGGGTGGATTTGTCGACCTCTAAGATTCCACCGTACTTTGGTGTTAAACTGAAGGATTAGCTTGTTTCAGAGGAAGTGGGCAGTTCTGAGGGGGGGTGGGGGAGGGCAGTAAAAACACCTTCACACACCAGTTCCTTTACTCTGTGACCCAGGCAGTCCCTTGACCCTCCATAATCCTAGGTGCTGGTGGAGGCAGGCACCGGCAGCCAAGGGTCCCAGGGCTGTGTCTGAGTCCTTGTGAAGAGTCTCCTGAGCTTTCCGAGCCACTGTGAGGATTGCCTTAACCATTGACAGAGACTCCTTCTGTATCTCTCCCCACGGAAGTCAGAGCAGGAGACAGACACCTGGGCTGATACTGAGAGCCAGCACTCAAAGCCCATGCTTCTTTCTGTGAAGAAGCCACGAAGAAGGACTCAGGCTCATAGGAGAGCCGGGGTGGGTTGAAGAGAGGCTGGCCCGTTAGCAGATGTGTGCCCGGTCATCACATGGTATCTTGGACAGTGAAGTTCAGAGGCTTGCTGGGAAAGGTAGGCAGAGAGGACAAGGGGTGGCCCAGTATGATTTCCTACAAGGAAAATTTGACTCTGAAGTTTTCCCCCACCATGTTTATTCACCCTTAAGGGAATTAGAATCTTCACAAAATGACTGAATGCACAGAAAAGTTGCAAGAATGAAAATAGTGTAAAGGACACTCATATTCCCCATATCCAAGTTAATTATTATTCGCTATTTTTTTTCTGAATCATTGAGAGTAAAATGCATACACCATGAGCCTTTATGCCCAAACACTTCCATGTGTATCTCCTAGGAAATGGCATATTCTTTTGTGTAGCCAGAGTCCAGGTCTCAACTTCAGTGAAATTAACATGGATGAGTAACTTTTTGTAATCTACCATTCCTGGTCCAGTTTTTTCAGTTGACCCAATAATGTCCTTTATAACATTATTTCCCCTCTAGTACAGGGATCAGACTAGGGTTAGGCTGCAGTTAATGGTTTCATGTCTCTTTTTAAAGATCTTTTAACAGTTACATTATTACAGTTAGTTGTCTTCTTGGCGGCTTATTCCAAACCTTTAGAACCTTTTTGTCCACTTGAAAGCCAAACTCTGGATTCTCCAGAGTCCAAGCCCACTCTCATTCTATAGAAAATATTTTCACATGTGAGGTGGAAGGGATAGGGGCTAAGGAACTTTGTATTTTATACCTGGTTGCCTTTGCTGTATTTGATTTGAAACATACAAACACATCAGAAGCGTTGAGATCATTCTCAAATTCTCCTGTTGTCAGTCTGACTTCCTGCCAAGAAGTTCTTGCTTTGTCCTTGGAGATGAAAAGATCATTTTGAGATTCTTTGTTTCATCTTGAGACAATACTTCACAAATCTAGAAACAGATGGGAAAAAAATACCTTTACGTTTACTTGGAGTTCTAATTTCAGCCCTTTTAGAAGCAGTTTATGAGTCCTCAACAGCAGCACATGGGTTAATTAAGCATTTCTATGTGTGAGGTGCGTTGGTTAGCTCAGTAAAGGGTATATTCAGCAATTCTGCTCTCTGCCCCGCAGAAGGACGGGCTTAATGTGCGTCAATATGCATTATTAAGTGTTACAACACATCAAGTAAAAAAATATGCCCGACACTTGCAAGACGTGACGCAGACTTAGAATTATTGGGATAGGTTTTCAGATGGCAGCGTTTAGTCACAGAGAAACTGAATAACTCACCAAAGCTTACTTTAAAGAATCAGAGCTACAGTACTGAGCTTATGGTGGAACCCCTCACTTTCAAAATGCCCTATTTGAATGTCGTCTCTGGTATCTAAAACAAACCAGGGGGATGGTGGAAGAGTAATAGAAGATACATTTTTTGAAAGTTTACAAAAATCTGGAATCGCTTCTTTGAAAAAAAAAAGTTAAACGGAAAAAATTGGCCTCTTGTTTTCCGAAGCATCTGTATTTAGGAGGGGAAGGGGGATGATGGGCATGGAGGAGGGCACTTGGTGGGGATGAGCACTGGGTGTTATATGGAAACCACCTTGACAATAAACTATTAAAAAAAAAAGAGGCTGCAGAGAATGAAAACACTAATTTGAAAACATACATGCGCCCCTATGTTTATTGCAGCATTATTTACAATGGCCAAGATATGGAAGCAGCCCAAGTGTCCAATGATAGAGAAATGGATAAAGAAGAGGTGGTATATATACAATGGAATATTACCCAGCCATAAAAAAGAATGAGATCTTAGGGCACCTGGGTGGCTCAGTCATGTCTGACTTCGGTTCAGGTCATCACCTCACAGGTTCATGAGTTTGAGTCCTGCACTGGGCTCTGTGCTGACAGCTCAGAGCCTGGAGCCTGCTTCGGATTCTCTGTCTCCCTCTCTCTCTGCCCCTCCCCTGCTCTCTCTCTCTCTCTCTCAAAAATAAATAAACACTAAAAAAGAATGAGATCTTGCCATTTGTGACAACATGGATGGAGCTACAGGGTATGATGCTAAGTGACATAAATCAGAGAAAGACAAATACCATATGGTTTCACTTATATGTAGAATCCAAACAAACAGAAACAGACCCATAAATACAGAGAAAAAACTGATGATTGCCAGAGGACAAGGGGGTAAGGGATGGGCAGAGTCGGGGAAGGGGAGTGGGAGGTATGAATGAATAAGTCACGGGAATAAAAGCCACAGGACAGAGAATATAGTCAATGCTATTGTAATGGTGCCATATGGTGGTGGATGGCAGCTACACTTGTGAACATAGTATACACCATAGTCTTGTTGAATCACTGTGTTGTACACCTGAAACTAATGTAACATTGTGTGTCAACTATACTTCAATACAAAAATTTTTCAACAAAAGTTATTTTTAAAGAAGAGGCTTCAGGGACTCTGGAGGCTGGAGGAGGGCCAGATTGATAGCACTTTCTAACTTACTCCTCAATACGCTTGACATAGACTTCTTTTGGCTGCCCTACATCTATCCTTTTTACCTAGTTTACTTTATAAACTTTCCTATGTTATTATTTATAAACAGGAAAAAATTGGACTTTAAAAATTGCATATAATTTTAAGGTTTTCTGGGTTGACAGTATCTAGATTCATAATCACCTGGGGAAGGTGTTCCCACTGGGTATAAAGCAATCACATCAGTAACAAGATATCTTTGAAGTTGTCTTTTCCTTGATGAGTCAAGGATTCTTTAGAGCCTTGCTATCCAATATGGTAGCCATTGGCCATATGTGACTATTGAGCATTTGGGATATGGTTCCTCTGAATTGAACTGTGGTATAAGTAAAATGCACATTAGATGTCTAGGACATAGTATGTGAAAAAAGAATATAAAATATCTCATGAGTAAGGTTTTTGTAGATTGAATATATGTTGAAATGATAATATTTTGGATACACTGAGATAATATTTAATTTCCCCTTTTTCTTTAAATGTTTTTTAATTTTTTAAAGATACTTATTTTTGAGAGAGAGGGAGGAAGAGAGAAACAGAGAGAACATGAATGGGGGAGGGGCAGAGAGAGAGGGAGACACAGAATCTGAAGCAGGTTGTCAGCACAGAGCCCGACATGGGACTCAAACCCATGAACTGTGAGATCATGACCTGAGCCAAAGTCAGAGGCTTAACCGACTGAACCACCCAGGTGCCCCTTCTCTTCAAATGTTTTTAATGTGGCTCCCATTATATTTCCATCGGACAGTGCAGATCTGGAAAGAAAGAAAATATAGAGCAAAAACCCAACTCATTTAGTGTATTTGAGAGTGGATCGCTGAAGGGGAAAGTGAATGATCCAGCGATCCCAATTTTTGTTTTTGGAGGGGGGTGGTTAGGTTTGGATTTCATTAAAGCTTCTTCAATTAAACCTGTTGTAAGTCTGCTCCAAGGTCCCGGGTGGGAAGATAATTGGATCTTTTTGTTTGCGGAAAAGAATTCTTTCAGGGAAAAGAAAACCCTGAATTCGTTTCAAAAGTGATTTATTTTTAAAAGCTTTGTAAAAAGCTTTCCATGTACTGAGATTGGCAGTACGATTAATACTCTGCTCTTAAGAGGCTAAAGAATCAGGAAGATCATCCAGAACCTTCTGAAAGGACTTTCCCAGCCTGGAGCAGAGGCAGCTGGGGAAATGTAAGGGCACTTAGCAGCCGCAGATCAACCATAGGCTTCTGTGTTCACACCTTCCCTCCAATAAATGAAAACATTGGGGAAGATAAAATATTTATTCCTAAGTGTCTATAACTGAATTTATGGGTGTAACTTGCTGGATATTATTGCCTGTGTAAGCCCATGCAACTGTGCACGTAAAACACGGTTTTATTAGTTCCTACATAAAATTTTTATGGTAATGGCAAACAAAGGACCAATTTAGTTTAGCTGAGTTCGTTCTTATTGCTCCGGCTTCGAATAGATAAACCGCAGTGCAAATAACAGCAGTCAACAGGGAGGGGTGTCAGGTCTCCCAGGGCGGGGGCTCCCGGCCCACAGGCTAGCAAGGTGGAAACAGGCTGCCTGTTGAGAAGCCCCCAGAAGTCCTGACCAGAGCGTAGGAGGGCGAGGCTGGTGGGGGCTACCATTGGCGTTCAGATCTGTGAACTCCCCGTCGGTAACCATGAGGCATTCACATCTAGTTTCTGAAAAGGCCTGCATAACTGCTATTGAAAGAACTCCCACATACTGTATTTCAGCTGGAGACTTGCAGAGAAAAAGGGTTCAAGTAGCTTATTGTGGGGCATCTCCCACTCTGGGATTTAGACAAAGCGCGAACAGAACAAAGTTGCTTTAAATGGGGTGCCTTCATCTGAGTCCTTCCTGTCTGTGGTTTGGCGGGCTGGCCGGCCAGAGAGCGAGCCCACACCCCTCCTTCCCACCACCGCCTTTTCATGTTTGACCCTTGAATGTGGCAAATGATCCCCGTGGTGGCCTGGAGTGGAGGGAAGTGTTTCTAGAATTTGAAGATAAAGCATCTTTCATAAATACTGCCTTTCCCTTCCCTGTGACTAGTTAATAATTGAAAGTAAGTCTGATCTACAGCGAGCATGATTCCTGAGCCAAACTTGGGGAGAGAGAGGATTTGACACACATAAATCTACCCACAGGGACAATAGCAAGAGGTATTTTAAATGGAGGGAGGCCGAGGAATGGAAGGGAGAGGATTGTCACCAATGTGAAACGCCGGCGAGCATCTCAGCCCTCAGCAGAGACAGTGGGGAAGCCTTGGTACTCATGGGGTTCACTCTGGGCCAAGTCCTGTCCAGGACGTTGATGAATTACCACCCAGTGATGGGAGGGCTGGAGTGGTTTCCATCCTAGATGTTAGGATTGCTTCCCCATCAAAAAGCTCAGGTTGTGAAGAGTTTCCCTACAGGCATCTGGTTCATTGCTTCCTGTCAGTGAGTCTACACAGTACACATTCTGGAGAGCAGACACTTTGGTTGTCCTTAAAGGTCTCTTGTGGACCAAGGAGCTTCCATAACTCCCAGCAGCCCCTTGTGGGGTGTGTTCCTTTTAAGACCAGACTATGTATTTCATCAGTGGACATGTTTAGTGATTATCAGATGTGCCTTTATGTACTTCCTATGTTGTTTCTCAGAGGCACTGCTTGAGCCGGGTGTGTGTGTGTGTGTGTGTGTGTGTGTGTGTGTGTGTACTCACATGTGTGTTTACTTTGTTCTCATCTTAGGCTCTGGGAAGAAAGCAATCTACTAAATCTTAAGCTAACTATAAAATGCATCCATGTTGGGGTGCCTGGGTGGCTCAGTCATTTAAGGCATCTGACTTGGGCTCAGGTCATGATCTCGCGGTTCATAGTTCAAGCCCCGTGTCAGGCTCTGTGCTGACAGCTTAGAGCCTGGAGCCTGCTTCGGATTCTGTGTCTCCTTTTCTCCCTGCCCCCCCGCCCCCACTTATTCTCTGTGTCTCTCAAAAATAAATATTAAAAATAATTTTTTAAATAAAAAAATAAGATGTACCCAAGTTGTTTTACTTTAACCGATGTTTATGAACCTGCTGGTGGTTAGCCCTCTAGAAAGTCACACAGCAAAGTTTCCATACTTCCGTCCAGAGGGTTAACTCAGAGCAGTAATGGAACTCTGAAGGCAAGGTTTATTTCCTGCTTTCGTGGAAGGGACCTTCCAGAATGGATAGGTTGCCATTCATGCCAACACAGTACTACAAGTCCTGTGTATTCTCGATTTGTATTGAAAATTGTGGCTTCTTTCCAAGACAACCTGTCTGATTTCCACACTCCAGACCTGAGACCCTGGGTCTGTTGGTGGGATTGCCGTGCAGACTTCAAGTTTCTTTGTGTGAAGGGTAGAATCACGATTTGGGGAGTTGAGGCTCAGACTACGCTGGGAGGTAGAGGTGGTTACTTTCTCTCCAGAGGTCGTTAAGAGGAGAACTCAACTTTGGGGGAATTGCAGGGAGACTGATTTGTTAGTACAGTTTTAGAGTCTTTTAACTCAGGATTGGATGAATAGCTTTTCAAGTATGTATGAAAGACAAGAATCCCCAAAGATCAGTTCTATTTTAAATAGCTGACTCCAGGGATTCAAGGTTTGTAACGAAAGGGCAGATATGAAAGAGATGAACTCTCAGGTCCGGCTCTTTTCAAGAATAAAGCACAGTGGCTGGGATTGCTGAGGCGTCGGGGTCTGCCAATCTCGCTCGCTCTGATTTGTTAGCTAGGAGAATCTAGTTAGATATGCTCACAATAAGTTAGTTGGTATTGACTTTGCCAGGCCTGACCCATATTATAAAGTTCTAACAAGTGGAAAGTATAGCCGAGCTTTGGGAAAAGCCATAGCATGCACAATGGAAGAGAAAACCAACATCTTAATTGAACAGAGGAGAAATTTGAGCAGAAGCACCAAGTGAAGAAATTAGGACACTGGATGGAATGCTATGGCCACAACAGAAAGAGGTAGAATATTTATTTAGTGAAGACAGAATGTGATTATGCAATTCTCTCTGGTGTCAGCTCACACAGCAAATCTTTGTCTGTTTGAGAATTCTGTTAAGAGCAGGGGGCGCTGAGAAAATTAGATGAACTTGAGGAAATCTGACAGCTGCAAAATGAAATTTGGAGTTTAGTTTTACAGCTGATAAGACTGGGAGTTTTAAATATCTTGAAATTTGAGAATTTGGGTTAGGGAAGGGCTAAGGAATATCCCAATGTTGTTGAACTTCTCAGGCACACTCCATATGAGCATGCGAAATATTAGTAGTGAAATTTGCTAGTGAAATACAAATGAGAGCATGCATACATAAATAAGCATATCTTGTTAATAATCCGAATCTGCTGGGTGAACCCATTTAGAAGATCGTCAGATGCAATGTCTGTCATGAGTCTGGTGACAAGATTAGGCCTGATCAGGATTAATAATCCAGAGATTTCCGGGAAGCAACCCTACCACTCTGTTTTCTGGATTCTAGCCCTGTAGGACTAGGGTGATATAAGAGTTTAAATTATCAACTTTGTACAGCCCGTGATCCTAAACCTTGTACGGAGCCACCTCAGACCTCTGCACCAGATTATTTTAGGTGAGCCCGGCAATGTTTCCTCCGCCTGCACAGGTTTCCAATGACAGGCTTTAAATCACCAGGTTTGCGGGGCACCTGGGTGGCCCATTTGGTTGAGCGTCCAACTTTGGCTCGGGTCACGATCTCACAGTTGGTGAGTTTGAGGCCCGCGTCGGGCTCTGTGCTGACAGCTCAGAGCCTGGAGCCTGCTTCTTCCGATTCTGTGTCTCCCTCTCTCTCCCCCTTCTCCACTCGTGCTCTGTCTCTCTCTCTCAAAAATAAAGTAAAAACATTAAAAAAATTAAAGCACCGAGTTTGCATCTCAAGCCTGTTGTTACTTGAGGAGAAGGACTCTGCAGAGTGTTTTTTTGTTTTTGTTTTTGTTTTTTTACAAAGAGTTTATTGTCAAATTAGTTTCCACATAACACCCAGTGCTCAACCCCACAAGTGTCCTCCTCCATGCCCATCCCCCCTCCCCCCCACATCCCTCGGTCCTCAGTTTTTGTCAGCATTCAAGAGTCTCTCATGGTTTGCCTCTCTCCCTTTCCCCCACCATTTCCGCCCTTCTTCTCCCCCTCGTTCCTCNACCTCCACACTGTTTTCCAGAGGGGCTGTACCAGTTTACATTCCCACCAACAGTGTAGGAGGGTGCCCGTTTCTCCACATCCTCGCCAGCATCTCGTGTTCTCTGATTTGCTCATTTTAGCCACTCTCTGCAGAGTGTTTTTATTAAACATGCTTCATGGCAGATCTCTGATTTTGGAAGTGACGTCGTGGAGAGGTTAACTGTCTTTGTTAGTGTTCCGCAGCTGGCCACTTTGGCCAGAATCAAGGCCCTGGCTTACAGAGACCGACTCTCTTTCTCCCTTGTATTTCAGGGATCTTCAGGGATTTTCGAGGGCTGCCATCCTATTGTTAGCTTTTGACGCTCACACAGGAGTACTGCAATTAGGCACACACTCGATGTGTGATTTTAGAAAGCCCACCTCACCAATCCTGCCCATGGTCTGTTCATGTTTACACATGAGCGTTGGCCCAAGATATATCTAAGGACTTTTCCAGCTCCATTAAAAATTTTTTGGACAGGGGCACCTGGGTGGCTCATTCGGTTAAGCATCCGACTTTGGCTCAGGTCATGATCTCACAGTTTGTGAGTTCGAGCCCCGCATCAGGCTCTGTGCTGACAGCTCAGAGCCTGGAGCCTGTTTCAGATTCTGTGTCTCCCTCGCTCTCTGACCCTCCCCTGCTTGTGCTCTGTCTCTGTCTCAAAAATAAATAAACTATAAAAAATTAAAAAAAATTTTTTTTGGACAGTTGTTTTTTGGATGGTGTAGGATTTGGCATTTTTGTCATTGGTGAACAGAAGGCGTGAGGTCAGTTCAAGAGGGAAACACGAAAGCCTGAGCTTCGCTTTGGATTGACCAGCTGACCCTCAGACAAAATCCGTTCCTGGTCTACCATGGATGGTTCGAGACAATGGTGGGGAGTGTTGTTGTTGTTGTTGTTGTTGTTGTTGTTGTCGTCCTTGGTGTATTTGTATGTTTTGGCCTACAGGTCAAGCAAATGCTGAATGAGGAAGATGCTTTCAAGGAGAAACAGGAATATTTTATTTCTAAATGTCCCTGCTTCATATTTGATGATGACTTTACAACCACAGAGCCAGGGGCGCCTGGGTGGCTCAGTCTGTTAGACATCGGACTTGGGCTCAGGTCATGATCTTGCAGTTTGTGAGTTCCGGCCCCGCGTCGGTCGGGCTCTGTGCTGACAGCTCAGAGCCTGGAGCTGCTTCAGATTCTGTGTCTCCCTCTCTCTCTGACCTTCCCCCTCCCATGCTCTGTCTCTGTCTCTCTAAAATGAATAAACATTAAAAAAATTAGAACCACAGAACCCGTTCAGCTGCATTATCTTGTTTCATCCCAGACATGGTCACATGATTCTCCCTGCTGGGCAAAGTAGGGCTAAGAGAGGCAAAATGACTTACCCAAACTCCGCCATGTTGTCTTCCACCAAGCCAGGCCCAGACTTCACTCTTAGCATTCAGAGCAACATTTACTGAACACTGAACACACTGTATACCCTTTGCTGGGCACCGGAATTATACTTCCATTCCATTTGGTCCAGCCTGTCTCTGCCTCTAGGCATCTTTCTTTTGTGGCTGTGGTGTTGAGCTGGCCAGGGCAGAGCAAAATACACCCTACACCCTAGGGTGAGTCCCAATGCTGCCAACTTCCTCGAATGGGCTCTGAACAAGGAAAAGCCCCTCCCATGGCTGAATCGAGCCCCAAACGCCTGTGCTCTCGTGGCTCCTGGTGTCAGGGATCCAGCCACTGCAGGCATCACTTCGACGATCCCTAGGATCTCAAGGGGTGCACGTGTGTCTGTGTGTGTGTGTGTGTGCGCACAGGTGTGTGCACGTGCAATGTGTGTGCATGCCTCTGTTAGGTTCCCAACAACATTTCCTCCATCTTGCCCAGGACACAAGGCTGCTTTGTGCAGACCTTGGTGGGTCACTCACGGCCAAGGATCATCTACAAGGCCCCGCTGGACTTTTTCTCACGGGAGCTCAAGGAAAATATGAGGAAGTAACAATGCCCCCAAGGCTTGCACATTGTAAATTCCAGGCCATGATGCACGGCTGGTTTTCTTGAAAGCTTTCCAAGCATTGGCCAAGATTTAGGTGAAGATTGGACGTGCGTACTCCGGGAAGGAGCCGTCTAGAAAGACGCACACTGACGTGTCCTCCGGACAAAACGCAGCAGGGTGAAGATGGGTGGAAGAGGCCAGGACGTGTGTGCGAATCTAGTGCCAGATCTGTCCCAGGTAACGTCCAGGCTCTGAATCTTACTGTGCTTCTCCATGGACATAGAACTAAGAATCCACACCATTCTGCAGAATTGTGTAAAGCAAGTATTCCAACATCCAAAACTGCTAAGCCCTTTTCATTAAAGGTTAGAACTTTTCTTTTTTTAATGGAAGTGAAAGAGAATGGCTCCATTATTTTGACATGGATCTTTTACGTTTCTGAGTTTCTTCTGCATTTTCTCTTCAAGCATCTCAGGGCTCCAGCTCTTGTCTGGTACCGGCTTTGGGCTCTGGCCTTGACTTCTCCTCTCCCGGAAACCCTATTCCTAGGATCACTCGCCTAACATTCCAGAACATTCCGGGTCCCCAGCTGTGGCTGGCACGTGTTCATACCCAAGCTGGCTGAGAGGATCAATCCTGGTTTCCTCCCCTTGTTCATCTTTTTATGTATCTATGTTTTTTTTTTTGGCTTTTCTCTCATTCTTCACTTTTCCCCTATTTCTCTTTTTCACTGTTTCTTTGTTCCTTCTTTGTCCCCTGCCTTCCCCGGTCATTGGTCTCACTGCTGTACTCAGTTAAGTGTATGCTGAAATACCTTAGTTTCATCACGGAAAGCTTTGTGTACTCCATTTATAGTTTTTTAAACCAGATGAAAATAACCTTCATCTCTAAAAAATGAACAAACTCCAGGCAATCCCAACCCAACTAAATTCAGTTTATTTTTTAAAAAGTTTATTTGTGTTTTGAGAGAGAGAGTAAGAGAGGACAAGCATGGGAGAGGCAGAGAGAGCGGGAGGGAGAGGGAATCCCAAGTAGGCTCTACAGTGTCAGTGCAGAGCCAGATGTGGGGCTCAAACCCATGAACTGTGAGATCATGATCTGAGCCACGGTCAAGAGTTGGATACGTAACTGACTTAGCCATCCAGGTGCCCCTAAATTAAGTTCACTTTTATTTGCCTGTATTTAATGAATATATTAATTGATGTGTTCATCAGATATATTCCATATTGAGACTGTCCTGTGCTGGTCATACTGAGGTGATTGAGACCCAGTGGCTGTCCTTCCTGAGCTTGCCATCTGGTTGGGGAGAGAGACCAGGGACAGACAGTTATAAAACACACAGATGCTCGAATATCATGAGTATCCCTATGCTTGGGGAGCACGTGGAGAGGGATGGCCCTGATCATTCAGTTGGGGAAGACTGTTCGGGGTCTGCTCCCTTGCTCACTGGCTCATGGCTGAGTATTTGGGGGTGGGAGCCAAAGGTTACCTTCCCCCAGGAGCAGCAGAGCCCCCGGATGATTCAGTACCTGAAAAAGGTTAGTCTCCTCAGAGCCTGGGAGCTGACCTCGAAGTAGCCTCTGACGCAACCCTGATGTCAGAGTTGGATTCATCAGGACTATGATTTCCTCTTGCCTCCTCGGCCCGAGGATGCTTACTTGCAGATTACAAGTGAAATCACTTACAGCAAGATTCAGACCATTTGACTTTATTTCAGTCTGGTCATAAAAATCACAAAACACTGGACAGAATGAACCATTGGTGCATATTGAAAAATTATTGAGATGATCCTTTTCTCCGCTCTTGAGCCCATCTTTCGCTGTTGCCCCGTCTCCTGAATGGGCAGCGTCATTGAGGACCTGTACTTTCTCAGGAGCAAGAGACACTCAAGAATAGAAACCAAGCGTGGTGGTGTTACCTGTCCTGGAGATTTTCCACGTGGCAGAGTCGAGATTATCTGACGATAATTGTGCCCACCTCACGGAATTGTTGTCAGGCTGTGGCAACGTAGACATGATGCTCTTCGAACAGAATCTGGCTCGTGGTTGCTCAGAAATGACAACAAGCACGGTGATGACTGAGGAGGGTTTGCTGTTGATCCTCAGAGTTCTCTCCGGCCGGACTCCTTGCATCATTGGGTGCCATTGGATATGTCACCCACACCACCCCGCAGCACGTAACTGAGTGTTACGCACTAAAATCATGGTGACCCAGCATCTCTGCAGGCGAGGTAAAATGCACCTGTAGAAATACTATAGGCTTGATGGCAAGAGTTAGCACTTGTTAGAAGATACTCTTTGTAGGAACCTGAGCTCTGCCTTGAGCTGCACATCTCAGAAGCAAGAAATGTTAAGGGAAGAATCCAAACCAGAAATGCAGCTGGCCCATCGCTTCTTCTAGCACCCTGTTCTTTTCTAGAACATGTGGGCAGCCCTCCCACTTTACCGTTTAGCAACACAAAGAGTGAGCAAACAGTCAGCAGGTGCTGAGGGGCCAGATTTGAGCCCTAGACCATGAAATCCTGAAACGCAACGGCCTTTTCTGTTTGCCGAGTCTCATCACGCAGGGCGGGACCCTGGATGGAGGCGAGGCTGTAAATCGAGGGTGAAGAAAAGGCAGCTTTCCTCGGCCCCGGGTAGCGCTGGTGAATGGAATTCTCTTTTGCAAGAGGTCACTGAGTCAAATGCTGTGGATGGATAATTTTATGGCCACTAATAAAATTTATAGCCAAAGCAAGCTAAGATAATAAGGGTAATCAAACATCCAGGCCCTGGGACCTAAGAGTCCCATCGTGGCCCCTTGGTGCTGACTGAGGCGGGAGTGGGCGGGGGGAGGGGCTGGACAGTGCAGGAAGGAGATTATCTGTGGCCAGGGGCAGAGGCTCAGAGGTGACTGGTGCCCACGTGAGCTGTGAAGACTGGGCCAGGCCTGGAACAAGCTTCAGGTTAGGTAGCAACAGCCTGTCCTTTGGGGATAGCATGCCAAGAGCCGTAGGAAAATGAACTGTCATCTTTAAAACTTTACCCTGTTTTATTTGGGCAGGTGTGCAGAAATCAGATGCTGTTGAACCAGAGCTGAGTTCAGATGGGGGCCTTTCCATAGCTCCCTCTTTATCTGGGCTTTCCAAACCATTGCAGCTGGTTTCTGCTAAAAATATTTATTGAGCACCCACTGTTTGCAGAGCTGTAAAAGCATTAAGTGACAGTGGAAACAATAAATAATAATAAAAGAGATGTTCCCCAACAATGAGATAGCAATTGCCTAAGAGAAAATGCTATTAGATGGTATTTTCTGGGATCTGGGGTCATAATGTCGTCAGATGTAAAGACAGAGTTGGAGGTGTTGGCTGTCCGTGGATGTCTCTGTGCAGGAAATGGATACCATTGGTGTTCCCTGCTGCCTTGGTGGAGTCAGAGGAAGTGGCTTTCTGGGTCAATAATGCCATTTAAGATGAACCCCCATGCTGTCACACCCTGGAAGCTCTCAGCCATTCCCGTCAGCAGGGAAGTCAAAGGTCAATGGCTTATAGATTTGCAGCGTAGAACCAACTTTGGTTTATAAGAGCCAAATACCTTCTGTCTTGATTCCATGGTCAAGATCATAACCAAACGTTAAGATCTGCTTTTTCTTAAGGGCACGTATAGCATTGCTCATACTGAGGTATCTATGAAAAAATTTAAACGTTGAAAGACATGAATCTTGCCTAAGATTGAAAGATACAGAGTCCGGGCACCTGGGTGACTCAGTCACTTGTGTCCGACTTCAGCTGAGGTCATGATCTCGCAGTTCGTGGGTTTGAATTTGCTTTGGGCTCTGTGCTAACAGCTCAGAGCCTGGAGCCTGCTTCTGATTCTGTGTCTCCCTCTTCTCTCTGTCCCTTCTCGGCTCATGCTTTTTTAATTAAAAAAACATTTTTTAAATAAAAAAAAAGATTGTAAAAAGCATCAACCTGTACCCATTAATGAGAACTGGGAATCTCATGCAACTGAGGACCCCACATGTACAAGCACACACACACACACGTGTGCAAATGCACACACGTGCACCCTCTCCCTGGGGCCTGGTGGCTTTTATCACCACCTTGTTTAATTTGCCACCAGCCACAGGATGGGATGTGGTGTTTTGAAAGTAACAGATACTGTTACTTTAGTGAAATGGTCCCATGTAACCGAGATGGAGCTGAAAGTGGAGAGTACAGCCCACCCTTCGGCTCTGCCACACATGCCCCCATCTGGCCAGGGAGCTGGAGGCAGGGCTTGCAGAGATGGAGGCGAGGCTGCAGAGATGGAGGCGGGACTACAGAGTGGAGGCGGGACTGCTGAGGTGGAGGCGGGGCTGCGGAGGTGGAGGCGGGGCTGCGGAGGTGGAGGCGGGGCTGCGGAGGTGGAGGCGGGACTGCGGAGGTGGAGGCGGGGCTGCGGAGGTGGAGGCGGGGCTGCGGAGGTGGAGGCGGGGCTGCGGAGGTGGAGGCGGGGCTGCGGAGGTGGAGGCGGGGCTGCGGAGGTGGAGGCGGGGCTGCGGAGGTGGAGGCGGGGCTGCGGAGGTGGAGGCGGGGCTGCGGAGGTGGAGGCGGGGCTGCGGAGGTGGNGTTTGAAAGAATTCTCCGGGAACTCCTCTGCTAGTTCTTTGGAGTAGCCAGGCTTCCAGGCAGTTTAACAAAGAGCACAGGGCCTATTTTACGGCTAGCAGCAAAAAGGTGGACCATCTTAGACTTGCTTTTGAATCAGGGGGAGCGGGGAGCCCCCCACAGTGGTGGGGGTGGGGGACAGCTCGGGAACGTGGGTAGGGGAAGTGTTAGCTTTATCACCAGTCACGGAGCGGAGCGTAACACCCTCCAGCCCCTGCAGGGCTCTTGAGAACCAGCTCTGGGGTTCATCCCTTCTGGCTGAGGGATGAGGGGGCCCCCGAGAGGACCGAGGCGTGAGGCGGCCCTCTCAGCCATGCTGGTGTGACCAGGCTGAAGCCAGGGGGCCCCAGCCTCACCCCCACCTCCACGCCTGGGGCTGGCACCATGCTGCTCACTCTTCCAGCCCACCCGTGGCCCTCTGACTGAAACATTTGGTTAATATCACATTTTGGAGGGTCTCCATTATCAAATCACACACACACCCTCCTTTCTTTTGGAGAGGGAGAGAGAACACGTGTCTTGGGCTGACAGCAAGTTTTTCCAAAGAGCTTTCTTTCACATCTCTCTGGTGGCCAGTGACTAGGCCAAGTTTACTTCTCCGAATCTACCTGGTGCTCAGGCTGTTAGGTAAACAACTCCTCTGGGTCTGTTTTCTCATCTGTGAAATGGGAGTAATAGCCAACCTGTCTACCTAACCTAATAGTGATGGTTTCCAGTGAGGCTTGTAGGAGAAGAGGTTTATCAACAGCAGACGGTAGACGGATATCAGGGCATCCCATTACTGACGATGTGATTATCATAGATATGGGTCTTTACCTTCTCTGCTTAGTGGGTAACCAGTTCACTGACTTGCTAGTACTGTTTCAGAGCGCCACAGACAGAATTTGAGTGGGAACAGGTTTCTTGTAGCCAAATTTCATCATCATTCATTGTTTTGTTTCTTTCTCAGTGGAACAATCCAGTTACAACTTAGAGTATTGTCCTGTGGGTAGTTTGCAGGCTTGAAGCAAAGTAAATTCTTGGTACCAAGGATGACAGAACCTGGGTAAGAAAAGCTCCCGCAAAACCATGTGTGTGAAAGATGATAGCTTATCTAACAAGGGGCTCCCTCTCAGATTTCTCTAGACTGGATATGATTTTTTTGATTAAAAAACATTTTTTAATGTGTATTCATTTTTGAGAGAGAGGGAGAGAGACATGGGTGTGAGTGGGGGAGGGGCAGAGAGAGAGGAAGACACAGAATCCGAAGCCGACTCCAGGCTCCGAGCTAGCTGTCAGCACAGAGCCTGACGTGGGACTCGAACTCACGAACTGTGATCATTACCTGAGCCGAAGTCAGATGCCCAACTGACTGAGCCACCCCAGTGCCCTTAGAATGGATATGATTTTAATCATTAAATTAAGGACAAGAACACTGTTTTCCAGAATGATAAAGATTTGGCTAAACAGAGATAATAGAAGTTGCTTTAGGCCAGCTGTCTTATGGACTCTTTGTACAAGATATTGATTGCCAGTGGGTTCTAGGCAACAAGGAAGGAAGGAAGCAAGCAAGCAAGCAAGCCTAGCACAGTAGCTACATGTACTAAGTACATGGTTGTTTCCATGAAGAAGTGAGCAATGAATCTGCAGACTCAAAAGGAAGCAGCTCTTCATCCCTAAACTAGCACACAGTGGAGCCAAACCATGACACTTTGGTGCTGACGGGGAAGGAGGAAAATCCCGCCATATCCCAATAGTCTAGCAAAATAGGAAAACCATGAAATCGTCAGGAACTAAGTCTTCTTACTTAAACGACTTAAGGAAAAAAAAGATTTAATTAGATACACGTAGAGAGTAAGTAGAAAATCAGAATCACTCAGATTTACTCCACAAACATGTTTTAAACATGCCAGTGGGCCAGGCACTGTGTTGATCTCCATGGATACAGTGATGGGCACAACAGCCCAGTCCCACTGTCCTAGGGTTTTGAGAAACAGTGACCTATGGTTAAATGCATAATCGGAACAAAGGTGAAGACACTGAAAGAAAAGATGATCCTTCTGTAACCACATCCCCCAGAGGCTGGAAGGAGTCTGGAAGAAGGCTTCTTTGAGGAGGTAATTCTTGAGCTTGGATCTGAACGAAACATGGAAGCATTCCAGATGGGGAGTGACAGCATGTGCAAAGACCCTGTGGCAGGGGGAGCCGTGGGTATGCTAGAGGAGCTTAAGGAAATCCAGAACCCTATAGGGCAGAGAGTTAGGGGGAGATAAAGTGGGAGTTACTGTAGCTATTTGTATATTATTTCTGAAAGTTTGTAATCCCCGTGGAGGCTGTTGGGGGTAAATACCAGTGAAAACATGATTTTACTGGTGGTGAGAGCCTCCAGGAGCAGACATTTGGGGAGATACCCTCTTCCTATTGGGGAACAAGCAGGACAAAAACCAGAGAATGCTCAAAAGAAAGCACAAAGGGAGCTCAGCCAGGCTCTTAGGGGGGAAGTGGGTATGATGGAAGGCATGGACTGGCCCCCACCGAGGTCCTCACACTGTGTCTGAAAAGGGGGTGCTGGGAAGAAGGACAGTGTGACCAGGGGCCTGGGGAATTTCAATTTTATATTGCGTTTGGTTTCTTTTAAAAAAATATTTTCTGGGGTGACTGGGTAGCTCAGTCAGTTAAACGTCCAACTCGATTCAGCTCAGGTCATGATCTCACAAGTCGTGGGTTCGAGCCCCACGTTGGGCTCTGTGCTGACAGCACCGAGCCTGCTTGGGATTCTCTCTCTCCTCTCTCTGTCCCTTCCCTGGTTGTGCTCATTCTCTGTCTCTCAAAATAAATAAATAAACTAATATTTTCTAAGATAAGTAAAATGTTAACATTTGTTGATTATGTTCCTGGATCTGCTGGTATGCGTTTTCTTATTATTTGATGTTTTTTTCTATCTGTTTAATTTTTTTTTTAATTAGGAGGAAGGGAGGGGGGGAGGGGGTATAGGAGGAAAACAGAGTCTAGTACTGGCCTGAGAATCAGGGTCCTGTGCTCAGTTTCCCTTGTCTTGGGCAAATCGCTTCTGTGCTCCTGCTTTCCTTCCTAAGTAAAGGAGCTTTGAAGAGGGTGATCTCGTCAGTCCCTTCTCGCTCTGGGACATCCTGTGTTTCTGATTTCTAAGAACAATCGATTATTGAATAATTCTACTTACAGGCTTGGGAATGGAGTGTCCCATGTCCATACATCCCCACTTTATTTNCCGACTAAGCCACCCAGGCGCCCCTATTTATTTTTTAAAGAGAGATCCGGTCTTGCCCGGCAAAGATAGCCCGCAAGCTGTCTTTTAAGGAGGCAGTGCGTTGAAGTTCATCTGCTTCATGCCATTTCTGAAAGCCATGAGCCCACGGGATGCTTGCATTCATCCCGGGCCAGACTCAAGAGCCTGGACCACCGAGAAGCCTGTGCCTCTCTATGTTAGGCCTCTCGCCATTCAGCACCCACATCCTGGTGGCCTCTCTGTGGCTTTGTGGGGCACCTGTGAGGGCTGTTCTCACACAGGGCGGCAGAAGAGTCCCATTCCTGTTCTTCTGAACTTCACATGAGAAATACAGAAATGAAAAGGAAACGTCACAGGCAAAGATCCGATGACAGCCACGTTTGTGAGCCCACGGATGTACGTGGTCACACAGCGGGCCATGCATTCACTCCCTGCTATGCTGGCTGCCTTCAGATGTCTTTGTGTCCTAAAACCAGCCTATGCGTTGCAGATTGTAGCTACTCGATGAAACAAAATGGTGCTGTGAGTTCTGGGTATAGTTTCGGACATGGTTGGGGAACAGGTCCTGGACCGCTGGAGATTCATGCGTGCTATTTAGTGGTGGCAGCTGGTCGAGGGGAGCCCTCACCCCACAGACAGTAGCGGANCACAGAATGTGCTCCAGGCCATGGGCTACTTCTGCTGCCTCCTTCCTGGGCTTCTCTTACATGGGTCAGCTTTCCTAACAACCCGTTGAATGAATGAGAGTAAGAAAGTATGTGTTGGCAAAATTTCAGCTGCGAATGCCAAAGCTTTCCAAGTAAGAGCATGAGTTTAAGCAAAGTTTCAAGTCAATGGGGCTCAGAGTAATGGCTGTTCTGCTAATAATGAAAGTACAAATGTTTTTATCTTCAAAGGTTAACAATTGGCACGGCTTTCACGGGCCCACTGGCCTGCTCAGTTACAAAGTGGAAACGGTTGCTGACCTTTGCTTTATTGCACTTGTATTTTCTAGGCAATTAGAAAGATTTTCCACTCAGCATTTAAGAGGCTTCAATTGGCCGCAGACTCTTTTTTTAAAACTAAAGTTTCTCTTTCTTTCTTGTCTTTTCTTTCTTTTTTCTTTTTCTTTCATTTTTTTCTTTCATCTCTTTCCTTTCTTTTTCTTTCATCTCTTTCCTTCCTTTTGCTTTCTTTCTTTTGCTTTCTTTCCTTTCTTATTTTTCTTTTTCTTCTATTTCTTTCCTTTCTTTTTCTTCCTTTTGCTTTCCTTTCTTTTTTCTTTTTTCTTTTATTTCCTTCTTTCCTTTCTTTTTCTTCTTTTTCTTTTTTCCTTTCCTTCCTTTTTTCCTTTCTTTTTCTTTTGTTAAATTAACATTTTTCCCCCTTTTGTGAGTGGACTGAAGTTTTAACATAACGGGCTTTCCAAACAGCACGCTTAGGCTTTGCCCACACAATTATCACATTTGTCATGGAATCAGCACTCTTTGAAAGCATATTTCTACATGATATTCTCATTTTGCCCCGAAGTATGGTTCTTCCTAGAGTATCCTGTAGATTTTGGTAAGACTGACCCAGCCCCATGCAGTGGACCGTTGCAAATAAAATGGAAGCCGTTGATCTTAATGAATGAGTAGGAAAATCAAGTCTGTTGAAATGATCGAAATCCTCCAAAAAAGAGACCACCTGGTAATCCATGGGGGCGTATCTATTTCTCTCAGCTTCTCCTAGGCCTGTTTGCTCACTGCTCACAGCAACCACAGCGGTGTTTTAATGAACTCCTCACCTTGTTAGCAAGCTCACCTCTCCTTTAATAAATGGTGTCTTTGCCCCACCTGTCCGTCAGCGTCTGGGCCAGTGGTCGATGCTTCTGCTCTGGTCTTGGGCCGCAAACCGTGGGTAATGGCTCACGCTTTGCTCTCCAAATGGACAGGAAACACAGGCATAATTGAAACTCCAGTGTCGGGGGGTAATTTTATTCCATTATTTTTAATGAAAATGAGGAGGTGTCTGGGCGAAAATGCTGGAAAATAGCCTCTGAGAAGCCCTGAGCGCCGCAGTGCATCCCCGGCCCCCTCAGCGCCCCCCTTGCCACCTGCGCTGGGGCCCCAGCAGAGAGGGGCGCTGCCAGCGGTGCTCGGGAAGTGCAGTGAGCCACAGGTAACGAGCTCAGTGTCTGCTTTCTTTGTCAGATTTCCCAGCTGATGACAGAGACGGGCCGGGAGGGCCTGACCGAGGCAGCGCTGAATCGCTACAACGCGGACAAGCCTTCGGCCTGCAGCGTCCCCGCCTCACAGGCATCCTGCGTGGCCAGCGAGACCTCCACAGGCGCCTCGGTGGCCGCGTCCTTCTTCGCCAGGTAAGAGAGGTGCCAGAGCCTCGGTTCTTTCGGATGAGCCTGCCTGGCCTCGCGCGTGCGCCGCGTTGGCTGAAACACCAGGAAGAGTCGGGGGCCGCCCTTGGACTTGACTGTTTCCGACAGGGCTTTCTGAACCTCCGACTGCTGACAGGTTGGGCCCCACAGCTCTGTGGGGGGCGGCAGTCCTGCGCATTATCGGGTGTTTAGCACTGTCCCTGTGACAACCTTCCCCAGTTGTGACAACCTTCCCCAGTTGTGACAACCAAAAATGTCTCCAGACTTTGCCGTGTGTCAAGAGCCACCACTCTAAGAATACGTGGCTCTGAGGATGCCCTCCTGGGATGAGGGCTTTTGTGTGCACAGCCCTGGGGCTGGTGTTTCCAGATTTGCAGGCTGGCCACAGAAGACGAACTGCTTAGAAATTAACTATTAAAGAGATGGCAGGCTTTTTTATTTAATACGGATAGTTACCCTATACCATCCAGCTAATCTTAGAGGCTTTGGAGACACAAGAAACAAACACTGAAAGGTATTTCAACAATGTTTTCTTCCTAATTTTAGTGGCAGAGTGGAGACAGGGAAGGGGACAAAAGACAGCTGAGCAGAAGGCGCGTTCAGGATCGTCTAATTCAGTCTCCTTATTTTACGAAGGAGGAAACTGAGGACCCAGAGAGTCAACGTACGAGTTAATTTATAGCAAAGCCAGAAATAAAAACCAGATTCCTGTGCTTTTTTATTTATTTTGGTTTCCTCTGTGACTCATTATGTGACCCTTGGAACTTAACTTTAGAAAACGTCTTCTACCTAAGATTCGCAAGCTCCTGGGTGAGCGGGATGCAGAACGCATGACAGCAGATCTGAAATCAGAAGACCCCTGAGGTTTGAGCTCCGGGTCGGCCTCAGTTTCCTCCTCTGTGAAACGAGGATGGCATCTCAAGGTTGCTCTGAAGGTTAAGAGCGACCACTGTAAATTATAAAGTACTTTATAAACGGTGATTCAGTGTGCACTCAGCCAAAGCATCAGGAGGAAGGAGTGTCGTGTGGTGTTTCTTGCTATTCTTGTGCAAGGTTACATCCAAGACACCAACATGAGGAAGGGGCTGTGATTAGGACAGGAGCGAGTCAGAGGAGGAACGGAGGTGCCTGAGGGGCTCCATCGGTTAAGCGTCCGACTTCAGCTCAGGTCATGATCTCAGTTTGCGAGTTTGAGCCCCGCGTCGGGCTCTGTGCTGACAGCTCAGAGCCTGGAGCTGCTTCAGATTCTCTGTCTCACTCTCTCTCTGCCCCTCCCCTGCTCACACTTTGTCTCTCCCTTTCTCAAAACTACATAAATGTTAAGAAAAAAAACTACAATAAAGGCTGCACGTGGGCTTGTCAGAACACCGGCCCTGAGGTTCTCATTGTACGTCGGTGCCGTGTTTATTGTCCAGTGAAGAGCTGGGCCTCCCTGAGTGTTTGGGAAGTGACAGGAAGCACAGCAGTGTCTTCTTACCCACGGGGGACACGCTCCAGGACCCCCAGTGCATGCCTGAAACTGGATAGTGCCGAACCCTACATGTGCTCTGTTTTCTCTTATACAGACCTGCCCGTGAGGAAGTTCAGTTAATAAATGAGGCACAGTAAGAGGTTACCTGCAATAACTGATAATAAAATAGAACAGGTATCACAATACGCTGTAGAAGAGTGAGGTGAGTGTGGTCTGTCTCTCCTTTACTGTTGTGCACTCACCCTTCTTTCATGATGTGAGATGATAAAATGCCCTCCGTGGCCCAGTGACATGAGGTGAGTGACACTGGAGTTGCCTACTAGTGTTAGGCTACTGTTGACCTCTGACTGGTCCTAGGAGGATCGTGTGCTTCCTGCTTGCGGTCGACCGCGAGTGTCTGAAACCACAGAAAGCAAAACCGCGGATAAGGGAGTCCACCGTATGCGCGTGTTGGCCGCCCGGCCATGGGCACTGTTGTTAGTTCTGTGTGTATGTGAATTTCTGTGTTGTCTGGGACCATTGAGCAAACCAGCTTGGGGCGGGGGGGGTCACATCCATGCCATTCAGGGAGGGAAGGAAGAGGTGGAACAGAATGAACTGAAATGCTACAAGCACAGAGGATCCCAGGAGCTAGGTGGGTTATGAGAGCTTGTCCAGAGGTGGGTGACAGAAGCATTGAGGAACTAGGAAGCCAAGTCCTGGCAGGTTGAGTCTGGAGAAGACAGCCCTTGGCTGTCTCCTGGGGCCATCGTGTAAAAGAGGGATTTGGTTGTCTTTATAAAACACCCAAGTATGTAGGCAAAGGCTGAATCAAACCTGATGAGGGAGCTCAGCTCAGAAACCCTCTGGCTCAGCTCTCCCAGCTCAGAATGAAGGAAAATTTGCACACGATTCAAACTGCCCTGGGAGAGAGTGAAGTCCCCATTGCTAAGGGAGATCAAACTTACCTTGGTGACTGTCTGGCCTTGATGCTGCAGAGAACATTCGCTGCTCAGAAGTGGGTTGACCTCCTGTGCACCTTCCTCGCCTAAAATACTCTGAATGTGAGAAGCCTCAGCTCAGACTCCATCCAGAGACTTTTACAGCTCACTCACAGAAGGCCCCAGAAGCAGGATTGGAAGCCGGAAGAGATTGGAGGTTAGGACTCCTGATGGTCAGTGTTTAGGGGGAACAAGTGTTTCCTGCCACAAGGAACCCAGCAGTGCTTTGGAGTAGGAAAAGCGTGTGGGCACGAGTAGACTGGGATGGCCCCAGTGCCGGACCAATGGTGAGCTTGAGGCCGGCTTTCAGGTAATCGGAGGAGCGTTTCCAAGCAAGGAAGCACGTTCCAGGGAAACGGACGGCCAATGACCGGCAAAGACGGCTAGCTCTGAGACCTGCTTGCACAGCCCAGGGTCCAAATGGAAACGTGGGGGTGAACCCAGAGTGGATGGGCCCATTGAGGTCGGTGGCAGGGGCCGCAGATGATGTTAGCGATCGACAGAGACTGGACGGGTTTCAGATTGCAAGAGCTTGTGGCCAGAGCTCTCAGAGAGCTGGCAGGGATCTGTAGGGCTGCCGAAGTCCTTATTATTACTTTCTTAGGGGTGAAGGCTGATAGCACTTGGAGCTTAATGGTTTTAAGGCATTCAGAAGACTCGGTTTCTGTTTAAAGGGTTTACAGTGTACTGTGGTGGGGGAGCCCAGAAACGTACCATGTGAAAGAGAATAGTGTTCATCCACACACATGCACACACACATGCACACACACACGTGCATATTCCCCTCATGCCCTTTGCCCTGTTTGCCCTGTCATTCTCTTCAGTGACAGCTGGGATTCACACCTCCCAAAGAGGGAGACAGCCTCTGGACTGCCTCCCTGTCGAGGATGGGAACCTTAAAGCAGAAGACTGAGTGACTTGCTCAAGGTCCAGAATGTCAAGGGACAGTAGCAGGGATGTGCCTCACCTCTATGGATCCCGGAAAGGTCTGCATTGAACCAGCCCGGCTGAATATCTCAGGCTGCCGACTGTGTTCAGTGTTTTTCTGCCGCAGATAAAGTACGGCTGAGTAAGGCGATGGTGCAGGTGGCCTCTGGTGGGGGTGAACTCTGGATCTGCCACTGGTGCCAAAATTGGAAATGGTCCAGTGCTTACGGTTTCATATGGGAGGCAAGAATGTCTCTCCGCATAGGGATTGGGGGCTGGGGTTAGTGTCTACACTTCACACCTGTGCTCATCACGTTCCCGCTCCCACCACACAACCTTGTACCAGAAATGCAGCCCCTCTTGAGTCTGGGGCCCCGGGACCCCCCTGAAGAGGTGGGTGACAAGCATTTCCTGGACAGTCTATAAGCATCACTCACCGTACTAAGCTCCTACAGTGCAGAATCTCCCTTGTCCTCTGAGAACCCCTGTGAGGTGGATCCTACCATTTCCCGATTTATGGACAAAAGAGTGGCCTCAGGTTAAGTTTCTGGCCCAGAGCTACGCAGCCAGGAAGCGGGGAGCCCGTCCTCATTCCTAGCCACGGGTGAGCCCTTGTCGCTGCTCTGCAACACGGGCGCGGCAACACACATTCGACTTTTTTCACCATAACCATGAACCATGATCCTTGTTTACGAAACCATATTAGGTACCAGTGGGCCCTGCAGTGTGTTTGAGAAGGAGAAAAGCAACAGAATCGCAATTGGTTGAGGGTTGTAGACGTCGACTTTTCTTTGCGATCTCAGCCTTTCTCTGTATATATTTACTTTCCGGAGCTATGTGGAAAGGTTGGGTGGACTTTACTGCAATTTAGATACAATGTCTGTAAAATAAGAATTCCAGTTCTGAATAAGCAACGATACCTTTGGCCAGAGAAACTCCAGGCGTGTGGTCTGCGGGGCCGTTCCCGGCCTGTGATGGGTGTGGAGGTTTGAGAGGAAGCATTTAGAAACTTCTGTCAGCCGGTTCACAGGGTAATTTTATGTCTGTTGGATCTAGGAATAACTTAAACCAGTACAATAGCTTGTATTTTGAATGTAGTTAAAATTAAAGAGGGGCACCTGGGTGGCTCCGTTGGTTAAGCATCTGACATCAGCTTAGGTCATGATCTTGCGATTCGTGAGTTTGAGTCCCGCATCGGGCTCTGTGCTGACAGCTTGGTGCCTGGAGCCTGCTTGGGATTCTGTGTCTGCCTCTCTGTCTGCCCCTTCTCCTCTTTTTTTTTTTTCTTTTCCTCTCTCGCTCTCAAAAAGAAATAAACATTAAAAAATTTAAAAAAAAAAGAAGTTAAAGAAAAAGTGATTCCTCACCACAGATAGTTTGCCAAGCTCCTGCTTTAGAAAATGATGAAGCCCAAAGTGCTTATCTTTTGATCCCTATTTTCCCAGAATTTCTTTACTTTTTGAAATAGCAGCATCTTGGTAGACTTCCTATGCTTTGGAATCTCTGTACCCCGTTTTTGGGAAAGCATTTGGTGGGAGGGGGAGGGGGAATAGAAATGTCATACTAAAAACATTAATAGTCATGGTGACCAAAGAAAGACGGGCACAGTTGCTCATCGAGTTGGGTGGCTGTTGCGTGTTGGCTTTGAATTTCACAAACGAGGAATCTTCCTGTTCCCATAGTAGTGGGAAGTGGCAGAGGAGGGTGTGATCAGGTTTTTGCATTTGTTGGCTGTTCACTTTGGGTGAAGATTTACTTAATGATATACTTTGCCTTCTAACATTTGAGGCACGTCAAACCCAGTGAGAACTCTTGGGTGGTCCCTCAGCATTGCAGACTGAGCCTGAGGAATCTCTGATTTTATTTGAAGACCAGTGGCCAAGTTCTGGGTTATGTGTCCAATTGCCTTGGATTCTGGTAAATCAGAGGAATCTCTCAGGTGACCTCCTATCTTCACATTGATGTTCTTTCCCAGGTAACCTTGACTAACCATTTAAAATCGTGTCGTCGTTTTAATTCATGAAGGAAATGAGCGTCTGGAGGAGTCTTCTCTCCGCTCAGAGCAAGTGTTTGAAAACGGTGACAACTACCAGCTGTCACATGAGCTTTGCAAAGGCAGGTTCCAGTGCAGCAGATCTGGTGCCACCACGTCTGTGCGTTTGGCGAGCACGCATCTTAGGCATCACGTCTTACTACTGTCTTCTTTGTTTGCACCTCTCGTATTTAGTTCACAACCTTTGGAAGACCATGACTTCTTACAACATTCAAATTGGAATTTCTAGTACAATTATATAGAGGGTATCATTGATTATCAGTGATTTTTTAAAAATTTCCCTATTTTCTTAGCAGAAATATGAATGTCTCTGAATCTTTTTGCAAAGGTTTGAGTCCCTCTGTTACTCAGTGTCTCCAGACCCTTTAGGGAGCATCCATTCCTCCACTCTTGGGTCCCTCCCATTCATCAGTGCTTCTCCCTCCCTCTCTCTGCCTCTGGTTTTCCAGTAATAGGGTAATTTTGCACTTATTGATTCTCTTCTTGAAGCCTCTGACCTTGAAGCAAATTTTAACCATTGATTAAAAATAGGCCTGTCCTGGGTTTGGAAAGTTCTGGGGAAATTTCAGTGTTCTCTGAAATATCGGGGTGCCCTCGGATGCATTTTGTGGGATCCATTCGCTCTGTTTTCTCTTTCTCTCTTGCCTTGTTCCTTGTTTCCTTCCACCATTCACTCCTGAGGGATGTTATTACATTTCTGTCCATCTCAAACTGCCATGCGATTTCTTTCACCTTTGTTTATAGACGGCTCCTTTTATTACCTGTTTTCTCCAAGCCCCTCGTGCACAGCACGGACCGTTCATGACTGATTTGCCTGGTTTTCTGAGCATTGAAACCAAAACTAACTCGGGTCCTGGGGTCAGGGGCTAAGCCAAGCTGCAAGAGCTGTCTCCCGGCTCCAAGGCCCTGGCTTCAGGACCAGCTTGATCCGTTCATCACCTCCCTTGGGGCACCTACTCTTAGTGTTGTGTGGACACGTGTTGTGTATGCACATCTGTTACTGTTACAGGAAGAGCCTGCCTAAGAGCCCTCTGCACATTCTTGTCCACAGCCGAGTCAAATGGTGCCTTGTTGCTTAGAGCACACGCTTTTTATATATAATGTCATACAGTGAAGCCTTTCTTTAGTTCCTGGCCATGTGAACACAGAACAGTAGTGCTTGGTTTTAGGCTGGGGGTTTCTGAAGTCAGAGAAGCAGGAGAAGGAGCATAGAACTGCTCATGGTCCCGTTGCCCCTGAGGGATGCTCACACCTTCCTGTGATGAGCACATCAGCAATTAGCAAGTATTCCAGACACAGCCCGGTTGGGCTCAGGTGATGGAGGCGGCAGAAAATGGAGCCAAGTGCTCAAGATCTGGCCCTTTCTTAACAATTCACCGTGGGGTTTCCGCCTCCAATTTTATAGACAGGAGTACATTCCCATGTTAGCGTCTGTTCTAATGGAATGAGCTTCTATGGAAGACTGAGACCTTCTAAGGGTTCATCTCGTGGGACTTTGCTGAGTTGTTATGCTTTCGCTGTCTCGTTTTCAACGAAGCATGTAGTACCTACACTTACCCTTTGCCAGAATCACATTTTGACCTGGTGTCGATTCCTTCCCCTTGTCCCCCATTTAGACCCTTCCCTGGCCCGCTCCAACTCCCGATTGGCCTGTTCCTTGCCCCTCCCCCCCCCAGAAGTGAGGCTTCCATTGACTTCCTATGGGACATTTGTGGTTGGAGTCTGCATGCATGTAAAATTGTGCCATTTGCTCCTGGGACAACAGCAACAATTAGAGGGGTGGGTGAGGCTTAAAGGCGGCCACCACAGTGCTGGTCGAGCTGAGGTGCCTCCCGCTGGGCTCCCTCTGTCCGAGGGGGCCTCTCTGTTCATCGGCTGCACAGAGGTACAGTGTGGGTTTGTTGGCACTGGCTTTTCGCAACCCCTTCCCTGGTGGCTAAGCAGTGCCAGGGCAGCAGTTTTGAAGGCCTGAACTGGAAGCCAGGCTCCCACCCTCTGGGTTTCTTGTTTGTTTATTCCTGGCAGGCCAAGCTCACTCTTCTTAGAAAAACCTCCATGGTCTTCTCGGAAAAGAGGGGACTCTTGCTCATGTGTATGGATGAAACGAAGTTGTAGGAATCCTACCTGTATGAACATAGTTTCGCTTGAACACGCATCTGTTGCAGTATGAAAGGGACACATTAAGAAGGAGCCAAATGTACGTTGAGTACCATCAACCGTCAAGGGCCCAGGGAAACATCTCAGGTGTTTGCTGCATGAAAAAGTAAATCCTGGATTGCTTACGAGAGACAGTGAAAGCACTGAAGAAAAAGTGGCCGTAATTCAAAGTCTACACTATTCTCCTTTGTGTTCAGTGGGAAAAAAAATCTTGAAACGCTTGAAATGGATAACCCTAACATCTAGCACCAACCCCAGCAGCCTCCAGAAGCACTCTGTTTTGGGGGTGTGCGGACCGCAACAGAAATGGCATTCCTGGCTTGGCCCGCACCATTTGGGGTCGGCGATCTGCACATTTTCGAAGTTGGTGATCTGCGCTTAAGAAAATGGCCAGCGTGTGCAGCCTCTTCACACCTCGCACTGCAGGGATCCTGCAAAACGGGCAGTTTCTGATTAAATGAGCCCTTTGTCTGACTGCTGGCCTGTTGGGTGTGTTGGCAATCGGCTCACAACATCTGGGAATCATTTGCGCAGCTTCGCCTTGGTTGAAAACCCAATTCATGCCTTGGTGTGGCTGTTCGAAGGCAAAGCAATCACAGTGAGCCCGGGGGAGCCCAGCGATTGCTGTCAGGTATTCTCAGGGCTAGACGTCCTGGTTCTCACTGCACATTTTGAGTGTCTTCTTTTTACCAGTATCGAGGGAGGCGGGGAGGGAAGAAGGGTATCAGATAAAGACAAAGATGAAGTCGCCTGAGGTTGGAATCCACAGCTGGCTACTGACATTCTGACTTTGGGCGAGAACTTGACGTGTGGAAGCCACGCTCCTTCTGCTACATGACGGTCATGGCGTCCGCTCCACAGGGTTGTGGTGAGGATCACGTGGGCATGTGAGAGCAGTCTATAAACATCATCTAGATCCTGCACGTGATGTTAAGGTGGTGCATGCTAGGAAGGGATGGAATTCTACCCTCCCTGGGAAACCCAGCGAGTTCTCCACATTCCCCATGAAGTGGATGACTTTTGTCATGCCCACCTTGACAGCATGCTTACATGGCACTTTTTCACCTGGGCTAGTGACCAGGGAACAGGTTTTTTTTATTTTATTTTACGTTTACCTATTTATTTTTGAGAGAGAGAGAGAACGCGCGTGCGAGTGCACAAGCAGGAAGGGCAGAGAGAGAGGGAGACACTGAATCTGAAGCAGGCTCCAGGCTCTGAGCTGTCAGCACAGAGCCCGACGTGGGGCTTGAGCCCACGAACCTTGAGATCATGACCTGAGTCGAGGTCAGATGCTTCACCGACTGAGGCAGCCAGGCGCCCCAGGAAGTGGATTTTAAAAGCATACACTAATGAAGTTCTGTCCACTCTCTGTCCATCCTCTGCTCTTTCTGAGTGGATTCCACATCATCTCATCCTCCCTCTTCTGCCCTTAGTTCGGACTGTGGGGCAGTCAACAAAGAAAGAGAATGTTCCTCCTTTTGCTTTCATTGTCTTCAGCGTTTTCATTCCTTTCACCATCAGCATTGGCCAAACCCCGGCTGCCTGCCCCTCAGTCGTCCCCACGCTGCAGGTCATAGAATTCTTTCTCGCTCCTCCCTGCCCTCCTTTCTTCCCGGTGTTTTCATTCTTATCGTTGGAGTTTTTCTGGGACTATACAACCAAAAGATAACCCCCCTTCAAAAGAGTTAGAAGTGTGTAGTCAACTAACTGAGCCCCACCCGGGGGCGGCCCTGCTGCGTGGCTCACTGGTGTAGCCAGTCACTGATGGCGCCTGGTTCCTCCAAGGTGAACTGTGCTGGTGAGGCCTGTGTGGGCACCATTTGTTTCCGGCGTGATGCCTGGGCTTTACAATTGCCGCAGAGGCCCTAGCTGGTCACCAGACCAGAGTCTTGGTCCTCAGTGCGTCGTCACTTAAAAATGATAAGAGGCGACATCTATTGAGGGCTTCGTCTCTGCCACACATGATTCTGAGTTCTTGGCACAAATTTAAACTTCAAAATCCCCCATGAGTCAGCCCTCTTATTACCCCACGGCTTAAGTATGGAAATGAAAGCCCGGATCAGTGAAGTAGCTTGACTGAAGTTACATAGCTAGCTGACGATAGGTCCTTGAGCCTAGCAGTCTCATTGCAGAACCCATGAACCAGAATGTGAGCTCTGTAAGGGTTGAGGCACTCGTGTCCTTGGCCACAGCCCTAGTGTCTAAAACCAAAACGAAACCCAGGAAACGTTTGTTGAAT
The DNA here is from genome assembly GCF_008692635.1 of Crocuta crocuta. Taxonomy (NCBI): domain Eukaryota; kingdom Metazoa; phylum Chordata; class Mammalia; order Carnivora; family Hyaenidae; genus Crocuta; species Crocuta crocuta. The sequence goes on from NW_027532592.1 coordinate 747,121, forward strand.
GAATAAACATACTGTTAGCCACTGTGTTCTCCACCTCCAAGGTCAAGATGGGCTGAGTGGGCGATCCCGAATCCTCAACATGAGGACAGCAAGTGAGGCCAAAGCAGAGATCGATGCAAAGCACACGCACCACACAAGCTACAGAGGAAAACATTTTGACCAACGACTTTGTATTTTTCTAATTTTGTTAGTTACAGAAATACTGCTTCCTACCTTGCTTGGAGTCGAAGCTGAAGGTTTTTCAGGGACTTACAATCTGCCCTTCCCCCCCGCCCCCCCCATCTCCCTCTTGCTCACTGCGCTCCAGGCACACCCACATCCCTGTACTTTTTCAAAGAGCGCAAGACCATTCCCTCCCCAGAAGCTTTGCTCTTTCTCTTCCCTCTGCCCTTTCCCCAGATTTCTGCTGGGCTCAGCCATCCCTCCCTTTGGGTCTTTGCTCAGGTGCCCTGCCTCACCTCCCTGCATAAAAGTACAGGCATCCTGTCTCTGTACCCTCCTCCCACACACCTCCAGTCTTCAGTGTTGGTTGAGTGAACAAATGAACGAAGAAATCTCATACGAAATGGGAGGAGGGCAGCCAGGTCTCCAGATATTCTTCCACTGAAGCTCTTTGAGAATCTCATAGTCTTTTCCCATTCAGTTCAAACCATGTGCTCAGGGGGTAGATTCTCCTTTTAGCTTGAGGAAGTTTTGGGTAGATGGTGTCAAAACAAAGCCCAAAGGCATCGTTGGGAAACTGGGGTTCTTATGGAAGTGTGAGTACCTGGTAGTCTTTTCAAGAGGAGGATTTGCAAGAGATGGTGCAGGTGGGCTGGCCTGGGACAACACACACACACACACACACACACACACACACACACACAATCAAAGAGTTAAAGCCGAGGAAGGAGTCAGGATCAGCACAGTGCAGCGGAGTACACCATCTTTCTTCCTGTCTCCTTACAGACCTGTCTTTTCCTCCCTTGAATAAACCTCTTCGCTCTCTGTCCCCTGCTTTGATTTATTATTTTAATTCTATAGCTGTCCTGGTGAAGCATGTAAAGCATTTGGGGATAAAATCATGTGGAAGACATTATAGAAATGAAAGACATGTTATATTATGTGGCATTGGGTAGAGGTTCACTATGCTGATGAATCATTTCGTCAGTGAAAACACAAATCTGTCCATAGCATGGTCTATCCGCAGAATAAGAAATTGACTTCTCATTGAGGGGATAGGAAGGAGGAATTTAAGGGACATTGTTATACTACTTTGGTGAGAAGCAGGTAGAAATGAAACACAAAGACTGGATCGAAGTCTCTGCTTCTTATACTGGGGGGGGTGGCTGAAGGTGGGATTTTTATTTTCTTCCCTCTAAAATGGAAATAATGAATTTCTCTTTTCCTTCTATCTGATCATTGAGGTGTAGATCTCATGAGAACAGTTACCTCTCCAATCCCTACCCTGCTCTTGGCACTGTGCCTTGTATACAGTAGGAGCTCAGTAATTGGATGTTGAAACAGGGAAACAACTGTGCTTGAAAAACTCAGTCCTGTCTTGCTTCCCAAAGGACTGAAATGCTTAAAGAAGCTAAAACTCAAAAAGCCAACTACGGGAGTGTACTTGAAAACAGCATCATTTATTATGCTGCCTCAGAGTTCTCATTGTTCCAAGTGCTGGTATTCATGGTGAAAGTAATTGCGATGGCTAACACAGAAATGGGATTTTTATCATTGATTTCAACACAGATTCTGCAACACATTTTTATTTTTTAGAGAGACAGAGAGAGCGTGCATGTGCATGCACACACGCAGGCTGGGGAGGTAAAGGGGGGGGTGAGAGAGAAAGAGAGGAAGAAGAGAGAGAGGAAGAGAGAAAGAGATGGGCCATGCCCATGCACAAGCCAGGGAGGGGTAGAGAGAGAGGGAGAGAGAGAGAGCATATTAAGCAGGCTCCATCCTCAGCCCGGATCCCAACACGGGGCTCCATCTCCCAACCGTGAGATGGTGACCTGAGACGAAATCAAGAGTCAGCCCCTCAACCGATTGAGCCACCCAGTTGCCCCTGCAGCTCCCTACTTCTGATTATCAGCTTTCTCTTGAGCTTATGTGGAAGTGATTTTAGCCTCACACTCTAATTACATACTGTTTCTGACACCTGGTGTGTTTGTCATGAAATACGCTGAAATTCGGGAAACACCACTTCATGAGTCTAGAAATAATGGCCTGTGTCATTTTCTTGGCATCCTCCAACACTGAGCCTTAAGAGTCCATAGTTTGTCCTTTTACACTCTGGCAGAGGGGAAAGAGGGCCTTGGCCATGACAAAGGGACAGAAATCATCTTGGGGCCCGCCACGAAAAGGGTGTAATCAGCGTGAGTCAGGCCGCTCTGAATCATAATAATAAAAAAGAACAAATAGAGACCATCAGTCACAATTCATTTTTTAGCCTTTTAGGTGCCTCAAAAAATAAATGTGGTTCATTTTTTTTTCAATTCATTTTTTTTTCAAATAAGTTTTCATTTGTTATCATCTCTGCCTCGTTGGGGCTCCGTTTAAGGTGGCCAGATGGCCTTTGTGGAGCAGGCAGAGAGTTTCTGAACCTGGCTGTGCCGAATTTTAGTGACACTCCCTAGGGATGGAAAAACACTGAAGTCTTAAGTCCCTCTATGGGCCCTCACCACCTGCAGGTATTTTAAAATCCAAACAACACCTTGTTCCCACCCTCTGGGAGCTCAAAGTATCAGGGCAAGGTTCAGAGAGGCAGTGGAGGAGGGGTACTAACCAGTGTGTCCTAAAGTCCTGGCCGGGGTCTCCCAGGAGCCTCCTCTCCCGGTCCTCCAGCCCCCCCCTCACTGTCTCTGCCCCCCCACCGGGAATTCATGAGATGGACATAGCTATAGTGGTAGCAGCCACTATTGGCCTCTACCCCCCACCCCTCCCCATGCCTCCCACTTCTTGTTCACTGAACAAAACCTTGTAGCGCCCCAGGTCCCTGCCTTGTGCCTGTGCCCCAGGGCTTCCCCTGACTGCTGGAGAACACCGCATTCAAGCGGGGGGCTGGCCAGAGTGCCAGGGAGGCAGTGCTCTTGGGAACAGCTCCCAAGTGAGACTGACAGGAGGTGGGGGTAGTTACCACAGCTCCCCTGCACCTTGGTTAGGATGCTGCTGAGGTCCAGTCTGCTCTGACCGTGATCCATAGTCCAGATTTCCTCAGTAGGACTGAACCCCAGCTGCCTAGATCAGCAGCCTACTTGATAATGAACCCTGTGGTGGCTTCCTTCCCTCCCTGTCTCAGTCCCATGCCCCGACTCCTGCTTCCTGGAACTATCTTCCAGTTAAACCTACCAGCACTTTCATCCTCATCCAGGGATGCTTTACCGACACCCAGCATAGGATATTGGCAGTATATCCTCATTCACTCATCCATCCATCCATCCATCTGTCCATCCGTCTGTCCATCCATCTGTCCATTCATCCATCCATCATCCATTCATCCGTTCATCCATCCATCCATCTGTCCATTCATCTGTCTACCCATCTGTGCATCCATCCATCCATCCATCATCCATTCATCTGTCCATCCATCCATCTGTCCATCCATCATCCATTCATCCATTCATCTGTCCATCCATCCATCCATCCATCCATACATACATAAATACAGCATTTTTTAAGTCCATGCTATATGCCAGGCATTATATTAGACACCGAAGATGACAAACGGGCCACCACTGCCCTCAGAGAGCTCTCAGTCCAGAGGGGTCACCAGTCCCATTACTGGGCACTTAGAAACAACATGGAAGCTCAGGACCAGAACTGCCAGTATCACTCTTCCTGAGTCGTCTGGTTGTTTGGACGTCAGACGTGACTTCACAGCACTTGTAATTATCAGAAGTTATCCTACCCATTCATTTGCTTACTGGTTTGTGGCCTGTCTCCCCTTCTAGAACCTAGGATCCAAGGAAGAGATACTCGTCTATCTGTTCCCTAGTCGCAACTCTTAGAATGGGGCTGGCTCTCAGTCAGTATTTGGTGANGTCTGTCCATCCGTCTGTCCATCCATCTGTCCATCCATCCATCCATCATCCATTCATCCATTCATCCATCCATCCATCCATCCATCATCCATTCATCTGTCCATCCATCCATCTGTCCATCCATCATCCATTCATCCATTCATCTGTCCATCCATCCATCCATCCATCCATACATACATAAATACAGCATTTTTTAAGTCCATGCTATATGCCAGGCATTATATTAGACACTGAAGATGACAAACGGGCCACCACTGCCCTCAGGGAGCTCTCAGTCCAGAGGGGTCACCAGTCCCATTACTGGGCACTTAGAAACAACATGGAAGCTCAGGACCAGAACTGCCAGTATCACTCTTCCTGAGTCGTCTGGTTGTTTGGACGTCAGACGTGACTTCACAGCACTTGTAATTATCAGAAGTTATCCTACCCATTCATTTGCTTACTGGTTTGTGGCCTGTCTCCCCTTCTAGAACCTAGGATCCAAGGAAGAGATACTCGTCTATCTGTTCCCTAGTCGCAACTCTTAGAATGGGGCTGGCTCTCAGTCAGTATTTGGTGAGTGCACCCTGGCATTTTGGTCAGCCTCCTCCCACCCCTCCTGGGTGGGTCACCTGTGTGGCAGTGTAGGTCAGTTCCACTGTGGAAGTAGTGTCTCCAGCACACTGAAGGCCTCTGCTCAGGGCAGGAGAGAAAGAACAGGGCTCCCTGTCTTGGACGCCACACACGAGGGCTGGGACTTCTTTCCAGTCCCCCCTCCTTGGGAACTAAACTGACAGCACGGAGCCTGTTTGGGATTCTCTCTCTCCCCCCCCTCTCTGCCCCACTCTCTCTCTTTCAAAAATAAATAAATAAAAATAAACATGAAAAAAATTTAACATGATGGAAGGTAATGTGCTTTACTCAGAATCTATTGATTTACATGTCCATCACATCTTATAAAACACCTTCCCCAGGGGTGCTTGGGTGGCTTAGTCAGTCAAGCATCCGACTTCAGCTCAGGTTAGGATTTTGCAGTCTGTAGGTTGGAGCCCTATATTGGGCTCTGTGCTGTCAGCTCAGAGCCTGGAACCTGCTTCAGATTCTGTGTCTCTGTCTCTCTCTTTCTCTCCCTAATTCGCGTGCATGCTCGCTCTCGCTCTCTCGCTCTCTCCCTCTCTCCCTCTCCCTCTCCCTCTCAAAAATTAACATTAAAAGAAAAAGAGAGTTTGGTAAAAAGCACCTTCCCGGGAACATCTGGACTGGTGTTCGGCCAAACAACTGGTAACCGTAGCCTAGGCAAACTGGCCACCAAACCTAGCCTCAGCCCTGAGTTTAACTGGAAAGCACTTCCTGTTCCGTGTAGTTCATCAGGTATGTATGGAGGCTTGCTGGGGCTGCCCCTGGTGCTGAGTCTTTGCGATCAGACCACTGCGGGGGTGCGCTGGCCAGGCCTCGGGGCTCCACTTCCGCTGGCCCTGTTGTCATCCTTTGTTCCGTTGCGTCCCCGCCTGGTGATGTGTTCAACTTGATCTCCATGTCTTTTGCCTAAGTTGGAGAATCCTGTATCATTTACTGCTTAAGATACCGTGCATTTTGTTTTCACTTTCACATTAAAGAGAAAGTAAAGATAGGTACCATTAATCTTTAAGCCTTCCCTGTGGTCCGTTGCCAGCCACAGCCTCGAAGGCATGTGGTGGACTTACTGCACTGCATGTTCTTTATTTCCTTTAAAGCCGGGCACGTGAGGAAAATTGATTTATGGAGCCTAGGTACTGCTTCGTGGCGGGGGAGGGACGCCAAGTGGTGTTCACGCTGCAGTAAATTTCAACATCACCAGGATTTCCTTACACATCCAGGGAAGAAAATCCCAATTTACATCTATTTCTGTTGGAGCTCATAAATTAAAAATAACAAGTCTATTTCCTATACACCTGGGGCTTCAAAATCACAATCGGTTAACCTGTGGTTGCCCACTTCATGGAAGAGACAGGAGGTGACGGCTTGGATGGGATCTTGCATCATGGCTTGAAACCCGGGCAATGACTCACCCCATGTCTTTTCACGGTGCTTTAAAAAATGTCAGGATGAGGGAAATTATTTACCTAAAGCATAGACTCTAAAACTTTGGTCCTACTATTTTTTTCCTCTAACTGCTCCTCTTTTATGACTTACTCACTTCAGTGGCTTCTTTCTCTCCCTTTCTGTCTTTGTTTTAATTTTATTTTATGTAAATTTCAAAACAAGTCTAATAGCATCAGCGACAAAACACAGGAGAGTCTTCTTTATTTTCCATTCTGTTCTGAGCCGTAAATTCCTCCATGTACTCACATGACACACCCAGGAGGGCTGGTGGGCTGAATTTGATTGATAAATATTTTAGCACCTGCCCACCACAGAGCCTCAGGAGTGAGACGTTACTTTTCCTCCTGTCCCTAAGGGATGGAGCATCACCTGCCTGTAGCTGCTGTGTGCTACTCACAGGGGTCAAGGCTGAGCAGTCCTCGTGGACAAAGAATTATGGGCACCGCTCAGGGCCCCATGAGCTTTTACTTCTTCATTTTGTTCTTTGAGAACTATCTTCAGTTGGTTTTTTTTTTTTTTTTTGAGAAAATATATACATAAAGGAGAAAGAGAGGATACACTTTATTTCGATTTTTAGAAAGCTTTTAAAAGTATGCCGTAGCACGGGGTGCCTGGGTGGCTTAGTCGGCTAAGCATCTGACTTTCGCTTAGGTCATGATCTCGCGGTTCGTGGGTTCGAGCCCCGCGTCGGGCTCTGTGCTGACTGCCAGCTCGGAGCCTGGAGCCTGTTTCAGAGTCTGTGACTCCCTCTCTCTCTGACCCTCCCCTGCTCACACTGTCTCTCTCTCTGTGTCTCCTAGAAATAAATAAAACATTTTAAAAAAAAAAATAAAAGTATGCCGTCCCGGAAGCAGTAGAAATGATTTTCCACTATCTTACCACCCAGCCCTTCCACTCTTGGGTATTTCTCAAAGAGCGATTGAGGCACAGGGACATTCATAGCAATATTATCCATAATAACCCAAAACCGGGAATGATGTAGGTGTCCACTAGCTGATAAATGGATGCGTAAAACATAGTCTATTGATACAGCGGAATAGCTACTCAGACTATTCAAGCTATTGGTTGATGCAACAACATTGATGAATCTTAAAGTAATTATAGTGAGTGAAAGAAGCCAGACCTCCCCCTGCTCCGCAACCCAAACCAGAAGAGTACATATGGTATGATTTCATTTATGTAAGATTGTAGACAATACAGACTAATCTGTAATGACAGAAAACGTATCAGCGCTTGACTGCACGGGAGAGGGAGGGACAGATAACGGATAGTTTTTGGGGGGATGACAGATACATCTGCTGTCTTGTGTTGGCTCCCGAGGTGCATATATGACAGGACTCACCGAATTACATACTTTGAGCATGCATAGTTTATTATATGTCAGTTATACCTCACTACAACTGAATCGATGGGGCTTGTGGGCACTAGAGAAGATGTTATGCACTGGAGAGGGAATTGTCTTAGAAAGTAAAGAGTTTAGATAAAGGATCATTTTCTCTGGAGGGAAAAGTGTGAATAATAGGAACCTTTAGAAAACATATTGAACGGACCCTATTTAACACTTCTTGGCAAAGGATTAAGACAAGAAAGTGCCATGGCAAATCTCCAGATTTGTGCACAAAACTAAGTTCCTCCAGGTAATAAAATATCGTCAAGGTAGAATAAATAGGCGAAGACGCAAGCAGAGAAACTTTAATGAGAGCAAGGAGAAGTGTTTTCGGTAAAGCAATTCAAACTGCCCTTGCGGGATGGGAGGCTCTGCAAAAGTGGTTATAATTGAGGACAAAAGCCTAAGGACTTAGTTGCTGGAAGATTCCATCTAAGATCATGACCAAAGAAACCAACACTAGCAATGGTTGCAGGACATTTTTGGAAAGGATATTGGAGATGGACATTGTCCTTGGACCAAAGAAAAATTTGTTGGAACCTAAGAAGTGGGTTTTTTTTTTAATTTTTATAAAGTTTTTTTTATTTATCTTAGAGCATGAGCTGTTGAGGGGCAGGGGTGGGGGGAGACACAGTATCTGAAGCAGGCTCCAGGCTCTGAGCTGTCAGCACAGAGACCGATGTAGGGCTCGAACCCACGAACCATGAGATCATGACCTGAGCCGAAGTCAGACGCTCAATGGACTGAGCCACCCAGGCGCCCCAAGAAGTTTTAATAAATATACTTTAACATGTGAAAGAGAAGCAGAAACTACTGAGGGGGGTAAAGGGCTATCTTCTTGAGAGTAAATAGGCTGTTGGAATTGCTCTTCAGTCCAGAGGACAAGGTTTGGGAGGGAATCTGAGTGGCTCACTGACATGTAGGTAGATGAGTCATTAAATCTTGGAGTCATCCCTTAAGACCGAGAAGAGGCCGCACGGGAGGAAAACAAAGCAGGCTGGCCTCCACATGCCGAGACGCGGCCGTGAGAGCACGTATTAAGACTTCAGCTTCAGGCTCACTCACAGACGGTGGGCTGATTGGAAGCTATCAGACAGAGCTGGGTGGGGCAGCAGACCCCTACCTTCTACGCCACAGAGGGTGACAACCTGCCTTTCTTGCACAGGAAGAGATGGAATTCTCTGCCCAAGGCTTTTGAGTTTCAATCCAATAGCATGGCTGTTCTAGTCTGTTTCCTAACAGTCTTTTCTACAGTGTTTAAACAAGTGGCTACATCATCGTGGGCATTTTTATCAAGATCAGCTGATGTAAATGCCTAAAGTTCCCTGAAAGCAGGCCAGGATTTAGGAGCCCCTTCGGCAAGTGCGGTGTGGTCATGTGGGTTGGCTGTCGCGCGGGCAGGCTGGCGTAAAGTGACCTCTGGTACCCGGTACAAATGTCGGCTTAACAGACGCTGGGCAGCTCCCTAGCACCTGGATGGTTTCATGCCTAAAAGGAGGCAAGACAGGAAGGAATAAAAATCCAGACCAGCGCAGTCACTCATAAAGAGGGCAGGGATGGCCCGGAGTTCTCTCCTTGGCTTTGGGTGGAATTGCAAAGTGCCGCCTGGGGACTGTGAACTCCAGCCACCTGCTTTCTCAGACCCGGAGGGCAGTGCCACCAGCATGTCTGTGGTCGTCCTGAACAGGGGTGCGGAGCCTGTGGGCATTGCTGCCCGGAGCTAACCACCAGGAAGGCGCTGAGCGTGGGAAACGCAGGGGTCCACGTGTGATCGTGAAGACACAGGGAAGCCCGATGGCCCCCCATGGACACAGTCACCAGGTTTCCTTTGCCACAGGAATGCAAGGGTGCAGTTTAGGAAAAATGTTGACTTCTTCCCTAAAATGTCTACAAGCACAGCCGCAACTGAGCAAGAGTCTTCCTCTGTGGCTGGCTTCTTGTTGCCCACCATTCTGTCACTTTCTGACGCTCCAGAACGGTCACTGCTTCCTCCTGCTTTCCCATCCTGCCCCACCCCACCCCCCACCACATCATCTGTTGGCTTCTGGGAGTGAAGGTTCCAATCCGAGCAGCGAACGAGTGCGTGATTCCAACAGTAACGAGCCAGCCAGAGAGACCCCAGGAGAGGCACAAGAATAGGATGTTCCTATATTTTTATGTGGAGATTGATAATCAAGGCTAAGAATCCCAGCAGAAGGTGAGCAGTGCATTAAACAGAGGGGAAAAGATAATGAAATATCACCTGCTGCGTAACAATTGTTGGGTGGAAAAATTGCCGGGGACTATCAGCTGTTGCACTTGATGGCTCATAAAACCTCTGTAACGTCCGTCAAGGGCCTTTTTTTCTTGGTGAGGGACCGTTTTTTTAATGCAGTTATGATAGCATCTGGTTCCTGTCCCTGGAAGTGTGAGGAATCCACAAGCGCAGCAGACACTCTGGGGAAGAGCCTGGCTACCAAGGCAGCTGGTTCCTTTAATGGGTTTTGGGCCACTTCTGACCTAAAGGGCATCATCAGAGTGCAGATTCAGATTCAGCGGGCAGTGGCTGAGTACCTGCTGTGTGCCAGGCACTGGGTTAGGTGAGCTTGCTTAATCCTCACACCCATAAGGTAGGTATTGCCTTTTTAAAAAGAATACTATGGTGGTGCCTGGGTGGCTCAGTGGGTTAAGCGTCCAGCTTTGGCTCAGGTCGTGATCTCATGGTCTGTGAGTTCGAGCCCCATGTAGGGCTTTGTGCTGCCAGCTCGGAGCCTGGATCCTGCTTTGGATTCTGTATCTCTTTCTGTCTCTACTCCTCCGTCACTCACTGACTGTCTCTCTCTCTTTCAAAAATAAATAAATGTTAAAAAAATTTTTTTAATAAAAATAATACTATAAAAAACCCCAACAAAGTGTGGACAAAGCCAGGTCACTCTGCTACAAGGGGACGGGCCGAGATCCCCAGGCCTAGTGGCCTTTGCTTGGTGCCACAAAGATGGAAGACGAAGTGAAAGTTGCTTCCTGCCTGGGTGTGAAATCCTTCTGCATGTGACTGTCCCACCTGGGTGCCTGTGCACATGCGTGTTGAGGAAGAACAGCCCTTTCCAGCACACCCCCAAATAAACCAAGGGCATACTAGGTGACCTGCTATTTTCAACTGGGCTCCCCGGAAGCAGATCCCTAAGTGAGGCTATCTGCGCAAGTGATTTATGAAGAATGTGATCCCTGGGGAACAGGTGAGGGAGCGAGGCAGAGGCGGGAAAGAGAAGGGGAGACCAGGAAAGGTCCATCTCTGTATCCTTCCTGCTGGGGAGCTCTGGTGGGTGAGTCCGGCACAGAGGAGTCCTGAGCTGGGCAGTGGAGCTGGGACTGTCATACTCCCTGATCACCCCTCAAGATTGCAAACCCCAGAGACTTGCAGTCAAGTCCCCAGCAGCCCCAGGGCCGGTCTCTGAAAGAAGAGCAGCAGGCGCACCGAAAGGAAGCACACAACATGCGGAAAGAAGGCTGAGGGAGCAGGGCTCAGCACCAGCGTTAGTACCTGAACGTGCCCTCGGTCTCACGTAGCCAGCAGACAGAGAGGCTGGTGAGACGGAGAAGCTGCAAGACTAACCCAGTACCGCCATCAAAGGGACGCCGATGTTCCTGAACTTTGGGGGTGCCGTGTCTCATCACTGCAGCGTCTGGGGCTGGCGAGCAAGCCAGCAGGAACAGAAAATGGAGTTCCTTCCTGTCGGACGATGGGACCCGAAGAAGCCGACTGACGTCCCTCAGAGTAAAGGGAACTTGTTCCCGAGTAAACGTCCATGTTCTCTTACGAGGTGGGAAAGCAGGAGGGGAAATGAGAAGCTAGGGGGTCGTCCGAGACAGGGGCCCTCCCCGTTGGAAAGCATGCTGCGACTTGAAGTGCCACAGATTCCAAAAGCCGCGTGTGTCTTTCTTCAAGACCGAGAGCTGCGTGTAAAAAAGAATTATATAGTATCCGAACCCATAGCAGCAATATTTTAAGTGGAAACAGATTTCTTCCATTATAAAGAAATGTCAACTCTTTCTTCTGGGGCACGGGGGTTTCCTCACATGCGGCCCAGCTGAGCAGAAACACCAAAGTCCTATTTAATTTGTAGCAGAATCTGGTTCTGTCCTCAGCTCACTTTGTATCGGTCACAGCCATCAGTACTGAGGACTCTGGAAGCCAAGTACATTATGGTTTTAATGCTGTGACTGAGTAGAGACAAGAATGAATGTTCCTCCTCCTTGGGCTGTGTGGGGACACATAGCGTGAAATCCAAGGCGTGGTGACCAGGAATCGTAAGGAACCACGTTTGTCTTACGAAACCCTGATCTTTCAGGCAAGCCCAGCCTGGGGAGCACCACCAAAAGGCCACGGGTTACAATTTAAAAAGGCAGTGAAGGGGCACCTGGGTGATTCAGTTGGTGAGCGTCTGACTTTGGCTCAGGTCATGATCTCACGGTTCATGAGTTCAAGCCCCACGTTGGGCTCTGTGCTGACAGCCCAGAGACTGGAGCCTGCTTCCGGTTCTGCGTCTCCCTCTCTCCGTCCGCTCCCTGCTCATGCTCTGTCTCTTTCTCTTTCAAAAATGAATAAACATGAAAATATTTTTGGAAAACAAAGGCAATGAATTAAAATATCTTAATGATAATGGACTTAGCATGTTTTGTGTGTATGTATTTATCCTTTAGAGATATCTACTGAAATATTTACAGATGAAATGTTACAATTATGGCATTTTCGTCACAATAACATAGGAGAAGAGAGAAGTGGGGGGTGTACATGGGACAGATTGGCTATGAATTGATCCTTATTGGGTAATAAGTACACAGACTATTAACTGTAGACTATTGTCCATTTTCATATATATTTGAAATTTTCCATAATGAAAAGTATAAAAGTTCATGAAACTAGTTGATACTGAAAGATCCCTTTAGAACACTCGGAAAGCCCAGCCCTGCTGGCCCTAGGGTAACCCTCACATTCTCTCTGGTACCACCAAGCCCCTGCCAGAGGCCAGGTGAGGACACCTGACTTCCCAGCCTGGTGACCTCGGCTGCTGCCACCGCTCCTCACCTCCCAGAGCCCATGCCTGTAGTCCCTGGGCCCCAAGCATTGCTCTTCTATTAGGCTTCCTCTCTTATTTCTCGCAAAATTTACTTTTTTTTTTTTTAATAGTTTATTGTCAAATTAGTTTCCACATAACACTCAGTGCTCATCCCCACAAGTGTCCTCCTCCAGGCCCATCCCCCCTCCCCCCCACATCCATCAGTCCTCAGTTTTTGTCAGCATTCAAGAGTCTCTCATGGTTTGCCTCTCTCCCTTTCCCCCACCATTTCCGCCCTTCTTCTCCCCCTTGTTCCTCCGTCAAGTTCCTCCTAATCCTCCTATACGTGCAAACATATGATATTTGTCCTTCTCTGCCNTAATTTTTACTATTTCTCTTCTTCTACTGGGTTTAGGGCGTTCTTGTTGCTCTCGCAAAATTTACTCTTGACGTGAGTTTTGGGGACTGTGCTACTTTGAGCAACATGGACTATTTCGTTTACCCTCATCACATTCCTTTTATAAAAAATGTTTATTTATTTTGAGAGAGAATGATCAGGGGATGGGCAGAGAGAGGGGGAGAGAGAGAATCCCAAGCAAGCATCACACTCAGTGCAGAGCCTGATGTGGGGCTCGATCTCATGACCACGAGATCAAGACCTGAGCTGAAATCAAGAGTCCAGCATTTAACCAACTGAGCCACCCACGTGCACCCCCCCCATCATATTCCCTTCTCTCAGATAAAGACATTAGGGTGCACACAGGGTCTGCTTATGTGGAGACAATTTGGCTAAATTTGATAGAGGTAGCTGAGAATAAAAAGTCTAAGAAGCTTGGATTAGGTCCCAGACATCTACCTCGGAAACAGCGGCCATGCAGGTGACTGGGCCTTCAACAGGCTCAGAAAAGCATGGGGTCTTAACCTACTGACTACCGATTAGGTTTTACCCCCCAGGGTCACCTCCTTTTTGATAAGTCTGGAGGTTCTAGAGCTTAATTAAAAGGAATCTAAAGAGTCATGTTTGGGTTCAGGAGTAATCTGAAAAATGATCGTGAAGCCTATGATAAAGCAATCTACTCCCTTGAGCTGTTTATCTCAGGGAGGGGGTATCTGATAGAATTGTGCATCCTGCCCTCTCCCTGTTCACAAACCATTGAAGAGGCACCCCAGCCCCTCCTATTTTGTATGAAGACAAATCATTACTGCCATCACTAGGGAGTTCCCATGGACACTGGTGTGGCTTCTGGAGGAGAAAAGGCGGTTCCTTTATTTGACTACAGCCCGTGGCCTCCTCTGTGAAAATACACATGCCATGAGCACTGTAGATGCTCAGGATATAATTCAATGGACTGAACATAATCTGCCCTGTAGTTGCAACCCTGGCTGCTGTTTGAGCTTTGCCTCTTCGCTCACGGGGCACAGGGTGGATCCAGCCAGCATTTCTGGACCAGGTGCATTTCTGGGACGCTGCACGTTGCCACTGTGCTCTTGCTCATTCGATCTGACAGCTCCCAAGGTGCTTTGATCTTCTGTGCTCAAGGCCATTGGTGCCAGTGGTGCCAAGGAGCTCCTGGGGAATGTTCGGGGCTTGATGTTTTAATTCCGTTCACTCCAGCTTGTCTGTTGTTTTGAGTATCTACTAAGCAAGTGAGAATATAGATAATATGGGGAGGATAAATCGTAACCTTTGATAAAAACTAATCTTAGAGAGAAGGAATAAATATATATCTTCTCGTGGTATAACTGATGTTCTAAAGCCTGAAGGAGATGCTGGAATTCTCTCAGTGTGGAGTGTTATAAAAGCACCCCAGGGCTCTTAGCAGTTTGGTCTATACTTCGAGAGCTGTTGTTGAGATTCAGAATTGACATCACAACCTATGAAGTGTTGAATCCTCTCTTGCATGCACAGAGCTACCTTGAATTTTAATAACTTGATGCCGTCCATTCACTGAAAACTATATTAAACATCTGTCGATTCCAGAGGGTGGGACCCACTGTGCTTCGGCTAACCCTATGATTTTTTGAACCAGAAGCACCCAGGGACTATTGAGTCCTTACAGCAACCCAGAACATTCACAAGCCATGGCATTCTCAGAGGGAAGAACCCTCCATGCCTGAAATGGGGAGACTGTTTGCTTTAGCACATCTGAACTTGAGGATCGATCCTATGCTGCTGTCTTTGGCCTGCCAAGTTCAGAATAGTGCCGTGTGCATTTTGAACCTCAAAGGAATACAACTACGTGTGATGGCCCAAGTCAGGGGCCTTGCATTGAGCTCTTCATCCCCGTGGATTGCTGTCATATGGAAGTGATTGGGGTGACAAAACCAAGATGTTTCTGAAGATCAGCGATAGCAGCTTACAAGCCCGAGTCAGGAAACATGCTGGATACGCCATAAAGGAAATGCGTTTCCCTAATAACTCTTCCTGGAAGTGGCTTTAGATAAGTTGCCTTTAATTGCATTTGCTTATGAAATGTCTAGTAATCACTTCCATCAAAACTGGACCAGGAGGCGCTCTGTTTCCATCTCAGACATCATTCCTGTGTTTCAGTGTGCCGGGGGGCGGGGGTGTGTGTCTCCATTTCTGTCACCCCCTCTGTGGCTGAAGGACATTTCCCCTTTGTGCTGTTAATCAGGTAAGTCACTATGAGCTGGGAGGTCCACCCACTAAACACCTGGGTAGTTCAAGCTCTTCACATTTGCCAAAATGGGAGACAAATCACAATGACTTTCCTCTTTTAGACTGGATTTTGGAATTCCATAGTTAAGTTACTGGAAAACTCTCAGATGAATAAAAAGGTAAAATATCCCTGATACTGCACTGTGGGAGGGAAGTGTAGCCAACAATGGACAAAAACTTAGATTTCAAATGACAGTGTGTCCCAAGGACATGCCCTTACCGTGAGATGGTTTTTATGGTCTGCTTGGTATCTTACCGCAGTTACTACCAACGTTTTGTGCTAATGGATTCAACGCAAGTGGATTTACTGGTTATGGAGTCTATCTGTTCTCAAGTAAGCATTTTTCATTCTTTTTTTTTTTTTNTTTCATTCTTGAACGTGTGGGTTATGTCCATATGTGATGGATGTGCTATCTGTTGACGAGGAGAGCAGAGTGTCAGCATGGTTTGCCTTGGGCCGCACCAGCATTGTATGGTGGGATGCAGGTGGGGTATGTCTGAACAGAATGTGTGACTTTCCCTTGCTTTCATTGCATTCAACCACTTGCAGTAATCCACTGTGCTGTCTAGTTGGTATTTCTGGTGGCCGTTCTCTTCCAGTCTTCCCTGTTGACTTTGTCGTTCCATTTGTAAGTTGCTTTCCCTGTCTAGTTTGTAAGCAATGGACTGGCTCCTTCCCAATCTCCTAGTTTATGGGGCTGAAGGTGCTTGCTTGCCACCCACATTCGTTGACTGGGATTTGAATTTGAACACAACGATTAGAAGGGTGGACTGGCACCATGCTTCTCTGAAAAGATTTTTGCTGATGCTTCAAGTGTTCTGAAAGGGGGAATGAGTCCTTTTCTCTCAGATTCAATGCCAGAGGAAGAAAGGAGTCATGTTAATTATATGGGGAGAATAGTCTAATTTTTTTTCTCTAAAAATATTTCTAATGTAGGGCACTGTCCAGTGGGTGCAGTAGCTATGTGAGAACAATGGTGGATGGCAAATTATTGTTTCGTCTGTGCTACTAGCTGATTCTGGTACATTTGGTTAAAAAAAAAGTCCCTTCATTGTGACTTAATCTTTCACTGTGAAAATGAGGTGACCAGTGACACTATGCTCTGTGTACATTGCATCAGGATTTAGAATGAATTAGGGTTAATACTGATGGGATCTTTTCAGATTGTGCTACCTAAATCCCAGTGATGCAGAGCCATGTGCCAGGCCACCCAGAAGCTATTGGGTATATGGCACATATTCCTGGGCATGAGTTTTTCTTAAAGACTTGAGGCGTAGGGGGACCAATCTTTTATAACAGTAAAACACAAAGAGACATATTCTAGAATACAGTGTGAAATGTGGATGAGATTTTAAGCTGGAGAGTGAACTTCTAAGTATTTATTGCTTTCTAGATTTAGCCTGTTTGGGGTTATGCCCTCACTATGGGAACTAATTCATCTTGTTCATCGCCATTAGATTTACTACAGGAAAAAAGTTTTATGTTTTTTGAAATTTCTTTTTTTCATTTAAAATTTTTAAACTTTATTTATTTTGAGAAAGACAGACAGTGTGATTGGGGAGGGCCAGAGAGAGAGGGAGAGAGAGAATCCCAAGTAGGCTCTGCACTGCCAGCCCAGAGCCTGATGCAGGGCTCGAATTCATGAAAACGTGAGATCATGACCTGAGCCGAAACCAAGAGCCAAGTGCTCAACCAACTGAGCCACCCAGGGGCCCCTTATTATTTTTTAAAAGAACAATCATTTTGATTTATTTTTTAAATTCTACTGTTTTTTTTGTTTGCTAATTCATTGATTTCTGCTTTTATTTTTTATTATTTCCTTCCTTGTGCTTCATTTGGTCCATTTTGTTCTTTTTGCTTTGGAATGGGGAATTTAATGCATTTACTTTTATTGGTATGAATATTTAGGCTACAGATTTCCCCCAATCACTGTTTTAGTTGTATTTTATAGATTATAGTTTTAGTAACAGTTTGTTTTAGAGATCTGGCAGTTTGGGGGTCCCCTGGGTGGCTCCATTGGTTGAGTGTCTGACTCTCAATTTCTGCTCAAGTCATGATCTCACATCATGGGATCGAGCCCCACTTTGGGCTCCATGCTGAGCATGAAGACTGCTTAGGATCCTTTCTTCCCTCACTCTCTATTTCTCCCTCTCTCTCTCTCAAAAAAACAAGAAAGAAATTCTGCAATTTTGGTTTGTATTTCTGCTTTTAAATGAAAATTATTTAATACAGAATTTTTAAATTTCCAGGGGGAAGAACCTTTTGCTTTTATTATTTTATTGTTTATTTTTGGTTTTACTGGATCAAATAATGTCTTTATTATTTCTACTTTATGACACTGTATTGAGGCTTTCTTTATGAGTCAGTGTAAGGTAAATATTTATGAATTGCACTTGAGAAGAAGTTGTAGTGTGTATTCTGTTGTTTGGGTTCAAAATATGATGTGTATCCAGAAGATCTATCTTTTTTTTTTAAAAGTTATTGTGGTAAAAAAAAAAAAAAGTAATATAAAATCGACCTTGTTAACCATTTCTATAAATCAGTGCCGTTAATTACATTCACAGTTTTGTGCACCTGTGACCCCCCTCTCTTTCTAAAACTTTTTCATCACTTCAAATAGGAACTCTATAACCATGAAGCAATAACTCCCCATTTCCCCCTTCCCTAGCTCCTGGTAACCTCTATTCTATTTTCTGTCACCATGAATTGCCTATTGGAGATATTTTGTGTAAGTGGGATCATTCAATATTTCTCTTTTTTGTATCTGCTTTCTTTCACTTTACAAAATTTTTCAAGGTCTGTCCAAGTTGTAGCATGTATCAGAATTTCATTCCTTTTTGTAGCTAAGTAATATTCTGTTGTATAGATATACCACATTTTGTTCTTCCATTCATCTGGTCGTGGGCACTTGGGTCTTTCTACTTTTTGGCTGTTATAGGGAATGCCGTGGTGAATATTGGTGTACAGGTTTTCAGTTCTTTTGGGTCTAGACCCAGGAGCAGAATTGCCAGGTCATATGGTGATGCTGTGTTTAGCTTTTTGAGGAACTGGCCACGTGTTTTCTATAGTGGCTGCATCATTTTAAATTCCCACCAGCAAGGATGAGAGTTCCCATTACTCCACATCTCACCCACACTCGTTATTTCCCTTTTTGTTTGTCTAGTTGTTTGTTTTTTAAGGTTTATTAATTTATTTATTTTGAGGAAGGCAGAGACAGCATGAGTGGGGGAGAGAAAGAGAGAGAGGGAGACAGAGAATCACAAGCAGGCTCTGCACTGCAGAGTCTGATGTGGGGCTCAAACTCACAAAACCATGAGTTTATGACCTGAGCAGAAACCAAGGTCGGACACTTAACCAACTGAGCCACTCAGGCACACTAGATTTTGTTTTTTAAAGACTAGCCTCCTAGGTATGAAGTAATGTCTCATCGTGGTTTCGATTTGCATATTCTTGATGGCTAATGGTGTTGAGATCTCTTCATGTGCTTATTGATCATTCATGTATCTTCTTTGGAGAAATGTCTGTTCAAATCCTTTGCTCATTTTTAAATTATCTTTTGGTTGTTGAATTGTAGGAATTCTTCATATCAGTTGGATGTTGTCAGATATATGTGTTCCAAATATTTCCTCCTGTTGTGTACATTGTCTTTTCCCTTTTCTGATACTGTCCTATGATGCAAAAGATTTTAATTTTGGTGAAGTGCAGTTTGTCTGCTTTTTTTCTTTTGTTGCTTGCACTTTTCAATGTCATATCTAAGAATCCATCTCCAAATCCTCAGTTCTGAAGATTTACCCTTATAATTTCTCCTAAGACTTTGTATGGTTTTAGTTCTTATCTTTAGGTTGTTTATTCATTTTGAGTTCATTTGTGTCTATGGTGTGAGGTAGGGGTTCAACTACATTCTTTTGCATGTGGCTCTCTGGTTCTCCAAACACAGCAGACCTATCTTACTGATCATGTTGTATAGGTCTCATACAGCTTCACTTCCTTTTTGTCTTCTTCAGTTGTCTTGGACTGAGAGTCCAAGGTTAAAGCACAGACAGCCTCATATTGAGCCATATCAGAGCCTGAGATGAAAAAAGATCAGCTATACTTACTCTGTTTTAATTTGAAATTTTCAGGTTTTATCCATCTTGGATTGTTTGTGTTAATTTTTATTTTATTTTTTCTTTAAAGTTTATTTTTGAGAGAGAGAGAGCGTGCACATGGGAGGGGGAAGGGCAGAGATAGAGGGAGACAGAAGATCGAAAGTGGGCTCTGCGCTGACATCACAGAGCCTGATACAGGGCTTGAACCCACAAACCGTGAGATCATGACCTTAGCCAAAGTCAGATGCTTAACTGACGGAGCCACTCAGGCACTCCAGTATTAATTTTTATTTTTAACAATATCGCATGAAATATTTACTTTGATCCCTGACTTTTTGGCACCCCCTTAAACTGTGCATCTGAGGAGAGTGCCTCTTATACTTCACCCTCGTCCTGGGCTTAGGGAAGAGGCTCTTATTATTAGTGTGTTTTTGTTGATTTCCCCTCGCAGCTCAGGTAGTTTTATTTTTTGAGAGTCATTGCTCTGTGTTTGGTGCAAAAATAGTCATAAATGTTGCATTTTTGCTGTGAGTTGTGGCTTTTACTATTACAATGTCTTTTGTCTTGCTGAATGCTTTTTCACTTGGCTTCTACCTTGCCTGATATCACAATCACAAACTATAAGGGAAACCTTGAGATCCTAACAAGTCCTCAATTTCTGAATGGTGAAACGAAGGCCCAAGGACTTTGGAAGAAGGTGACGTCATTATGCCCATTAAATTTCAAATGCCAGTCGCTTTACGTCTGTGTACTGATAGAGTAACTGCCTTGATGCACCTCAGTGCGGAGNAAGTCAGATGCTTAACTGACGGAGCCACTCAGGCACTCCAGTATTAATTTTTATTTTTAACAATATCGCATGAAATATTTACTTTGATCCCTGACTTTTTGGCACCCCCTTAAACTGTGCATCTGAGGAGAGTGCCTCTTATACTTCACCCTCGTCCTGGGCTTAGGGAAGAGGCTCTTATTATTAGTGTGTTTTTGTTGATTTCCCCTCGCAGCTCAGGTAGTTTTATTTTTTGAGAGTCATTGCTCTGTGTTTGGTGCAAAAATAGTCATAAATGTTGCATTTTTGCTGTGAGTTGTGGCTTTTACTATTACAATGTCTTTTGTCTTGCTGAATGCTTTTTCACTTGGCTTCTACCTTGCCTGATATCACAATCACAAACTATAAGGGAAACCTTGAGATCCTAACAAGTCCTCAATTTCTGAATGGTGAAACGAAGGCCCAAGGACTTTGGAAGAAGGTGACGTCATTATGCCCATTAAATTTCAAATGCCAGTCGCTTTACGTCTGTGTACTGATAGAGTAACTGCCTTGATGCACCTCAGTGCGGAGATGGTATCTTTCTGAAATTGCGTAAACTTACAGTGAACGTCTTTATCGTTGTACCAGTATGGCACAGGTCACAAGGCCAACCAGGAGCTTGGGAGGGACAGGCTAGGTGGGCTGTGGGCTGAAAATGGTACCCTGTTAGGAGGCTGAAACTCACACCAAGATGAAGGGCGTGTGCTAAAGAAAGGCGGGTCACGGGAAGGCGGCCAACTCAACTTACTCAAGTGGAGTAGTTTAAAGTTTTGGTTCTAACAAGGTCCTGGGCCTCATTTTTGGGCTCCTAGAAGTTTTGTGAGTGAAGAAAGGAGCTTTTCATAGTAGAGTCTTTCTTTTTCTCTTTTGTACTGCTTGCCATCACCTTTGAGCCGCTCACTAATTTCCCTGGCTTCATTCTTCCAAGCAGGTCAGCAACATTCAAGGCTGCCTCATTACTTGTCTCCCGAGGAGTTCTTGTGTCTGTGTCTTTGAGTGTCCAGGGCGGTCGACCTGACGAGGGGTGGAAATAAAATATGGCTCCGCTTTGGCCTTACCAGCCCCTCCCCAGTGCATTCAGGCTGCACGTCTCGTTACACGAATGGAAAGGGGGTTGGATTTAAAAAGCACATTTTGGTCCAGCGGGTTTTCTTCCCTTTGTCTCTCTTCTGAGCTACTCAAAGGCATCAGTAACAGGGCAGGAAAGCCCTGGCCGAACAAAACTTCGCATTTTCCTTTGATACCTTCCATTGAGAGGCCTTCCTCCGATGCACTTTGTCATCAGGCATCCAGGCAAACATCGAGAAAACCATTGAGGAGGCTCAATGGAAAGATCTGATCTGCCCTAGAAACTGCCCCAGTTCTCTGTCCCAGAGCCACTGGGAGTGGAGGAGAAGGGAGCCCCCTCCCTGCAAGTCTTTCTTTCTTTTTCCTTTTTTCTCTCCTTTCTTTTGTAAGAATTGTGGGAACTCTCTCGAAGGGAAAATCGCTCCCAAGCTGGGCTTTGTTTGCCAACATGGGTAAATGCCTAGATATCTTAGAGCCACTCTGTAAAACTAGTCTCCACTGTAGATTATCACAGACATATTCGGGACAGACATTTGAGTTCAAGGCGGAATAAGCGCTAGATGTTGCGTGTATGGTCTTTTTTACAGCAACTTTTAAGGTTAAATACGTGTTCACCAAGCAACTTCTCAGGGGCATGAGGCTGGCTCAGTACCACGCTTGCATTATTGTCTGATGTCTCGCCACCATCCGTTGCCTGTTTTTAGCTGAATTAAGTATTTCCAAATCCCTGCACATCTTACCATTTTTCAGAAACTGTGCTGTGTTCCTTTCTATTTACACTTGCACCTGACGTTTTAATAAGCAGATACCTAAGGCAGGGATGCCAGGGTTAAGTACGGCCTTTTTGTAGCTGCCTTTCTCTCCCACTCATTGCAGGGAGCCCTGCTGGAAACAGAGGGATGAATATTCCAGAAGTGAGAGCGTGGACATTGCCTGGAGCGCTTGGTTATGTGGTCTAGCAGTCCTCTCCTGCCAGGATTGCTGGGGCCCAGGAAAGACCTTCTGCTCTTCTTTGGGTCTTTCTCCAAACATGGCTTCAGGCCAGCAAGGGGAGAAAGCTGCTCAGTAGTGGTGCCGCCTTCACATAACCTCTCTCCATCCAGGGGTCCTGCCTGGATCTCCGTGTCTGTAATTATCTGAAAATTTATATTTTGTTCTAATTATAAGACAGGACCATTGAAAGCTATATAAGGGTATAGGGGCGCCTGGATGGCTTGGTCAGTTAAGCATTGGACTTCTGCTCAGGTCATGATCTCACGCTTCATGAGTTCAAGCCTCGCATCGGCCTCTGTGTTGACAGCTCAGAGCCTGGAGCCTTCGGATTCTGTCTCTTTCTCTGCCCCTCCTCTGCTCATGATCTGTCTCTCTCCCTCTCTCTCTGTCATTCTCAAAAATAAATAAACATAAAAAAAGAAGAAGAATATATAAGGGTATAAAGAAAGAAGATATTTCTGATCTCAGGGGTCAGAGATAACCACCAATGGCCTTTTAGTGTGTCTCTTTCCAATCTTTTCCCAATGCATATAGTTACTTTACAAAATTGGATTCCCTGTCATTTAATAAAACTTGAAAATAAATATATGAAGACTACAGTTTATTACATTGCATGGATAATGTTTCATGAATACCCTATTGTCCTATATTTAGGTGTTTTCCTATGATTAATGCTGCTGCAGCAAATATCTTTGCACACAAATTGTTGTGTGTATTTTGGGTTATTTGTTCAGTGTGTAATCCTAGCAGGAGAATCATTGGGTCAAAGTGTATCCCTATTTTTAAGGCGCTTGCTACGTAATGCCAGATTACCCACCCACTGTACATGAGTGCCCAAGGTCCCGAGCCTGTGCCAATACTATTACCGTTGCCAGTTTAAAATGATACCTCTTTTTAAATTTTATTCATTTTTATTTCTCACCGGCTTGATTATTTTTCGTGTCCTCATCAGTCATTTAAATTATTTTGTGAAAATTTTTCTGTATCTTTCGTTCCCCCTTCCATTAGGGCTATTTGGATTTTTTCAAGAACTCTAAAATTCTATCATTGTAACATATGAGCTAAACTATCAAAATATTTTAAATGTTTATGATGCTACAATAATCTGTCTCCTTTTATAGCTGGAACCCTGTTATCATTTCCCACCTCTGGTGCCTGGGGCAGAGCTCTGCACTCAGGGGACTACATAAATGCTTTTTAATGAGAGAATCATTCATTAGCCAAACATGCCATTGGTGTACCGTATTGGTTAGTGAAGCTGAGAGGGTTTTTTAAAAAAATATTTATTTTTTTGGAGGTGCAAGTGGGGGAGGGGCAGAGAGAGGGGGACAGAGGATCTAAAGCAGGCTCTTTGCTGACAGGCTGACGTGGGGCTCAAACATATGAACTGTGAGATTATGACCTGAGCTGAACTCGGATGCTCAACTGAATGAGCCACCCGGGTACCCCGTGAAGCTGAGAGTTTTTAGTCCATTAGGAGTTATAATAAGGGAAGCCTTTGATATAAGAAGATGGAAGGGAAAACACAAACCAAAATCACATATGTGACCTTATGCTACCAGAATAGCAGAGAGGGCAAATATTACAAATCAAAAACAAAAGCACAGCTCAGAATTCTTTTCAAATTAAACAACATTGTATGCGTGCAAAATAAGAAGATATGAGACAGACAATTAAAACTTAATGCTTTGCATGTTTTTTTGCTGATTATTTTTTGAAGTATTTTTTAAGAGAGAGAGAAGCAGATAGAGGATCTGAAGTGGGCTCTGCACTGACAGCAGGGAGCCTGATACAGGCTTGAACGCATGAACTGTGAGATCATGACCTGAGCCAAAGTCAGACGCTTAACCGACTGAGCCACCAACACGCTCCAGCCTGATTATTTGTTTATTTTTTTAAAGAAATGAAGCGTCACAGAATAGTTGAGGGCTCCTGCGTTCCATCTCATTCCCCCCGCCCCTCCAGAGGAAACAGTTATTCCGAATATGGCAGTTTTTATTTGAGTGCCTATTATATTTTGTGGCATGGGTGTATGTCTGTAAGCAAGATGGAATATTGACTTACATTTTTAAACCTTTCACAAGTGATATCACACCCTACGCTTCCTGTTGCAACTCTTCCTTCCTCATTCAATATTATGCTTTTGGTATTGATCCATTTTAGCAGTATTCTATCATGTGGAAACTTCAAACGTTATTCATCCACTCTCCCATTAGGTGGTCATTCCAGTGTTTTGCTCTTGCAAACGTTGCTGCAGTGAACATTGCTGATTGTGTCCCCGCATTCCCATGTGTGAATTTCTCTAGGAAATTCTAGCAGTGGCATTGCTAAGTCATAAGTATGTGCATCTCCCCCTTTTCTAGAAAGTGCCAAGTTATTGTACATGTTATAAGGTATTGTGTAACTTCCGGGAGTTCCCCCTTGGACTTTTCCGTCGGTAATGCCAGTGTAATATTTTCTGAGTGCGTACCTTGGGCCAGGAACTAGCCCAAGGATTTTTACACGATTTAGCACATCCAATCCTCACCTGCTGCCTTGGAAATGAGGAAACTGAGAATGCAAAGAGCTTACAGATCATGCCTGTGGTCATACAGCCAGTGACAGAGGCATTCAGGCACAAGCAGTGTCATTCCTAAGCCCTGTCTCCTAACACTAGGCTGTGTTCCAACTCCCAGAGACACCAGCCCCCAGGCACCAAAGACCCCAGCCGCGTAGCCACCCGGAATTCTGCACAAGAAAGCTTCCTTACTAGAGTGTTACTGTTTATAGTTTAGGAAGAAGAATCAGATGGCTGCTGAATTCACCCCAGGTCCGCTGATCAGGGATCAGGGGCTGATCTGAGTCTGAATCCCAGGCTCTGGATGTAGCGTGCCAGCCACATTGTTTTCAGTTCTCTCTCTCCCTCTCTACCTGTGCATTCATAAAGACGTATGGCTACATCTTCATGTGCTTCTAGTTGATTTTAGTCTAGGGTAGGCGGCTTGCAATGTAAAGGCCAAGTAAATTTCTTAGGAGTGAGAATGGATCTGATCTTGCACGTGTAAATTTTAATTGCAGTCCTTTAATCTCGAGTACCAACCTTGCAGGATTAATTCGTTGCATCTGTTGGTAACACGGTCCTCAGTCTCCTGACCAGATTCTTTGCCCCAGGGCCCTCGTTGGCTAATGAGTAATTGCTGCAATTTTCAGAGAAAACGCTACCGGTACAGTCATGTTTGCACATTCATCAAATATGATGTGAGCCAAGTTAGGAGGGATGTCAGCGTCCTTGGCGTGCAAATGAGGGCATAGACTTGATCTCCCTACACTGTGATTTTCCTAGGATCATTCCTGCCATCAGGATTTGGAACTGTGGGTGAGGAAATTACTTGGGGCCTTCCAGCCGGGTCGATGGGACCACATGGGAAGCCCGAGTGTGGATGGCTGACTGATGCCTTACTTCCAGTTGCCTTGTATTAGCCAGGGCCGCGCTGGAAAGAGAAGGCAGAAGAGGAGGCGGAAGCCCCTTCGGCAGCAACGCATTTCTCTCTGTACACTCATCACAGGCACGCAGCATTGACAAACTAATTATAGCTTTAGCATGAACATTTTCTCTCTCTGCATTCTGTTTGCAAACAGCCAATTACTTCCATCCTGAGTGCCGGAAAAACACAAAAGCCACACAACGGACTAATCGGTTATTTTTCTGGTTAAGTTCAGCTGTCCTTTTATCTCCCCTCTGTCGGTTTTGTTTCAGGTTGGGTTTCTAACCCCACCCAGCTATTTCTTGTGTCTTTCTAACCTGACTTCAAACCGAAGTTCCAGGTGTACGTTATCTTACCTGTGTGCGCCTTATCTACTTTGGAATGTCCCGAGAGAGTCAACAAAAGCCAAACACCTCTATGTCCCTTAAGACAACAAGGAAGCCCATCCCCCTGCATACTTAGTGCATCTCCTGTACGTGGGGCACTGCCGGCCCCTAGGAGTATGGTAAGCGCATGTGACCTTGCCATAAAGGACCTTAGGACTGACTGAGTTAATAAAAGAGTGAATGGATACTTTGGGGTCACCTGAACTGGGGATGAAAACCCAAGTTCTAAAGAAAGGTGGCAGAAACAGAAAGAATCCTCAGTGTGGCGTACAAACCTGATACTACAGATCTGGGGCTGGGTTTCTGTTCTCTCGTGTGGCATATGAAAGGAGGAACGTCCCTGAAAGGTGGATCTGTGATTCAAAATCTCTCTCCGTCCCCCTCATTTTATCTTGTCTGCCTGTGACCTATGGATGAATGAGGAAGTCAAGAAATGCCCTAGTTCAGTTATCTCTAGAGTTTTCTTATAGCAGAATTAGTTTATCATGTTCTCTCTGGATCCTCTTTCTCAAAGAACAGGAGTTAGCAAAGTATGGCCCCAGGGCCAAATCCAGCCCAAAGCCTCCTGTTTTTGGAAATAAAGTTTCATTGTAACCCGGCTACCACCAAACATGTAGGAATTATCTGTGTCTGATTTTGCACCATAGCTCGCTGGAGTAGCTAGATGGAGACCGTATAGCTTAAAATACTTACCTCTTGGCTCTTCGTAGAAAGTTTGGCCACCCCTTAAGAGTGTAGAGGAAAAAAGACATCGGGGAGTTCCAGCGCAGAAAGGTTCTTGAAAAGTCATTCAGTAACGCAAAGTGGTGAGAAAAACGTGTATATTTTGTAAAAAGACATGCAGGCAATATGGCCAAGTGCCAGGCTGTTTTTTCTTCCAGCCGCAGAGAGCATGGAGCCATGGTGTCTGCACAGGAGCTTAGACACAGCTCCCAAATGATGCCACCTGTCTAGAGTTATCTTGGCCATCATGGCCCAAATCCATTCAACAGACTTTTCTTGAAGACTTCTGTCCCCAAAACAGGAGATGCAAAGATAAGGAAGATAGAAGCCATCCCCAGCTTCTGACCAGGCAGACATGCAGACAAACCTTGCAAAACAAAAGTTACCCAATCAAATATCCTGTGAGTATGGACATAGGGGCAAGTGGACAGGAGCTCTCACTCTGAATGGAGATGCAGAGAAGAGCCCACTCTGTAGTTCTGGCATGTGGTGCCTTACATTCTGTTTTTTAAAACATTTTTTAATGTTTATTTTTGAGAGGGGGGCAGGGTGGGAGTTAGGGAGAGGCAGAGGGAGAAGGAGACACGGAATCTGAAGCAGGATCCAGGCACAGAGCCCAACACGGGGCTCGAACTCACAGACTGCGAGATCGTGACCTGAACTGAAGTCAGCTGCTTAACTGGCTGAGCCCCCCAGGTGCCCGGTGGTGCTTTTCATTCTTATGGGAGAATCTGAATGGAAACCAAGAGCCTGTCCATCCACCGAGGACACAAAGAGTCTACCAGCTGTCTTCCTGGTCACGGCTAAGAAGACATCCAGGAAGAAGGATCCTCACCTTGATTCTCAAACATCACTTGGGGACCCAAGTCGAAGCCTCGATCGCTTAGGAGTGATGCCCTAAAATCTGGACTCCGTGGTGCTGCTTTCCCATAAAGTCAGCCTCCTTCGCTCAGTCAGATCCACTGATAATGTGTTGGGCAAGCCCACAGCAGGAGCCAGAGCGCCTGGAGGTAGTGGTTGGTGCTGAATGGTTGAAAGAAACACAGGGAGGAGGAAAGAAATTANCTACAAGCAGTCAGATCCACTGATAGATAATGTGTTGGGCAAGCCCACAGCAGGAGCCAGAGCGCCTGGAGGTAGTGGTTGGTGCTGAATGGTTGAAAGAAACACAGGGAGGAGGAAAGAAATTAACACCTGAAAGAAATTAACACCCGTCTCTGGCTCCATTGCCTCGAGCTGCCCAGAGCAGACCAGAGCAGAGCAGACCAGAGCCTCCTGTCGGCCACCAGGATGGCACCCTCAGTGGTGGCTCTTTCCAGACAAGGGCAGTGACTTAATGGCGATGGAACACAGGTGATCTAACCATTGCTTTGGGAATTTAATTTTACGTTTCCTGAAGACGGGAGATTTGTTCTGGTAGTGGCAGAAGAATTTTGCAGAACTCACGAATCTACCTGAATCCTCAGGATTACCATTGAGCGTGGGGTGAGTTGTCTCCCTATCTGATCCAATGCAATGGCTTCAAGACCCACTGAAACCAGGCCATTAATTCAGGCACACTTGCTTTTCCTAGATGATATTTTCTGACAGTTAAACTCCAGAATGCTTTAAAGTCTGGTTTTATGGTAACTTCTTAAAACATATAGACTATAAAACATGTTCTATGTTATTGAGTATTTCAGGCAGCAATTCAAAGCCAAAAATAGACTCTTACTTTGACGGCGTAGGAGGACAGGGAGGTCACGGCAATGGACCCCTTCAATAGCATCTTACTGCTTGTTTAGTGTGTGCCCACAGTGTTTTAGTAATAACAGGCAGCATTTACAGGGGGGCTTCCAAGGGACAATCTCTGTTCCAATAAACATTTGACAAGTACCACCTCACATTGTGCTCACCAGTATCCAGAGGTAGGAGTTGAGGTGCAGAAAGTGACTTCAGGTGCAGAAAGTCCATTGAGGCTGGACTTGAACTCCAGATGGACTGACGTGACAGGCTGCACTCCAGTCTTTACCCTGCTGTCCCTTCTGAAGGAATTGAAGCAAATGGATTAACGAGGGAGACCTTGGCTCCCACCCAAAGTCTACGACCAGGTTGGGAGACAACACTTGATACCGAACACACATACACATGGATGGAACAGAATGGACGAATGGGTAGTAGGCAAGAGGAGTTGGGTCCAATGACTGCAGAGCAAACCCCCCGTGCCGTCCCCCCGCCTTCTGAGGGGTGCCCCTCCCAGAAGGACCCATCCTTTTATAGGTCAGAAAGAGTTACTTCTATTCCTATTTATTCTTTGTGCTTCGCCTGTCGCACACATTACTCCAGTCCTCACATTCACCCCACGAGGCTTGGGATTCTTATTCCCATTTTATGGAATTGATGATGGAGGCTCAGAGAGATTGAGCAACTGGCCAGATCTCACAGTCGAGAAATGGTGGGGCCAGGGTTCATGCAGTGGTATGTGGCAGACAAAAAAAGCCTGAAGATTCCTGTGATACCATGTATCTCCCCTGGAAACACAGGAATACTGTGATGGGTTTTATTTCTTCCTGGCTGGAAAGGGAAGCTGGGGGCTAGAATGCTCAGGAGGGCGGCAGAAGCCATTGATTGATCTGAAGGTATTTGGACTATTAGGAAGTTCATGGGTCATTCCTCCAGGACTTCCAGGGACCATGCAGTCCACAATTGCAGAATTTACTCTAGATCTGCCTATCAGGAGATCTGGGAGTTCAGCATATCCCCCACCCTGGGGACCCACAGTTTGTCTGCATTGTGAATAAAGGGAGAAGAGGCAGTGGAAACAGAACCCTCCTGTGTTCTGTGCGTGGAGGTGGCTTTGCTACAGGAAGCCGGAGGTAGGCAATGTGGGGCGGCACTGTGTACAAACACCTCAGAGACGAAGCTGTTTTACTCATTCCAACCCATGCATATTGTACTGGGCGGTTTGTTGCCCAAGGCTTCCTCATAATGATTTTTTAAATGATTCATTCCTCAATTAGTGATGTTTTATTGCTGCGTTACCACAGAGCTTTCAGAATCATTCCCTCTCCCTCCTCCAGAAACGTGCACAGACTCTGCCCACACTTAATCACTCTGTCCCCTACCTTTCTGGTCTGTCCTCAAACTCTTGCATTGCCAAGATGAGAGGAACACACATCAATCGTAGGAAATCAGCACCAAGAGTTAAAATGCATATTCGAAAAAAAAAAATGGGCTGGCCTCTGTTTCTAAGGATGCTACCGCTGATCCATCAAAGGTAGCTCAGGATTGTCTTAAAAGCAGTGGGGAGTGGATCAGAGTAAAGCGGGTCCAGTTCCCCTGCTCCGGTATACGCATACTTGTGTGTATGCATGAGTGTGTGTATGTGCATCTGTGTGCTCAGCGCAGAACGTTCCTTACCGCCTAAGGCTGTGGTGCCAGCATCCAGAAAACAAGCACCCAAAGCTGTGTCCCTGGAAGGGCACAGTCTAGCAGATCAAATCTAAAGCAAGTGACTGGTCAAGGTGGGGCCAGGCGGGTAGGGGGCGGAGCCATGGTGTGGAGCCGCAGTGTGCATGCAGGCTGGGCGGGTGCAGGCTGCCCCAGGCCCTGGGGCTCCAGAGATGACCTTGTCTTTCCCTCCCACACCCTCTGAGGTGGGGTTCTTCCTGCAGTTTCACAGGTGAAACTTGAACTGCCAGTGAGCAGCTGTCCCCCCTTAGCCTAAGCTCATGACCAGATGTGGATGGTGGCGGGGGGAGGGTGTGTGTGAGACAAGATGCAAAGGTAGCAGTATCCAAGCCTAGTGCTCAGGATTCAGTTAAGGGCACGGGGAGGGGCAGCTGGTGGCTCCATGAGGTGAGCATTGGACTCTTGATTTCCACTCAGATCATGATTCCAGGATTGTGAGATTGAGCCCTCCTTGCCCTCCCTACCTCACTGAGGGTGGAGCCTGCTTATGATTCCCTCTCCGTCTTCTTCTGTCTCTCCCCTGCTCCTGCTCTCTCTCTAAAATAAAATAAATTAATAAAACAATAAGATAAAATAACTAAAAGATAAAAGAAAAGAAATAAAATACAGTAAAAGGCATGGGGAGTGGAAAGATTGTATCAGTCAAAGGGTAGGAAGGAACCACAGAGCAAATGTCTTTTGGGTTTTCTGCCTAGTTATCTGGAGACTTACTTTTTAGTTTTCACCATATTCAATTTCCTTCAGATTTATATAGACTCCTTCAACATGCAAATATTTGTAACTTTTTAGGGTCACCAACCTCTTAAACCTTCTTGGGATCCTGGCAGAAAACAGACGACACAGTCTGTAGGATAAACAGTTTGAAAGGGGCTGTTGACAAAGCTGTGTGAGATGCTCCTTGAGCCAGACACAGAAGTGCTCCTAACACTCACAGGCCAGAGAGGCGAGAGGAGGAAGCCATTGCCACAAAGCAGAGATGGAGGACCCCCTGAGCCGAGCTGGGGTCAGCAGCAGAAAGACACAGCCAGCCTTCTGCGGCCCCACAGGGCAACAACTGGGCACCAGAGCCCTGTCCTCTCCCGTCTCCCTCTGAGTCTTCCATCAGCTGAGATAGGCTGAAGACCCAAGAAAATCTGTCTGTCCATGCAGCATGCACAGAGGAGGGTGGCCAGGGTGGGAGTGGAGTTGGAAGGACACACAGAAGGTCTTCGGCACAAGCGTCTAATGGAAACAATAGGCCCGCTCATCAGAAAAATGCCCAAACACGCAAAATAGTACGTACACTTTCAAGGAGTCTTTCAACCCATCCTGCACCTCAGGGTAAAAGTTCCTGATGGAGATTGATGGCAGTAGATTTTTTTCTAGATAAAAAGCCCTGGGTGTGTGCTCTCTGCTCAAAGTCCGTAACAGCTGAGTGGACAAATGGTCTGCACAGTGGTACGCAGGCCACATGTACAGTAAGCAGACATTTCTTTTCTTGTTTCTACAAAACAAAAGAATAAATAAGCCCCGAAGAAGGATCAGGTGAAATGGAATACCACCCTAAGTTATTCTAAGGGAGCGTTCAAAATGGTGGCTATTTCAGGGGAAATTTGTGGCTGGGATTTACAAGGTAAATAAAATCAGTCATAGGAAGGGAAGGAAAGATTTTGAACCCAAAACATTCCGCCTCTGTTTGGTTCTTTAAACGAATCACAAACATATGGGCAGTGAGGATCTTGACTCAAACATTTGATTGCCTTCTCTCATATGTTCTTTAAACATTCTCTGGCTTCTTAAAGTATTGACATTCACTTCAAGAAAAGGGCCTGTCTAACCTTCAGCTTGAGTTTTGCATTCATCTAGATAATAAAGCCACTTGGGATCTCGGGCCCAACAATGTAATGTTCTGCTTAAGATGGTGAAATGGCTGTTTCTGCTCAAAAGTTGTAACACTGGAAGTTTACAGATGGCCAACACATACATGAAAAAGTGCTCAGCATCACTCATCATCTGGAAAAGGCAGATCGAAACCACAATGAGAAATCACCTCACACCTTTCCAAATGGCTAAACTAAAAACACAGGATAGGGTGTCTGGGTGGCTCAGTCGGTTGAGCATCTGACTTCAGTTCAGGTCATGATCTCGCAGACTGTGGGTTTGAGCCCTGCATCAGGCTCTGTGCTGACAGCTCAGAGCCTGGAACCTCCTTCAGATTCTGTGTTTACCTCTCTTGCTTGTTTGCTCTCTCTCTCTCTCTCAAAAATAAATAAAGACTAAAAAAAGTTTTTTAAAAACACGGGAAATGGGGCACCTGGGTGACTCAGTTGGTTCAGCGTCCAACTTCGGCTCAGGTCATGATCTTATGGTTTGTGGGTTCGAGCCCCGTGACAGGCTGTGTGCTGACAGCTAGCTCAGAGCCTGGAGCCTGCTTCGGATTCTGTGTTTCCCTCTCTCTCTGACCCGCCCCTGATCACACTGTCTCTCTCTCTCTCTCTCTCTCTCTCTCCCTCAGAAATAAATAAAACATTAAAAATTTTAAAAAATACACAGGAAAAAATGAGTGTTGGCGAGAGTGTGGAGAAAAGGGAATCCTCGTGCACTGCTGCTGGGAATGCAAGTTGGCACGGCCACTGTGGAAAATGGTGTAGAGGGTCTTCAAAAAATTAAAAATAGAAATACCATATGATCCAGTTGTTCCATTACTGGGTATTTACCCAAAGAAAATGAAATTAGTAACTTGAAAATATATCTGCACCCCTATGCTCACTGCAGAATTATATACAATAGCCAAGGTATGGAAATGACCTAAGTGGCCATCAGTGTGTCAGTGGATAAAGAAGATGTGGGTATATGTGTGTCTAGATAGATAGAGAAGGATGGGATGGGATGGGATGGAATGGAATAGAATAGAATAGAATAGAATAAAATAGAATGAATAGACTAGAATGGAACAGAATATGATTCAGCCATAAAAAAGAAGGAAATGTTGCCATTTGTGACCATAACAGGTGGACCTTGAGGGCATTATGTTAAGTGAAATAAGTCTGATGGAGAATAACAGATACCATGTGGTCTCACATATAAGTGGAATCTTGAAAATAAAGACATAAAAAGAAGACCAACCTCATAGATACAGAGAACAGACTGGTGGTTGCCAGAGGTGGGGGTGAAATGGGTGAAGGGGGTCGAAAGGTACAGACTTCCGACTCATGGGTATGTAATGTACCACACGGTGACTGTAGTTAATGGCGCTGTACTGTATATTTGAAAGCTGCTGAGAGAGTAAATCCTAAAAGTTCTCATCACTAGACAAAAAAATATATATGGTGAGAGATGTTAAGTAGACTTATGATATGGTAATCATTTTACACCAATACCAAATCATTATGCTGTACACTTGAAACTAATATAAAGATGTTTTTAAAGATGATGCAGTCTCTTTATNGCAGTAATGCCTGGTAGCCATCGTTTCTTAACCTGCTGGTTTTGGTTGCTTGTGAGTGTTCACAATGGCAGTCTGGTCCCTTGAGAAAAGTGTCTGGTACCCGAGTGTCTGCAAACAAAAAGAGGCTTTTGTTTCCCAGGTTTTCTCCCTCTGCTGGCTCCACGATAGAAACGAGCAGACCTGAGTTCCTCAGGGGTCGCATTCCGCTGGTATGTTCATCAGTGTGGCCTCACATTGGTTGGCCGTGCATCTCGCCCACACTGGCGGCCCGTGCCTTAAATAATGGCTTTGATCTTGTGCTAGGTGCAGGATATTGGTGCCACAAAAGCGAGAACCGGGTTGGGCGCCTCTTAAGCCTCTGCCCTTTGACCCACAGAGTCACCCACACCTTCTACCTTTTCCAGGAAGTGGTGAGGGGGTGGGCATCTCCAGCTTAGCATTGTTTAGAATTCCTTTCTGATGATTTGGAATTATCAGAAACTTAGAAGTGAGCTTCCTTTCTGCCTTTTACCCTCCTCTCCGTCAGCCTCCCCCGGGCCTCTGCCAGCCTCCCTCGGCCCTCCAGCCTGTAGTTTGGTCTTCCCCACAGAGACCCCTCCCCTAATAACTCTTGGAGAAGAAACAGCACCATGGGAGAAATACTCCACGTAAACCACTTCCCCCTGGTTACTGACAGCGAGTGGGTCACTAGGCCCTAGAAGGAGAGGGAGGAACATAAGGCGAGCCCTCTCCGTCCCCCTTACCAGATACTCTGCTGCTTCCAAAGACCCACTTCCCTGTGCTGACATCACAGAAGAGGTCATTCCTTTATTCCAGGCATCCATCTTACAGAGCAGACGGCGGCCCGTCGGGGTAGCAGCAATGCGCTCTCCCGAGAGTTAGAACCTCGCTGTGAAATGTCCCAAGAGCCACATGCCAGTTTTCTGAAAACCTGAAGAGGTTAGAGAAAAGAATGAAAAAAAAATAAGGAGGGCTTTTGCTGAAAAGAAAGGAGCTGTTTGCCAAAAGAGGGAATTTGGGCTTAGGAAGGTATATTTTGAAATTCTTATTTCTTGGGAGGGGGGAGAGGGAGAGGCCTTGTCACTGAGTTGAGTGACATTTCTGTTTATTAAAAAGTTATATAAAGTCTGGCAGTAGAACAGAACTGCTGATACAAGTTCACTTCTACACTGTGGTTTTGTTCTGTTTTGCCAGCTATGCTGGTTCAGCTGTTTGCATTAGGTCTGTTAAATTAAGGGTTCTCGCAGGAGAAAAACTTGGTATTGCTTTAGCAGGTGGAACTTTTAAAAAATATGTGTATATATATATTTTTTTTAATAATACAGTGTGTGTGTGTGTGCGTGTGTGCACAGGCATGTGTGGTTGTTCTGTTGTGTTGTTTTAGCGTCAGCTGGGGTCTTGGAAAGGGAAGGTTATCTATGCCGTAAGATCTTTCCCCACCTGGGTCATAAAGAAGAGTCTGTCTGCCATTAAGTGACCTCGGCTCTGCCCCCTACCGGCTTGGCCCTTCCTTGAGCACCGACACCAGGCTTTAGTGCACAAATATCACCTGTAGCCGTTAATGCGGTGCTCCCGGGTAGTGGCCCGCAGAGTTGGTGCTCCTCAGGGGAGATTGTCAGGAAGGAAGGGTCTGCCTTGCCTTGAAATCACCTTGCCTCTCAATCTCAGCTAAAATCAAGCCATTAACGTGGCTGTAATGTGGAGACTCTGTGATTCACTTTTCTTTGGCGGTATCCATTAAAAGGGGGGGAGGGGAGCTGAATTGATTGGCATAGCCTTCAGGCATTTAGTATATATTATTAATATTTAGTATGTATTATTAATATTCCCTACTTGTTGCAAGAGCTGTCCTGGCTTAATCAGAACAAGCTGATGCTCCAGAATTAAATCACCTTTTGGGGGCGGGTTACCTGAATTCCTGGTTGGACTAGGCTGAGAGTATCTGGTAGCCTCTTCAAGTGACTTTTGTATTAATTAGCCAAACCTTTTTTAAAACTGCCACACAGGGGAGCCTGGATGGCTCAGCTGGTTAAGCATCCGACTCTTGATTTCAGCTCAGGTCATGATCTCACAGTTCGTGGGTTTGAGCCCCGTGTTGGGCTCCATGCTGTCAGTACAGAGCCTGCTTGGGATTCTCTCTCTTTCCCTCTTTCTCTGCCCCCAGCCCCTATGCATATGCGCTTTCTCTTTCAAAATACATACATTAATTTAAAAAATGCCACACAGACTTGTAAAAACTTCTATTTCTGTCTATTCTTGGGTTGATTGGCATTATCACCATGCATGTTTATTTTATTTAAAGAATTGATTTTGATATTTATTGACTTTTGAGAGATGGAGGGAGACAGAGCTCTAGCAGGGGAGGGGCAGAAAGAGAGAGAGAGAGAGAGACAGAATCCAAAGCAGGCTCCAGGTTCTGAGCTGTCAGCACTGAGCCCGAGGCAGGGCTCGAACCCATGAACCATGAGATCATTACCTGAGCCAAAGTCGGATGCTTAACCAACTAAGCACCCAGGCGCTCTGCCATGCATGTTTATTATAATGAGATGGACAACCCAGACAGAGCCTTACTGGGATACATCCCAAACCCAGTTGACTCAAACAGTCAATGAAAACTTTTTTTTTTTCCTGCCTACCTAAGATGTGTATAGCACTCGTGCTGCACTCTGCGAGGGAGATATAATCCAGTCCCAGTTTTTTAGGAATTCAAGATCTCATTGGAAAGAATAATACGTGGCCAATTAAATGGAGGCAAAAGGTAGTCTATGGATCTAGACACAAGGAGTGATCCCAGAAGGGAATTCTGTGGGAGTTCCAAAGAACTAGAGGTCACTGTGGATTACAGTCAGGGGGAGTTTTTCAGGGTTTGACTCAGGCCTTTAAAGAGCCTGTTAAGGTAGAGGGGCTGGAGGGGGTTCCCCGCCACACACGGATTATTCAGCCTTTGGGGTGCTTGGCCCATGGGCAGTCACATGCAAGGTGGGTCTGATTGGAGGGGACCTTGACACCCAGGCTTAGATCCTGTGGGCAGGGACAGTTCCCTGAAGGATGTGAAATACTCAGGACCTGGCTGTGCTAATGGATTAGGCAGAAGGGAGATGAAACAGGCTCTTGCAAGAATCAAGACTGGAGTTCCCAACAGTCTAGACCATGTGGATGTGAAAGGATTAAAAAAAAAACAACACACACACACACACACACACAGAAACTATCTGATAGTCAAAAAGCTATGATGGAATGAGCCAGGCAAAAATCTAGGGGGAGGGCATGCCAGGCACATCTGTGCCCATGTCAGATGTTGTAAAAGCACGGGGCCTCGCACAAGGGAGGAACTCTCGGCACATTTATTGAGTGAATAAATGAATGAATGGATGCATTTATGTTCCTGCTCATAAAACCTTCACCAGTAGACTGTTGGCTCCTAGAACTTTATTATGCCAATAAAAGTGATCTTATGTATATTTTCCCTCCAAACAGACTTGGTGGAGAAGAAGTGGCCCTCTTTCCCTGGGCTCATTTCACCTGCTTGCCCCCAAATTATTCAAACATACCAACTCTCCCTTACAGGAGAGAAGGATCCTCTGGGGAGCCTTCCTGAGCCCCTTGGACTAGCTCGGGAAGGTTCTCGTGGCCCTGTTATGGGTTATGTGCGTGTCTCATTCTCCAAACCAATGTGGGCACAGAAAGTTTCCTCCCTAACGCAGTTGAGAGGTAGAAAGAGAAACTGTTTCCTACCCGGATGGAAGTCACTAAGCCTGGCCATTTGCCTCCATGTATATAGCACTGTTTTGCTCCCTGAGCTGATACTCCGTGCTCTCATGCAACTTGCCCTTTATTTAGGGAACCAGATAAGCTGCAGATAATATTTGCAAATTGGTATGGTGAGCCCTGGGGGAGAAATGCCAAGGAGAGCAGAGTAGGAGAATCAGCGGAGTGACCGGGCGTGGGCCCCCCAGGGGTCTCCTTGATTTGCTCAGTAGGGCCCATTTAACAAAAGGAGACAAATATCCAGTCTTATCTTCATCCCGATTTTACTGTTAGATGCAAAGCTGTCAGGTAGGGCTAGGATGCAGTGGTTTTCAGATGTGTCTTTTGTATGATGGTTCTTATTGTCTCCAGTGTTCCAGTTGATGGTTTCGATTTGTCTGGAAGCTGTAAATATTTCATGAGCTTGGAGTGGGCACAGGGGCTTGCCGCCGATGCCTCTCATTGCCACTCAAATGAGCTGGTGATGTTCCTGGGGTGATGATAGCTGGGGTGAGGGCAGCCTGTCAATGGAGGCAGCTAAAGAGCTCCTCTGAATCTTCAGTAGAGGGAATGTCTCCCTCTCTCACCCTCTTGCTCTTTTCATTACATAATCGATCCGTTCTTAATGGGTGGGGATGAGAAGAAAAGGAGAAGGAAACTAAAACAGAAAGAGGAAAGTGAAACACACCTAATCTCGGCAGCTCCTTGTTAATATCTTGGTATATAGCTCCAAATACTTAGAGAAATTATTTCTTTAAGTTTTACAACAAATAGGATTGCACTACCAATTTTCTCACTAACAAGAGAATTTCGAGGCCAGTAAATGGTGTCAGTCTGTGTTCTAAGGCGTGGCCAGAGTTGCCGAGCTCCAGAGAACAGGGACGCTGCAAGGGACAAGGGCCCATGTGGTTGCCCTTCCTGGGGGCCAGCCCCATTCTTGTAGGAATATGTTTTACTTAAAAAACAGTATTTGGGTAAAAGATTTCACTGCTCATATAAATAACAACTTGTAATCCTATATTCTTAGTTCTCTTTCCATTCAATAGAGTATGTGCTCTCTTAAATACAGAGACTCTTAAGAGACTCTTAAATACAGAGAACAAACTGAGGGTTGCTGGTGGGGTGTTGGGTGAAGGCATGGGCTAAATGGGGGATGGGCATTAAGGAGGGCACTTGTTGGGATGAACGCTGAGTGTTATATGTAAGTGATGAATCACTAAATTCTATTCCTGAAATTATTATTACACTATATGCTACCTAGTGTGGGTTTAAATTTTAAAACTATGGGCAAAGGATTTGTATGGATACTTCCTTAAAGGTATACAGATGGCCATCAAGCAGTTGAAAAGATGGTTTACATCACTAATCACTAGGGAAATGCAAATCAAAACTGCAAGGAGATGCCACTTCACACCCCCTAGGATTGCCTTGGTAAAAAAAAGGTAGTGTTTTCCAGGCATTTTGAGTGTTGGCAAAAATGTGTAGGAATTGGAGTCCTCATGTGTTCCTGGGGGGAATGTAAAATGATGCAGCTGCTGCAGAAAATGGCCTGGCAGTTCCTCAAAAGGTTAAACATAGAGTTGCCATTTGACCCAGCAATTCCACTTATAGGTATGTGCCTGTGAGAACCGAAAACATACGTCCGCACAAAGTTGTACACAAATGTTCATAGCAGCGTTATTCATACGAGCCAAAGAGCAGCTGGACCCAGTGTCCATCAGCTGATGAATGGACAAACAAAATGTGATATATCTCTACAATGGAATGTTGTCGGGTGCTAAAGTGGATGACCCTTAAAAACTTGGTAATGAACGAAGTCAGACCAGAATAGGCAAATCTACAGAAGCAGAAAGTAGATTGGTGATACCTGGCACTAGGGATGGTGGGGGGATGGGAGTGGCTAATTAAAGGGATGGTCCCATTGGGCGTGATGAAAATGGCCTGTAACTGACTGTGGTGGTGTTTGCACAGCTCTGTGTACTAAAGACCACTAGCATGTATACTTTAAAATGGTGAGCTTTATGTTATGTGAATTTTATCTCAATAATAATATTAAAAAAAAACCAGTGAAGGGCAAGTTCACAGTTTTTGGTACCTAAGAAGCCCCCTTAAAAGGCCCCCTTACGCTCTGTTAACGGAAAACTAAATAAACGGCCAGAATGTAAACAATAGATGTGCCCTGATGGGGCAAAGGGAATATGGAGGGTATGTGTTGAGGAGTCTAGAAAAACGGACAAAAATGCTCTTTACCTGGAATAACTAGAAGGATTATATCTGGATAGGAGAGGGAGAAAGACAAGAAGTCTCAAGAGGGCGTGAGAGACGATGTTTCTAAGAGGGGGCCAGGACGTTTTTGGCAAAATAGCTTAGCAGACTATGACTACTTTGTAGGAATTAATGCAAGACTGGAGTTGATTTTCAGCCTTGGTTTCCAGTTCCACGGGGCTAATAACTTGCATTCTAGGCTTAGTTCCATCTCATTTCTTTTTTCCAGGTCAAAAATGTTCTGTTCTAAATCATGACGCGAGGGCCCATTTCTCAAGCTCGAGAAACAGCATTCATTCATTCAACAAACATTTTTCAAGCACCTGCTCCACGTGGGGCACCGTCCCAGGCATCTGGGACACACCTGCATGAAGCTTCGAGTCCACCGTGGGTGGAGACGGACCGTCCACCACACACGTACTAAGTCAGCCAGGTGGCAGACAGAAGGTGATAAATGCCATGAAAAACAGGAAAAGGAGAGCAGAGGTTAGAAATAAGTTGGTGCAGGTGGTTGTGTTAAATAAAGTAGCCGGGACTCCTCAAAAGTCAAGGCTTGATTGAGCAAAAACAGAAAGGAAGTGGGGACTTTCACATAGCAGGTATCTGGACATCTCCCAGGGAAAAGCGTTCCCAGCAGATGGAACAAGGTCACAGGCTCTAAGGTAAGAGCAGGCCTGTCACATTTACGGGTTTGCATGGAATCCGGGTTGGCTGGACAGGAGACTGAGGGAGACAAGGAAGTCAGACAGGCCCCAGGGGGGCCCAGTTATGTAGAACCAACATAGAACACCAATGTGAAGGCTTTGCCTTTTTCAGAAAATTAAAATGTAATTCACCTACTGAAAGTTTGATTCTTTTAAGTCACAAAATCCAGTGGTTTGTAGTATATCTGCAGAGTTGTGCAACCATCACTTCTATCTTGCAGAGCATCTTGATCACCCCAGAAAGAAACCCCGTGCCCTGGAAGCAGTCTATTCTCCCCTCCTCCCAGCCTCTGGAAACCCCAAATCTGCATTCTAGCTCTATAGGTTTGCCTTCTGGACATTTCATATGAAGGGAATCACACACTCTGAGCTTCTAGGTCTGGCTTCTTTGATTTACCGTAATGTTTTCAAGCTTTATCCATGTTTATTATCTGTCTGTGCTTCGTTCTTTTTCTGGCTGAAGAATATTCCCTTGTATGGATGTGCCGCATTTTGTTTATCCATTCGTCAAGTGAAGGACATTTGGGTTCCACTTTGTGGCTCTCGTGAGTAATGTTTCCATGAACATTGGTGCACAAGGTTTGGTGTGTGCCTGTGTTCCTATTTCATGAGTAATGTTTCCATGAACATTGGTGTGCAAGGTTACATGTGTGCTTATGCTCCTACTTCTTCAGTTTATTTCTGCTAGTGGAAGGACTTAGGTTTGTGTTTTCTGTGTGCAAAAGGGAGCCGTAGCAGGGTTTTTTACATGATCCAACTTGCATTTTGGCTTGGTTTTGTTTTATTTATTTTTTTAATTTGTCTTTTTTTAAAGTGTATTTATTTATTTTGAGAGAGAGAGAGAGCATTAGCAGGGCAGGGGCAGAGAGAGAGGGAGAGAGAGAATCCTAAGCAGGCTCCACGCTGTCAGCATGGAACCCGATGCGGGGCTCAAACTTAGGAACCATGAGATCATGACCTGAGCCCAAACCAAGAGTCAGACACTCAACCAACTGAGCCACTCAGGCATCCTGATCCAACTTGCATTTTCAAGGGCTCACTCTGGCTGCCTGTTGAGAACAGACTATAGAGTGAACATAGAGTGAACACCCAGTAGAAGTAGGGAGACTCATCAGACTATCGTGTGATTTGGGTGAGAAATGATGGCAGCTTGGACGAGGGTGGGAGCAGTGAAGGCGTTGAAAAGTGGTCAGGTTCTGGATATATTTCACAGGGAGCCCATAGAATTTCTGTTCAGTGAGAGAAAGTGAGGATATACAGATAAATCCAGAGAGTGTGGCTCAATCGTCTAGAAGGAGCTGCCATTTGGAAAGATGGAAAAGGCGTGAGAAGGGAGGTCAGGAACTCCTTTGGATGTGCTGAGGGAGATCCCCATTACACATCTACGAGGACCTGTCAGACACGCAGTTGGATGAATGAGTCTGGAGTTCAGGAAATAGTCTGGGCTAGAGATGTAAATTTGAGAGTCATTGGCATAGAACCATGGAATGGAGCGAGATCACCCAGGTCCCCGTTTATTTTAAAGATGAAGTAACATGTATGTGGACAGAGAGTGGTAATATTTTC
This sequence comes from Crocuta crocuta, assembly GCF_008692635.1. Classification (NCBI taxonomy): domain Eukaryota; kingdom Metazoa; phylum Chordata; class Mammalia; order Carnivora; family Hyaenidae; genus Crocuta; species Crocuta crocuta. The sequence goes on from NW_027532592.1 coordinate 789,000, forward strand.
TGTCTGTTTAGTTCCAGCAATGAGCTCATGTTATAACCGAAAACCCGCATCACAGAGAAGCTTCTCTAGAAATGCATATTTAATGTGTTTTAGCTGCAGACGCTGAGTGTATGTGTGGAAGTCTCTCATCAGTACCACAGGGGTACGTGAATCAGTATTGTGTGAAGTCTCTTTTGTGCTAATCCCACTCTTCATTTTTTGGTAATGTTTCTGTTCTCCCCACACAGCTCAGCTTGTGATGGGTACGGACAAGAGGGGGACTGGTTGGTTGAGACATTTGCTAACAGTGGGCGCTAACGCCGAACCTAACAATGCCTTTGTGCTGTTCCCGTGTAGACAAAGTGGCTTGACAGTAGAGGTCGGAGGACGGTAAAAAGCCACCCTTTGCATGGTGAGATCACTGAGCAAACCTCGAGTCCGTCCAGAAGAGGCAAGTGGGACACCAACTGGTCCAGAAATGATGTCGGGGTGGGATGACTACACATCTAAGAGGTTGCACCTGGAGAAGACAGGAAGATGAGTTGGAATGGAATTGCACTCAGATATTTGAAAGGGCACAGATTTATTTTATGTTGTTCTAGATAGAACTAGGATTTGTGACTAAGGATTGCAAACAGACAAACTTGCATTTGCATGGGGGAAGCACTTTCAAGTCATTAAAGCCACAGAACGATGTGCTGGGCGGTTTGGGCACAGTGCACGCACGACCCTGTAGGTGTGAGAGGTAGAAGCCCAGGGACCGCCGGTCTGGGTGCAAGCAGAGAGTCTCCCACGCTGGACCTGGACCTCTGAGTGACCTGCCAGCTCACATGTCCCGGGAGTCTTGGGGAGCACATCTTCAAAAGGATGGGATGGATTTGGGAGGGGGGTTGAGAGTTACTGCATTCCCATGATACAAATAGGGTCATTCTTCAAATGGTCACAGCGTGACTTAGACGCCAGTTTGCTTGAACCAGCCCGTCTCAGGTTGAGTGAAATCGTAGGCGGTAATGATGCATTCCAAGAGTTAGAGCTGGCAGTGTACAAACTGAGCCTCAGTGTTTTAGAAATACACTCTGCACTTCTGTGCCTGAACTACCCTCCATTCTCTAGTGATCTTGGGATTCTTTATTTTCTTTATCTTCTCTGTCTCTCTCCTCTCTCTCTTTCTGAGTTTATTTACTTATTTTGAGAGACAGAGACAGCAGGAGTTGGGGAGGAAAAAAGAGAATCCCAAGCAGGCTCCACACTTTCAGCGTAAAGGCCGATGTAGGGCTCAAGCTCACGAAACCATGAGATCCTGACTTGAATTGAAACCAAGAGTCAAGACGCCTAACCAACTGAGCCACCCTGTCTTCTGTGTTCCAAGGGTTTAATGTGGTTTCATCATTAACACTTTGAAAGGATTGCAAAAAGAAATGGTTAAAGTTCAGATACAAACCCTTGGAATCATGAAATATTCTCAGTGAAAGGGGCCACAGAGATCCTATGGTCAAATCTCCTTGTTTTATAAACAAAGAGAATGCATAATGCAAACGGTGGTTTACCCAAGAGCAGGTAGTAGACTCAAACCTTCCTCTCTCATTCCCTCTGAAGTGTAGGCACAGTTATTTTATATTTAAGATTTAGCAACGGCTACCATGTGAAAAGTACTTATGGTGTGCCAGGCATTGTGCTAGCCATGCATTATGTATACATTTTCTTATGTAAAATGTCATCTGCAGGGGTGCCTGGTGGGCTCAGTCGGTTGAGCACCTAACTTCAGCTCAGGTCATGATCTCGCGGTTCGTGGGTTTGAGCCCCGCATCAAGCTCGCTGCTGCCAGCGCAGAGCCCACTTCGGATCTTCTGCTCACCCCCTCTCTGCCCCTCCCCTACTCACGTTCTCTCAAAATTAAATTTACAAAAATTTAAAATGTCATCTGCAAGCATTATCTTTGGAATCTTTGTGCTTTAGAAAGAAGCAAATGCCTAGAACCAGTGATGGGCCTGCCAGTCAGAGTGGCTAAAATGAGCAAATCAGAGAACTCTAGATGCTGGAGAGGATGTNAACTATTTGTAAAAAAGAACCAGCGATGGGCCAAATGGCTTTTTCTGATCTTTCCTACTATGTGGGTCTTGTCATAAGTGATAATTGGCAGAGTCTTTCTTACCAGCCCATTGGCCCCACCCCCAGGGCTTAGAGAGTGCCCCCAGCCCCCAGCTCATCAGGCACGTGAATCGTTTCGGGGCTCAGTCCCATATTTCAGCCAGTGGGCCTCGAGCACAGTGGAGCTCCTGAAAACATCCGAATGCTCAAATGGAACGAGAAACGGACGGTGTAAAATTTCAGGCTCTGTGTGTGAACTACGCCCCTCGGAGAACAAGTGTGGTGCCTGGGAGCTCGTCATTAAACGAGGAAACTTGATGTGTTTTCCAGCATCGCTCAGTACTCCCCTCTACGTACTGTAGAGAGGTGGGATGCGGGTTCCTATTCCCACATGTTTAATCTTTTCTCACGAAGCTCATATTGGAGAATTCTTTCTTTCCCTGGAGTGTCAGACCTCCCGTCAGCTCACCACAGAGACAAGGAAGAGATTTCCTTTTCAACAAGTGAGGACGGATGGGGCCCGGTGTTGATTATTGTCATCAGAGGTGAATACAGATGTTCTCGTTACTGACTGCCAAGCTTTGTGTATTTCTCCAGAATTCCCCGGAAGCCCTCTGGCTGGGGCTCTCACCCACAGACCTACATGGCCGTCCCCTGCCACCTGGAGCAGTCTCCAGTTTGATGTGACAGCGAGTCATGGGCTTCTAACAGTGGCCCAGCGGCGTCTGACCAAACTGCTGCCTCTTGGAACTGTGTTTACGGCCCTTGCTAATGAGACCCATAGCGAACGAAGAGAAACATAACAAATAGGGCAGCTGCGTTGGCTTCTAGGAGTTGAGCAAGCCCAGGAGGGAGGTTGTCAAACAGACAGTTCATCGGGGAAAGACATTTATTTGTGAGTGAGAGCTTCCGATGAGGAATCCTTTATAACCAACATTAGAACCAGATATTTCACTGAGTGGATGCGTATTTTTTTTTTTCCCTGAAAATCCAGAGGGTTGAATATAAACATCACTAACCAGGCTCTTCTGAGGGTTTGGGACAGACTGCCTGAGGGCCCCCTGCTTTCTGCACAACTGACCTATCCTGTCTGCCTGGTCATTCGTTGAGTTGAGACGAGAGGACAGAGTAGGTTTGGGATGGGAAAGCAGCTACCGGAGGACTCACATCATTCATGGGTGATGGAGCCTCGATTAACGCGTTCCGCACGCGCCTCCTACCTGGGGGTAGCTGTGAGTACGACAGTGCTCCCACCAATAATTGGCTCATCCACCGGCACACGTGGCTTCAGTGGAAGGGTTGTACCATGAGTGTCCGAGGCTGTGGAACCAATGAATGCACACGGTTGGGGCGTTGAAGTCTGGGAGTGTGGTGTGATGAGTCAGACTCACAAGGGCTAGGTTCTGGGAATGTGACACTTCACCAATTCGAGTGAGTCCAAGTCACTGGCAAAAGCTTCTCCTTTGAGGGTGAGAAGTCACAAGTGGAATATTCTGGGTGAGGCTCCTGGGTGGGGTTTCCTTTGGAAGACGGGGAAGTGGGTGCTGGTCAGAGCTCTGGGTCATCTACTTTTGTGTCCCCTTCGGGTCTCAGGGGGTGTCCTGAGTTTCTGGGCTCTGAGGTTTAGTGTAGAATCCCAAGAGCTTGGTGAAGAGACGCTGCCTCAGATCTAATTGTAATAGAACTAACAGTTAATAGTTAACACATATACCGGGTGCCTGGGTGGGTGGCTCACTTGGTTGAGCACCCAACTCTTGATTGACGCTCAGGTCATGATTTCATGGTTCGCGAGTTCAAGCGCCAACACATCAGACTCCATGCTGACAGCGAGGAGCCTGCTTGGGATCCTCTGTCTCTCTGATTCTCCTCTGCACCCCTCCCCTAAAAATAAGTAAACTTAAAAAAAGATATATTAAAAAATAGTTAACACATATAGAACATTTACCTGGTGTCAAGCAGTATGCTAAGTGCATCACTGCATTTCATCCTCACCTGTTCTATTCGTGTCCCCACGTCTGCATAAGAAAAAAAATGAAACTTAGAGAAGTCAAGAGAGTTGTCCAAGGTCACCCAGCTGGAATTGAAATCTTGGTGTCGTCCCACACCTGGCTTCCACGCCTGGGAAAGTCAGGGTCTCCCATGCTCCCTATCCCACAGGTACTTACACCTGCTTTAGGGGAGCGGGAGAGGCGCAGGAGCCAGGTCGAGGTCAGTAAGAAGACATTTCGTGCATTGCCTCCGGAGAGGATGTGTAGAGCAAGGCTGTCCAGGGCATTTGTCACGGGTGCCCTCGTGGTGGTCACACAACGCAAAGGGCGCGTGCAGCGGTCCGAACACTGGGGTGGCCAGAGGCTAAAGAGGAGAAGGCAAATCTTATTTTTCAGGTTTGGTGTGGAAATCCCAAACCCTGATTATGTAGGACAATGACTAGGGATTCAAGCAGAAGGAATATTTTTTTATCTTAGCACATCAAATGGTTTTTTTCTTTTGTACTCCCAGTAACACATTAGTGGGACGGTGTTATAAAAACCTGTAAGTCAGCTTCCTTCTTCTACTCTTACACTGTCTCCACCATCTGCCCTGTGCTCTGCTACTTTCACCTGAGCCGCGGCTCCTCCCTTGAGCCGTGGTTTGTCTCGAGCCACCAGGTTCCAAGCTGCTGCTTAGTTCTGCCGCTTTCATTTCTGCTGTCACTCCAGAAATTCTCACCCCACCTCTCTTCTCTTCCTCCCTTTACCTCTGACCTCTCTGCGTTTCCTCCTTCGTTAAGTGTTGCCGTTCTGGGTCATTTTTTTTTTTTGTTTTTACTTGTTCTGGGCAGTATTCTGAACCTGACCTCACTAAGAAAAGGGACACACTGTCAGGGATCACCTTGGTCAGTCTGTCTGCCGCCGTGCCTCTTAACCCCGTAACTGGACACCGCGTACCTCCCGAGACCATTTTATTTACTTATTTTTTGCCATACATATTTTTTATTTTTTTAACATTTATTTGTTTTTGAAAGAGTGAGAGTGAGAGCACGAGCAGGGGAGAAGGAGAGAGCGAGAGGAAGACACAGAATCTGAGGCAGGCTCCCGGCTCTGAGCTGTCAGCACAGAGCTCGACACGGGGCCTGAACTCACCAACCATGAAATCATGACCTGAGCCGAAGTCGGATGCTCAGCTGACTGAGCCACCCAGGTGCCCCTCCCTAGTACATTTTAAGTGACCAGTCCTTCTGCTGATCCATGACATTTCTGGAATGGATTCCTTTTTGAAATATTTGGCTCACAAATTAGACTGATGGGAAAGAAATTTTGTAGCACAATGAAACAGATTTTGGAGCCTTGTTCAAGGTTTGGAGATTTGGGCTTTGTTCTAAATCACAGATTTGGAAGGTTATTCCAGCAATTTAGGTTTGTTTGTTTTTTTAATGGATTTTTGGAGCAGGGAGATGGAATAGGAGTTTGCTCCGTCCACTCCGACCACTCGACCTGGTAATGCAGTGTTTTCTTGTTTTTTTTTTTTTTTTTCCTGTGGGCCCCTTCCTTCCCTTCCCTTCCCTTCCCTTCCCTTCCCTTCCCTCTTCTTTTCCTCCCTCCCTTCATTCCTTCCTCCCTTCCTCCTTTCTTCCTTTCTTTCTTTTCTTTCTTTCCTTCTTCTCCTCCCCTTCCCGCCTCCTACATCTCTCCCGTTTCTCTTCCTCCTCCTCACCCCCTTCTCCTCCTCCTCTCCCCCTTCTCCCTCTCCCCCTCCTTTTTTCCCCCAAAGTAAACAAAATGTGTCATACCCATACAGTGAAGTAGTATTTGTTCGTAAAAAAAAGAAAAAAGGAATGAAATTCTGACACCTGCCCCAGCATGGATGAACCTTGAAGTCACGTGCTGAGTGAAAGAAGCCAGACAAACGTATGGACAAACCTATGACTGCACTTCTGTGAGGGACGTGGAAAGGGCGAATTGACGAAGACAGGAAGCACAGTGGAGCTCAGGGTGTGGGAGACGGTGGGTTACTGTTTCATCAGTGCCCAGTTTCAGCTTGGGAAGATGGAAAGTTCTGGTGATGGTTGCACTACCCACAGGTGTGCGTAATGCCACTGAAATGTACACTGACACGTGGTTCAGAGGGCAGGGCACCTGGGGGGCTCGGTCAGTTGAGCATCCGGCTCTTGGTTTCAGCTCAGGTCGTAATCTTATGGTTCATGAGATCAAGCCCCAGGTCGGACTCTGTGCTGACAGTGTGGACCCTGCCTCAGATTTTTTCTCCCCCCCCCCCGCCCCTCTCCTCCCCTTTCAAAATAAATAAATCAATATTTAAAACCAACAGTTCAAATGGCACATGTTAGATTATATTTATATTTTGGCCACATTGAAAAATTATTTTAAAAACGGCTACGCAGGAAGGTAGCCTTAGGAGAAGCCTCCACAGCTTCTCACAAATCGGTGACTCTGCATCATTCCTGGGATCACAGGCCCTTTGCGGCGACACTTTAAAATGGGATATTGTCGCCCTCCCGCCGGAGTGATACTGGCATTTTCTCCTTTGCTGTCACAAGGACGTAAATAAATGAAGGCAGGCATAAGATTCCATACTGTGTTCCGTACACATCCTCTCTTCTGTTAAATAGGAGAATTTTTCTTTGTAGCGACCTCCTCCCAGCTGTTATTCTTAAATACACTGGCATTTCCTTAGGCTTGACCTTTCCTAGAGAAGGTTTAAAGAAATCCATACACCCTGATTAAAAATAGAAGACCACGTGCTTTCTCAAGGGTTAATGTAGGCAAAGCAAAGAAGTGTTGGTTCTAATTTCGGTGCGTATTCCTACAGGCTCCTTTAACGCATTCTGGCTTTATCTCTTCATCCATTTGGGCTAACGCTATTTCACTGAGCATTTTATAAAATCCCTGAGAAACTCCAGAAAACTCTTCTTGCCCCTTTTTTTAAAGAGGGTCAGATATGGAGCAGAAAGAGAGAGAGAGAGAGAGAAAGAAAGAAAGAGAAAGAAAGAAAGAAAAGTATCTGTCAATTTGATAAATTTCTTTCATTTCCAAGAAAGAAGTTTCTGCAATGTATAAGATTGTGTAGGCAACTCAAGGAAAAACAAGAGAGAGAAAAGGAGAGCATCACATATAGTGCTTTAAAAATGGCTTTTGTAGGGCCACCTGGGAGGCTTAGTCAGTTAAGCATCCGACTCTTGATTTCAGCTCAGGTCATGATCTCACAGTTGGTGAGTTTGAGCCCCACATTGGGCTCCACGCTGACAGTGAGGAATCTGCTTTGGATTCTCTGTCTCCCTCTCTCTCTCTCTGCTCCTCCCCTGGTTACTCTCTATCTCTCTCTCTCAAAAATAAATCAACATGGGGGCGCCTGGGTGGCTTAGTCGGTTAAGCATCCGACTTTCGCTTATGTCATGATCTCGCGGTTTGTGGGTTCTGGCCCCGCGTCGGGCTCTGTGCTGACTGCCAGCTCAGAGCCTGGAGCCTATTTCAGTCTGTGACTCCCTCTCTCTCTGACCCTCCCCTTCTCATGCTGTCTCTCTCTCTCTCTCTCTCTCTCTCCTAGAAATTAAAAATAAATAAATAAATAAATCAACATGTTTTAAAAATGGCTTTTATGTAGAACGTTTAAATACACAAAGTAATTCCACTGATAGTATCTTATTTAGTGTTTACCACAGCCCTGCAGAGTACTTACTACTATTTTACAGGTGGGGAAATAAACACTCAGCTTTCATCAATGGCTTGCCCAATGTCACACAGGTCCCTGGAAGAAGAGTCGAACGCTATCAGAGTCCGTGTTCCCAGCCCCAGCACCATGTTGTCCTAGAGTTTAGGGTCCCAGGCCTGTGCCGGGGGGGGCCCCCCAGTTAGCCTTCATGGCTCCACGTGTATGCAGAACGTATATCTAGTTGTGGAAGATTGAGGAGGGGTGTCCTTGAGGGATACCGTCACCAATGCAGCGCACATTGTATCATCCGCCTCCTTGTCTGCGTGTAGAAAAAGTGCTGCTTCTGGACCCAACTCTGTCATTTGCAGAGCCCGGTGCAAACTGACACGTGGGGCCCCTTACTCAAAAATGACCAAAAATTCAAGATGGTGGCAGTGGAGGGTAAACTGGGCACAGCAGGGAAAAGCCAGCTTGGAAAGGCTGCGGGCATTTCTGCAGACCAGCCCTGCACTGCGTCCTCAGGAGCTGGCCTCACCCTTTCCTGATGCTTTTGGGTTTTTGGGGGGGTTTTTTATTCTTTTTTTTTTTCAACTTGACTGAAAAAAAATAGAATTGTAAGATTTTTAATAAGTGTTTATTCATTTTTGAGACTGAGCGTGAGTTGGGGAAAGGTAGAGAGAGGGGGACAGAGGCTCTGAAGCAGGCTCTGTGCTGACAGCAGACAGACCAGTGCGGGGCTCGAACTCACGAACCGTGAGATCAAGACCTGAGCCTAAGCGGGACTGCTCAACTGACTAAGCCACCCACACACCCCCACTATAAGATATTTGAAGCGAACATCACAGTGATGTGAAAAGTGCCTGTATTACAAAAGGGTTCCTATACCCAGTGAATCCCCAAGTCCATCAGCTCACATTTGCCTTTATTTTTTATGCTTTTGACTATTTTTCTGAGAACATTTAAGTGCTACTTTTTAGCAAATTTCAGTTACACTGCACGGCACTATCTGCCGTTGTCACTGGGTTTTAGGCTCGAACCTCAGCCTTTATTCCCCCTTAGCTGAAAGCCTGTTTGCTTCCCACACTCCTTCTCCTGGACAAGGCAGAGAGCTAAAGAAAAGGAAGTCAGAGATCCTGAGGTCCACACTCTCTCTTTCTAACCCATATTTTAAATTAGATGTTTGTTTCTCCTCAAAGCACAAGAACTTTCCATTGGTACAGTGCCTCTTCTTTTCCGTGCTGTGGTGGCAACTTTTAGGCTCAGTTGGCTTTTAAAAAGTCCTCTAACCGTATGAAAAAACAGAGCAAAACGCTTTTTGCATCAGCCTGATGTTTGTCCACAGTGTTGCCAACAGATCCCAGCAAGAAATTATCAGTCCTTAGAAATGTGCCTATCACAAGGCATCCTTCCGAATTTCAGGCATTTCCTTGGACAAACTTATTGAAACACAGGCTGAGCAGGACTGATGCATGCTTGGTGCTTCCTCCTCCCGGGGAAGGGATCATCTCAGAGGATGTGGCGGCCAGAGAGGGGGTGGCCGAGGCAGGTCACGTCATGTCTGAGCAGCGCCACACAGCTCCATCTTAGAGCAGGGCACATTGGGTGTGGGCACCCTTGGGGTGAGATGTGAACCACAGATCGGCCGCTCCTCTACTCCAGCCCCTACTTCCTCCTTCCATTGACGAATGGAAGACCCAAGTCTGGGCTGTAATGGATACTCATGGACAAGTGACGGACTGGAGCATGGAGAAGATTATTATAATTATCCCAGGGCCTTGGAAGGGTGCTCATGTTTGTTTCAGACATGAACATCAGAGGGCAGATCTTGGAGAGGTTGATTTTGTGAGCGAGTCCTTAATGACAGAGGCACCCAGCCTGGATTCTTGGTGCCACAGGCTGGGGGTGCACCTGGGAGGTGCAAAGTATGCCGGCGAGATTAAAGCTCCTCCATGACTCTAACACCTTGTGCAGTTTATCTGCAGACCTGCATTCCCTGTCATCTCAGAGGACTGGGGCTCCCATTCTAGAATCCCTGGCAGTGAGTCCCCAACAGGAAAGAGATTCTCATCTCCTGCAGGTCACGGTCAGGCATGGAACCGCTAGTCCAGCACCCACATTCTGGCAGCTAGACCCTCTTCACTGAGGATCTTGGTAAAGGCTCTTGACCGATCATAGGAACATGTCCATCACCAAGCAGGCTTTCTGAATTTCAGGCATTTCCTTGGACCGACTTCTTGAAACACAGGCTAACAGAGACGGATGCATGTTGTTCAACCCTCAAGAGCAGATAAGAGAAGGCAGCTCTTGTTAAATCGCAGTTGCCTTTCAACTGTGAATAAACATGAACTGGACTCATGATGGAGGAAAGATCTCCCTGTCTCATGGAAGTCAACCCAATGGCTCATTTTCTTTTAAAATTATGCCCTCTGTGACCAAGTCCTGGGGTAGACCTAAGAGGTATTGAGCCACACAGTGGGCTGACGTGATGCTAGAGGAGTGTGCACGTGTGATCTCAGACTGGCATTCTCCCAGACAGTCAGATTCAGGACATCTGTTAAACACAGCTCTGTGTCTGTCCTTAAAGATTTAACTTTAGTGTTTGCTGCATTTGCAGGTTTTCAAAAATGTTTCCACTTCTGATTCCTCTCTGGGATGTGCTTATGTCATGTTCAGAGGTATCAGGAAGAAGAAGCACATTTGCTCTTTAGAGGGTATCATGGTGTAACACCGCGTGGCTTAGCTTAATCTGGACCAGAATGCTGTTTCTTTAGACACTACCAACGATATTTGTATTATTCTGTTACAACTAATAAGAGCGAACATTCATTGAGCCCTTACAATGTGCCTGGCACTTTGTTAAGAACTTCATACAGATTAACTTGTTTAATTATTACAGAAACACTTCGCGGTAGATACTGTTACCATCTCAGTTTTGCAGAAAGAAGAGACAGAGGGTCAAGGAGGTTAAGTAACAGGAGCGAGAACAGCTTGCTAATAAATGATGGAGCTGCATGTAAGCCTGGTTTATCCAAAGCCCATGCTGTACTAACTGGACTGTCGTATGCGGAACCATTTTACTACCTGGAATAGTGAATCAGGTTCAGCGCCCTTGCCAACTAGAATCCAATCTTGACCTCTACCTTGAGTATTGAACGTGGCAGGAAACAGTGCTACTGGTGATTGCTGTGTCATATCCACAGTGGAGAAATCCAGGACAGACGAAAGATGAAACTAGAGTTGCCATTGCCATATTAGATTATTCCCAAACTATCCCCGAGGGGCTTCTGTGTGGACCACAGGCCGTCCAGGCTTCTGTAGAATGCATTTTCATTACACAGGTAATATGTGTATTTCTCACCTGTTGGTGGGCTATGTACTAATAAAACATAAGAAGTTTTATACTGGTGTCTTATCAAAAGCATTGCCCATATTCCATGAATTCTATGTTTAGATTTGTTTCTTCCTCAATGTTGCATCCTTGGGAAACGTTATATTACAATGAAACTATTTGAGACTATCTGAGGGTGATTGATTTCTGTATATGAACCTTTCTATCAAGAATCCTAAGTATCCTGTGATTTTCCCTGTTTGTGAAATACACTCATAACTCTAATTGTGGCTGGGGAAATAAAAGAGAGAAATAAATGGCATTTTGAAATACCTGTAATATTGGCTTCCTGGCTACAAAGTATATCAGATAATCATAATTTCTTTTTTTTTAACAGAAAATTCAAACACATAGCCACGTCTTCCGTAATGAAGAATTTTTTCCTTCTTCATGTTTTGCTTAGATTGGCATTTGTCCCATGAGAAATCACTGAACAGATTTAATTTTGTTTATCCTTTCTTTCAAGACAGAGTATTTATTCTCTGCCAAAATTATCCAAAGAATGAAATGAATTTCAACCAGAGATGCTAGGGTAGTGTGCACGTGTAAGGACCTAAAAAATTTAGGTCAAAGCTAACATATAAGTGGCTTTGTCTTGCTGACATTGGTGTTTTCCTGTTTCTCTTCTGGAAAGAAAAGAACAGTATATTAATATTTGAGAATGACAAGTAGCCCACATTACTGACTCCTATCGTTTCCTATTCTTCTGATATAAAAGCTTCGATTTTCCTTGTCTGGGGGATTCTGCCTCTGTACCAGACAGCTGGGCAGACACAGGTAACCTAAAGTCCTCTGCCAGATTTGGCATTTCGGTGACATAACCTTGGCTAGGTCATAAAAGTAAGCCTAGAGAATGTTCTATCAACTGAGCAGGAGCCTGGCCTCTAGAAGCTCCTTAATGGAGAGCAGAAAACAAGACACCCTAAATAGGACAGTGGATTAAAAATCTAGTAAGCTGAATTCTGGATCAGGCTTTAGGTCCAGTGTAACTTTAGCTAAGTTACTGAATTTCTCTTGACCTTGACCTGTTTTCCTGATAATATAATGGAGATAGTGAACCAGAAAATCTCTCAAGTTCCTGCCAAGTTTAAGAGTTTGAGAACTCCATGATACTCTGCCAGGACCTTCCTAATGTCTGCTGTTCCACTCTGCTCCTTGAGGGCCACTCCCACTGAACCCCCTGAGGACAAGGGCTGTGTGCTGTCTGCTCCTTCCAAGGGAGTAGTTCAAACCCTTAGCTGTTGTCAGAAACATTACTTTGGTGGCCTCTCTGGTTCTTGGGGTGTTTCACTGAAGCTCAGGTCCTCTCATGTTCTCTTGGCTTAAGATGGTATCTATAGCCTTTTAGGCTTTCTTCTGATGGAGAAGGAAGAATTCAATTCTCTTGAATGCAGTGTTCATCTGTCAAGTTTAGGAAGACCTTCTAGTAACCTTAGTTCCTTTTCATGTGCAGCTACAATTAATAAGAGGGTGTGGCTCAATTGGGGCAAGAAAAAGCCAAGATTACAATAGTTGATGATATTTTTAGAGGAAAACGCATGTGGTAAGGCAGAGTAGAGGATAAGGCCATCGTGGCCACTAAAGTTTTGCACAGAACTGTGAAGTAAAGGACATTTTTCAAACTGACATTAGCCAGTTTAGCTATGTGTCATTATTTTGGGTCAATACTGTTAGCCTCCCATAGTTCAAGGTAAGGCTATAGGCTTCCTACCACAAAACCTTGTTTCCAGGTAGTGTTACTAAAGGTTTTAAGTCTTAACCCAAACTAAGCACTAGTCAGAAACGTGTATTAGCAAGCTGGCAGAACAAGTTATATGATCTTTTTTTGTAAACTTAAGGAAGAGCGACGTCTCTGTCCTTTTATGCATACACTCCCACAGCACCTTGCATAAAGGATACAGTGGAGTTGGGTGCCAGTGGCATAAATTACATCATCATTTAGTTAAGTCAGGCAAAAAAAAAATCCTTTACAATCATCTAAACAATGAACCAATCAGGGTTCTAACCCGTAGCCTAATTGGGCTTGCTAGATTCTTTTTTTTTTTTTAATTTTTTTTTAATGTTTTATTTATTTCTAGGAGAGAGAGGGAGAGAGACAGCATGAGCAGGGGAGGGTCAGAGAGAGAGGGAGTCACAGACTGAAACAGGCTCCAGGCTCTGAGCTGGCAGTCAGCACAGAGCCCGACGCGGGGCTCGAACCCACGAACCGCGAGATCATGACCTAAGCGAAAGTCGGACGCCCAACCGACTAAGCCACCCAGGCACCCAGGGCTTGCTAGATTCTTATATGCTGTCTGTGCAAGGGTGCTAGTCAGTATTCCTAGCCAGTCCACATATCTTCAACACAATCATTTTATCAAAGAACAATCGTTTCTGAACTTGAGTTATTCTAATTAACAACACTTTTACTGTGGACCTATAGTGAAGGTAGTCAAAGCCATTGTAGTGACTGCCTCTGGAGTGTGACCTTCAGTTAGAGTCTTTATTATAATAACGTGGACTGGCTTAGGCACTGACCAATCAGAACAGAGTCTGCCCTCAGCTGACATTGGAGGCTCCACCTTTGTCCCAGAGGGCAGCCAAAGCAATAGGACTTGCGTAACGAAGATTTGAGAGAGAAGAGAACTACAGAGAGTTGAGAAGATGCTTTTCTCTCTTGGGTCATCTGCTGAGAATGAAGCAGACCTCTGGCATTATCGTGGGCCTGAAGAGGCAAAAATTTGAGTTCAGGGCTGCCTAAGTAGGCAGGATTGGAGAGGTCAAGATTGACCGAGAGAAGGAAGGCATAGAAAAGTAAATTAAGTATTCCAGTAGTTTTCCCCTTTGAAGCATTTGCTAAATATTACTGTACAGAACAAGAGACCAAATGGCTAAGCAGGAAGGTGCTGGAAAGAAGAGAGGAGTTTTAGTATCATAGCGCTAAAAAATGCTGTCATTCAAAGCCCACCTAGGTAAAGAGGCTCTAGTAAATACCCAGTGGGGATCTTGGAGAGCTACACCATAGGAGTAGAGGTAAACCCAAAGTAGACCAAACCATACAAAAACTCAGCAAGTCTTTCATTGGGTTATGGTGATCACCCCCATTCAGGCTGCCTACCAGAGGATAAGGCGAACTGTCGCTAAATAGGATGATAGTATTTTCAGTAGTACTTCAGTAGTTGTATTTCAGATAGTATTTTCAGAATTTTTTCATCAAAAATTACCAGGCACATCAGAAAATAGATCCGAGGGAAACAAAATAGGTAATGGAAAAAGACCCATGAATAACCCAGTTATGGAGTCATAGACTCTGAAGTAATGTGGTGAAGGAAACATAACATGATGAAGAATTTCTCTAGAAAACTGGAATTTGTAGAAAACAAACAAACAAACCAAATTGGGAATTCTAGAATTTAAAAAACAAAATAAGGGGTGCCTGCCTGTGTGGCTTAGTCAGTTAAGTGTCCGGCTTCAGCTTAGGTCATGATCTAGTGGTTCATGGGTTCGAGCCCTGCATCAGGCTCTGTGTTGACAGCTCAGAGCCTGGAGCCTGCTTTGGATTCTGTGTCTCCCTCCCTCTCTGCCCCTCCCCTGCTTGTGCTTTGTCTCTCTCTTTCTCATAAATAAATAAACAATTACTATAATAGTAAAATAAACAAAATAATGCACAGCACATTAAGAACTCAACAGATATATTTAAGTGCTGATCAGACGCATTACAAGAAAGAATAAGTGAAATGGAAGACAAGTCAGCAGAAGATATCCAGATGGATGCATAGAAATAACAAATGATAAGAATACAGAAAAGAGCATGTAACAAGTGTTAGTCTATATAACACGTAATTGGAGTCCAGAACAAAAGAAGAAGGAATGAGACAGAAGCAGTATTTTCTGAAAAGAATCAAAGACATCAAAACATGGATTCAAGAAGCCCTGCATTGGGGCGCCTGGGTGGCCTAGTCGGTTAAGCATCCGACTTTCGCTTAGGTCATGATCTCGCGGTTTGTGGGTTCGAGCCCTGCGTTGGCTCTGTGCTGACTGCCAGCTCAGAGCCTGGAGCCTGTTTCAGAGTCTGTGACTCCCTCTCTCTCTGACCCTCCCCTGCTCATGCTGTCTCTCTCTCTCTCTCCTAGAAATAAATAAAAACATTAAAAAAAAAAAGAAGCCCTGCATGCCCCAACCAGATACAGAGAAAACCATAACAGAGCATAATGTAGAAACACCTCTGAAAACCAAAACCAAAGACAAAAATTGTGAAAACAGTCAGGAAAAAAAAATTCATGAGAATCAAAGGAGCAATAATAAGACTTACAGCTTACTTCTCAACAGAAGCAATGGCTACCAGAAGACAATGGAACACCATACTACTATGTCGACAGAATGTAATTGCCAACTGAAACCTTTATAAATCCAGCAAAAGTATTTGTCAAAAGTTAAATAAATTTATTTTAAGACAAAAATTAAAGAATTCATCATGAGTAGACTAGCATTAAAAGAAATACTGAATGTATTTATACATGTAGAAATAAAATGATCCCAAAAATGCAGAAAAAAATGAAGAGTAACAGAGAAGGTAAATATATGGTTAAGCTGATGTATATTAAAAATATATAATGGATTGATGACTAGATAGAGGGACAGACAGATATGTGATAAAGCAAATATAGAAAATATTCCAGAATCTGGATGAGGGTTATATGAGTATTCATTATACAATTGTTCTGATTTTATTTTTGAGAAATCTCTTTTCATAATAAAATGTTGAGGAAAATATATGGGCAAATGTAAGTGAATACTGATCATATAAAGCAAGAAAAATCAGGTTATGTGGGCTCTAAAATACATGTAGAATTAAATGCATGACCAAAATAATACAAAAAGTAGAAGAGGTGTAAATGAAGTTAAAGTGTTATGAGGTCATAGCAACATCCAGGAATATTAAAAGTTGTAATTTTACTAGACTATAATAAGTCAAAGACACATATTGTTATCTCTAGGGTAACTAGTAAAATAATACGCAGAAGGGGAAATACAATGAAAAGGGCTTGTTCAATCTAAAAGAAAGCAAGAAAGCCAATAAAAGGGAACATAGACATGTGGACCAATAGAAAACAATCCTAAGATGGTAGCTATAAACCCATATATATCAGAAACTGAACTAAATGGAAATTGAGTAAATATTCCAACTAAAAGATAATTATTGTCATACAGTATTTAAAAAAGAAACCCAAAAGTCTAACTGTACATCTTATGAGAAATGTGCCTTAAATGTGAGTGCACAGAGAAAAATACTTCCTTTTACAAGTGAAAGAATGGAAAAAGATACACTTTGTAAATAACAAGCAAAATAAGCTGGTGTCATTATACTAATACCAGAGAAAGTAGACTTTGAAGGAAGAATTATCATTAAATATAAATAGGGAGGGGCGCCTGGGTGGCTCAGTCAGTTGAGCATCTGGTTCTTGATTTAGGCTTAAGTCACAATTTCATGGTTCGTGAGATTGAGCCCAGCACTGACAATATGGACCCTGTATGGGATTCTCTCTCCCTCCCTCTCTGCCCCTCCTCCACTCATACTCGTGCATGCGCATGCATTCTCCCTGTCTCTCAAAATAAATGAGTAATGGGCATGGAGGAGGGCACTTGTTGGGATGAGCACTGGATGTTATATGTAAACCAACTTGACAATAAACTATAAAAAAAGTAAATGAGTAAACTTTAAAAAGATAAATAGGGACATTTTGTAAAAATTAAAAGGTCAATCCACAAGGAAGTTATAACAATTTTAAATTTGTACATATCTAGTAACAGAGCTCCAAGTGAGAAAGCAAAAATGGACAGAATTAAAAGGATCAATAAACCAATCAATAATCAGAGTGGGGAGCTTTAACACCACCCCTCTCTCAAGAACTGATAGATCAGGCAAACAAATCAATAAGCATATACAAGACCTAAACAACACTATTAATTTATTTTACTAATGAATTACTAATTCATTTTTACTAATTCATTGATTTAAATAGATCACTGTACTCAGCAATGACATAGTACAGTTTTTACCAAAACTTACCATATGCTCACTCTTTATAAAGGAAGTCTCGACAAATTTCAAAGGTCCAAATTCATTCAGTTTTTTGACCAAAGAAAAATAAAGCTAGAAATCAGTAACCAAGAAAATAGAAAATCCCCAAATGTTTGGAAATTAAGCAGTCTACTTATAAATAACCCAGGGGCTAAAGAAGAAATCTCAGTGGAAATTAGACAGTAGTTTGAATTTAAATCATGAAAATTCAACATCTAACCCACCAATCGCCCCTGAAATATGTATTCCTGATTAAGTCATTTTATTGCATTTAATTTAATTTAATTTTTTTAATGTTTTATTTATTTCTGAGAGAGACAGAGAGAGAGAGAGAGACAGTGTGAGCAGTGGAGGGTCAGAGAGCAAGGGAGACACAGAATCCGAAACAGGCTCCAGGCTCTGAGCCAGCTGTCAGCACAGAGCCTGACACGGGGCTCAAACCCACGAACCTGAGCCTAAGTCAGACACTCAACCGACTGAGCCACCAAGGCGCTCCAAGGCATTTTAAATGTTAAGTAACTGTCCCTATGGTGTAAAGCAGTGCTAGCCCATTTATATATCGCACTGTGTATGGCTCTTTTCAGTGTTAACAGTGCAACAAGAATAAAACTAGTGCTTCAGTGAGATTTCCAATTATTAAATACAAAGCAACGCCTAGATGAAGCCGTCCTGAAAACATACTTATCCCATCATATTATATTTGTCCACCTAAAAAAATGATGCATGCATAATTTCCATGTGATTCCTCAGCATTCAGACATCATTTATTATCCACCCAGTGGCCATCATCTTCCATTTCCCTGTGTATTGCTTTCCCGTGCGGGGGCAGAGGGAGTTGAGGGGTGAGAGCCTGGTCTGCCACATTTTAGAGTTGCTATTCTCCCCCGATTGCTGTAGTGTGATCAGAGAAGCTGGAAATTGAATCAGAGACCTCAGGGGCACCCCCAACTGATGAGTCAGCCTGGCTGTGAAGGTTATCACTGTTGACTCCATGCGCTTAATTAGAAGCTAGTGGAATATTATCATCTACTCCACCCGCAAAAATCCGCCACTTGTGAGGCAGCTGGGCGCAGGGAGAATATGCTGAAAATGGCGTTTGTGAGCCAGTACTGAAAGCTGTTTGTCCACAGTGGCTGTGGAAGGGAGCGTGGCCGTCTTCTCTGGGTGCGTGGGGATGGGTGGTGACTTCTTGAAGCCGTAGCTAATAGCATGGTCATGTATGCTGGGCTTTCTTCCTGAAACCTGTGCCGACGGCCAGGTTTTCTTCCTCTCAATGATACGGTCATTAGTATTTGACTTTCTTTCAGCCTGGAACGTTCAGTAATTGAGTAGCTGTCATTACAGGCTTCTCATGAGAAGGGCTAGTCCTGCATGGCCGCTTGGCCGTGTGCCTCACGGTCAGAGTCTGGGGGCATCTGCAGGGAAGCAGGAGCAAAATTAGTTTCCCCTCCAGTTCTCTCCCCGGCTTAACTACACAGTCTTTTCCCCTTGCATCAGGCTGTGTGTGTGTGTGTGTGTGTGTGTGTGTGTGTGTGATCTGTGGGGGGTGGGTTCCTTTCCTGGAGAGGACACAACACTTTACAGATATAAATCTGTGTAGATAATCCAACATCATCAGAGGTGGAAGAGGTTGGAAAGGTCAGTCCAGATAGGCTAAGTGATATAGTGAAGGCTACATGGTAAATTCAAAAAAAAATTGGGGGGAGGGGCACCTGGGTGGCTCAGTTGGTTAAGAATCTGACTTTAGCAGGGCGCCTGGGGGGCCCAGTCGGTTAAGCGTCCGACTTCAGCTCAGGTCATGATCTCATAGTCAGTGGGTTTGAGCCCCACATCGGACTCTGTGCTGACAGCTCAGAGCCCAGACCCTGCTTCAGATTCTGTGTCTCCCTCTCTCTCTGACCCTCCCCTGCTCATGCTGTCTCTCTCTCTCTCTCTCTCAGAATAAATGAAACATTAAAAAAAATTAAAAAAAAAAAAGAAAGAAACTGACTTTGACTCAGGTCATGATCTCATAGTCAGTGGGTTTGAGCCCCACATCGGACTCTGTGCTGACAGCTCAGAGCCCAGACCCTGCTTCAGATTCTGTGTCTCTCTCACTGACCTTCCCCCGCTTGTGCTCTGTCTCTCTCTCAAAAATAAAAATATTTTTTTAATGTTTCTATATTTGTGTGTGTGTGTGTGTGTGTGTGTGAGAGAGAGAGAGAGAGAAAGAGAGAGAGAGAGAGAAAAGAGAGAGAGAGCGAGCGAGCAAGCATGAGCAGGGGAAGGACAGACAGAAAGAGACAGAATCCGAAACAGGCACAGAGCCCAATGTAGGGCTCAAACTCATGGACTGTGAGATCATGATCTGAACTGAAGTGGGATGCTTAACTGACTGAGACACCCAGGCGCCCCTCAGAAGTAAACTCAGAGATCCTACCTCATACTGACTTTTTCCTACCATGTTCCATGGGAAGTAAAGTAGAAATTACCCTCGGATTTTATTTTTCCAGGACAGGTAAACTTGGCTGAATTGCTCGAGGTGCTCAGCTGACCCATAGTTGAATAGGCAACCCCTGCGTTAATAATTATAGTGACCCGAAAAGTTTCCACCCACAGATGTTCTAATTCACTGCTTGGGAATAAATTAAGGGGGCCAGGGAGGTCCACATTACGGCGTGGCTTCAGAAATCACATTTTGCTTGGAAATAGCTTGTTGGTACACATGCCTTTCAGATTAACCAGTTGATGCCTTGGGCCTAAAAGGTGGAAAACTGGATGGAAGCCTTCTTTTGGTGGGTTTAAAAAAATTTTTTTTAATGTTTATTTTTGAGAGACAGAGCATGAGCAGGGGAGGGCAGAGAGAGGGAGACCCAGAATCCGAAGCAGGTTCCAGGATCTGAGGTAAGCTCTGAGCTGTCAGCACAGAGGCTGACGCAGGGCTTGAACTCATGAACCATGAGATCGTGACCTGAGCTGAAGTCGGACGCCCAACCAAGTGAGTCTCCTAGGTGCCCCTTGGTGGGGTTTTGCTTGTGGTGCTCAGGCCGGTAGGTCTGGTGCCCGGTAAAGCGTCAAATGGTGGATGTAGGGTAGCAAATGGTGAGGAACATAGGAAGAGGTCATTTTCCTAAGGGGGAAATTCTGCCCCCTGCAAGAGTCCCCTGAGGCTTGGCCTTGGTAGGGAAATTACTTTCCTCCCTGCTCTCTGACTTTCGGGCACACTTTGTTTTGGGCTGGTGCACTGTCACCAGCTGATTGTCATTCATTAGAGTGTAGACCACCCCAACTCTTGCTAAGAAGACCGCCAGTTTTTAGGACTACCTTGATGTGGACATCCATTCTGTGATCCCCAGAGCAGAGCTTTGGGGACATTCCTTCCAGTTCTGAGATTTCTTAGGATGGAGGTGTTGACTTACCTTGGAGAACCGAAAAAGCAGGGCACTGACCTCACACACCTGTGAGCTTGACTGGCTGAGTCCTGGGAGTGACACTCGTCTCAGCTTTTAGCTTTATAAAGGGCTGATCTGATTTGAAGAAATAGTGCTGATCACGTAGCCCACATCCTGATTCCTAAATAAAACTCGCTTTCCCAGGCACCTGAGTGGCTCTGTTGGTTAAGCTTCTGACTCTTGATTTTGGCTCAGGTCACGATCTCACAGTTTATGTGATCGAGTCCTGCATCAGGCTCTGTAGACATCATGGAGCCTGCTTGGGGTTCTCTCTCTCCCTCTCTCTGCCCCCCCCCCCTTCAAAATAAAATAAAAAACGGGCGCTTGGAGGGTTCAGTCAGTTAAGCATCTGACTCTTGATTTCAGCTCAGGTCATGATCTCACGGTTAGCGAGTACAAGCCCCACTTTGGACTCCTTGTTGACATTGCAGAGCCGACTTCGGATTCTCTCTCTCTCTCTCCCTCCCTCCCTCTCCCTTTGCTCCTCCCCTGCTCATGCTCTCTCTCTCAAAATAAATAAACTTAAAAAATAATAGGGGCGCCTGGGTGGCTCAGTCGGTTAAGCATCCGACTTCGGCTCAAGTCATAATCTCACGGTTTGTGGGTTCAAGCCCCACGTCGGGCTCTGTGCTGACAGCTCAGAGCCTGGAGCTGCTTCAGATTCTGTGTCTCCCTCTCTCTCTGACCCTCCCCTGCTCACGCTCTCTCTCTCTCTCAAATAAATAAAATATTTAAAAAATAATAATAATAAAAGACTCACTTGCAATAAATACATTTCACCTTTGAGGACTAAGTTCTTTAACACACATGGAAAGTTTTCTGACAAAAAATACATCACTTCATAAAGTGCAAAACCTGTAACACTATATAATTCAAACAATAGGTTGGAAACTGGGTTTGTTGTAAGTAACACATTAATAACACCTGGTGTAATACCTGTTAACACGCTTAGTGCCTGAAGCAAATTGGCTGGCGCTCCTTCTACTTTTGCCAATAATTTGTCAAAAACCAACTTAGAGTTCCTTCCAAATTCTCAGAAGGACATCCAAGACAAGGTAGCTTATGTAGCCCTCAGACTTCACCAGGGCAAGGGCTGGCTCCTGGCCAACTTGGGAAGTCACGCTGATTGGGAGGAAGAGCTCCGAGGAGTTGAGGAGGGGACCGCAGGATGGCAAGATGCTGAATAAGAATGGGATGAATTAATTGCCTCGTAACTTGCACAAGCGTCAGGGTGAGGATACAGGTGAAATTCATTTCCTCAACAGCCCCAGCTCCTAATTTCTGGAGCTAAAATGCTGCTTCCGTCCCACGGCGACCATATTGAGCCCAGGACTTAGTGATGCCACCTCGCAAAGGAGCCAGAAACCAGAAGGGCAGGCAGGCAAGGCCAGATCACTCAGAGGCATTCCTAGAGGAAGGACAAGCTATGTGGCCCCATGGGGGCAAAGCACCGGGGAGGGATTGGGGCTGCCCATTTATTAAGTTAGAGACTAAGAGCGATGTGCCTACTAAGCACTTTAAAAATTGTTTTAAACGTTTATTTTTGAGACACAGAGAGAGAGAGACAGAGTACAAGCAGGGGAGGGGCTGAGAGGGAAGGAGACACAGAATCGCAAGCAGGCTCCAGGCTCCGAGCTGCCAGTGCAGAGCCTGACACGGGGCTTGAACCCACGTACTATGAGATCATGACCTGAGCCCAAGTTGGACACTCAACCGACTGAGCCACCTGCACCCCTCCCCCTCCCTAAGCACTTTTAGATACTTTATCTTGGACATCCTGGCAATCCTTAAGGTCAGTACCACCGTCCCCATTTCGGAAATAAAACAACGTAGAGAACATAAATAGTTTGCACAAGGCATTCTAGTGTAAGGTTTGCCAGAAGGCACTCTAAAAGCAGCCCAAGTGGGTCCACATCTTGGCTTTGCCACTTGGTAGCTATGTGGCCTCCAGAAAAGTTTTTTTAATACCTTTGTGCTCCAGTGTCCATATTGGTAGATAAGGATACTAATGTTATGTACTTCACAGACTTGTAATGAGGATTAAATGGATGCATAGAAAGCCCTTAGAACTGGCACATGGGAAGCACCGTTTAGGTGTTCGTTGTGGTGGTTGCTTTTAGCTGTGCCAGAGATTTGAACCTGTATTACTTTTTTTTAAGTTTATTTATATTGAGAGAGTGAAAGTGTGCATGCACAAGTGGGGGAGGGGCAGAGACAGATGGGGAGAGAGAATCCCAAGCAGGCTCTGCACCGGCACAGAACCTGATAAAGGGCTCGAACCCATGAACTGTGAGATCATCACCTGAGCCAAAGTCAGCCTCTCAACTGATGGAGCCACCCAGGCGCCCCAAACCTGGACTATTTTGAGGCTCGAGTTCTTTGTCACCTGTCGTTATTTTACTTTATACAAGTGAGTGGAATGAATTTTTTTCTTTCTCTTACATCTAAAAAGAGAGGAGAGTCCTGCTTTAGCCTACAAAGGTGTCGCGGAGATTCATTTTTATCTGCAGAGCACTTCTTAAATGTGGGGTAATTTCTGTACTGGGCTGATAGTTAGAATCCGTATCAGAATTAGACTTTGTGACCTGGAGCGTGAACAATTCCAGTTTTGTGAAGACCAGCCACATATTTAGAGGCGTGTAGCCATCCAAAAGAATTCAATTCCTTTATCAACACACAGACGGAGGACTGTTGAGCCTTTCACTAAATTTGGCTCTGCAACACTTCTGTCTTTAGAACTAGGCAATCGCTTCGTTATGCGTACATAGTGCTTCCCTCATATTTTGGTAACTGCTGCCCTGCTGTGCATTCATAGGATGCCAGCCGTACATCTATAAAACTCTTCGAGAATCTGGCCCATTGACCATCGAGAGCCAACATGTAAACCAAGCAAGGTAGCACGCACTTCAGATGAGACAAACTCCAGGCCCAGGACAGATAGATAACCAGAACCTCCTTTTCTGATAGGAAAGTCATGTTGCCTGTTGTTTTATAACGACTGATAAGAAGGGTCATTACAGTATGGTCTCACCAGAGACTGAACATTGAATGAAAAACTAGATAAAACATACATACTTTCTTAGACCTTTCTGAGAACAAGTTGAAATGAGAGGTGGTTGTGTTTAAAAAGAAGAAGCAATGGGGCACCTGGGTGGCTCAGTTGGTTGAGTGTCCCACTTAGGCTCAGGTCATGATCTCGTGGTTCGTGAGTTCGAGCCCCACGTCGGGCTCTGTGCTGACAGCCAGGAGCCTGGAGCCTGCCTTGGATTCTGTGTCTCCCTTGCTCTCTATCCCTCCCCCACTCACACTCTGTTTCTCTTTCTCTCAAAAGTAAATAAACATGGGGGGGAAAAACACCAATTATTTGGAAAACCATGACTGGTTTACCTTAGGCTCAGTGAAGATCAAAGCTAGGTTTGGCTCCACTAGGCACTCTATACATAGTAGATTGAATGAAGGAATAAAGGAAAATAATGGTTGTGAATGTAGACATGGTCTGGGCCTGGAGAATGGGGCCTCGGGACAAGGAAAGAGAAGTAAATGGCAGAGGACAGAGAACCCAGGACGTCAGCAGGTGCCAATCCTTCCATGAGTAGGATTCTCTTCCACGAGAAAACTTACCTATAACTAGGAAAGAACCTTATGGGTGAACGAACTCTTTTTTGAACTACACATCCGTTTCCTAATTTGTCTTTTAAAAATTACATCCGGGCTCCTGGGTGGCTCAGTTGGTTAAGCACCCAACTTTGGCTCAGGTCATGATCTCACAGTTCTCGAGTTCAAGACCTGCGTTAGGCGCTGTGCTTGATAGCCCTGTCTCCCTCTCTTCATCTGTCCCCCTCCACTGTACTCTCTCTCTCTCTCAAAAATAAATAAACATTAAAACAAATTACATCTTGCTTTTCCTTGTGAATATAGCTAATTAACAAAGATTTCGTGTCTGTTTGGTCATACAGGATATGAATTAAACTTCTAATTTATATAAAAATGCCAAGATTTTCATGTTCCTTTTGGGTAGTGCCAACCACCCTCTACATACCCCATGTCGAAAAAGTTTTTAAGATCTTAGCTTTTCCCAAAATTGGCATTTACGTTCTTGAAAGTGCTTCCTTTTCCCCCCACATAGATCTAACTAACTATTAGAGATATTTGACCTTTTATTTAAAAAAGAAATGTCTGATGTTCTGACTGTTTTCAACAAAAGATCTCTGAAATGCGTTCTATGGAGAGAATTCCTCAGTTCTTTTGAGAGGGATAAAAATTCTCTCTTAAGTCCGCCAGACTGAAGATCAAGGGCATCAGAGCACCATGGGTCTGAAGAGTGATCATCATCATGAAAGGGGGCTCGATGGTCATGGGGGTGTTTCAACTCCTGGATGGACTAATGGATTGGAGCTAGAACTTAAGAGTTTTATTGGTTATTGCTATGGGGTGAAGGTTTGACTATCATTCTCTCTTGTGAGGCTCTCATTGTTTTCCAAAGCCAACCCAACTACACTTTGGGATTTGATGTCACCCGACTCCACCTGGGCCCTTCCCAGACATTAGCCAGAGGCAGTTTCCCAAGCCCTCTGGAGAGGATCTCAGTACACCTCTCTTTAGTGCCCTGATGCGCCAGTGCAGGGACTTCCGAAGGATAGGAGTCTAGTCCTGCTCTGGTCAATTTCTTATACCTCTAGGGGATGCTTAATGAAATGCCAGTTCCCATGCTATCAAAAGCTGTCATGTCTTCTGTGCACACTGCTTGAACAGGGCTCGTGAGGGCAGGGCAGGAGGTCAGTGCCTCCGCTGTGGGAAGACAGGAGGCCTCAGGCCCAGTTCTGTCTGGGGAGGGGGAGGGATTACACCCACCCATCACTCGCTCCCCCTCCCCTGGGCACAGGTGGCCCCCACTCTGGGGCTTCTGCAGCTCTCTCCACCTGCCTTCCTATCCACTTTACACCTTTCTCTCTCTCTCTCTCTCTCTCTGTGCCTTTCCCCTTCCTCATCTTCTCAGATATAATTGTAGCTGTGGTCAGCATTATCCCCTCTTATAACCAGGCTTGGAAAATTTTCAGTGAAACTGAAAATCTTAAGCAAAGCCTTAACTTCCTACTATAAACCTAACTGCATAATGATTTCACCTTGGAAAATGTAGCAATGAAAGTTGGTATTGTTTTAAAACAACCAACAAACAGAAAACACAGGCAAGCTATAGTACTCTCCCACAGTGCTCGACTGCTCCCAAGTGACAGGGGCCCCATTTTCTCGTTTGGGATCCATATTGGTGGGAGCTGGTTTTGACAGGGCAAAGGCTTGCATGCAGGTCACTGTGTACGAGTCTCGTACGACATCCCTTCATATCTTCCATCAGCCTTTCTTTTCTGAACAGCAGGGATCTTGAAACTAATGACCAAATGGAAACATTCAGCAAATGTGTAGAACAAGGGGGCTTTTTTTTTTTTTAACCATCTCTACGTTTTCAGAATAGACATGATTCATTTTAATCTTGGTGTTTTTAGACGATTCAGGATTTTCATACACTGGGTATTTCCCACAGGGAAATTCGCAGGTAATGTAGGTATGATTCTTTTAGAGTTCTTTTCATTATTTATAACGATTTGGTTACCATTAAACCTTCCTTGCATATGAATATATACATTCTTTTTTTATTTATTTTTTATTTTTTTAATAGTTTATTGTCAGGTTCGTTTCCATATAACACCCAGTGCTCATCCCCACAAGTGCTCTCCTCCATACCCATCACCCCCTTTCCCCTCCCCTCCACCCCCATCAGCCCTCAGTGAACAAACTGAATATATACATTCTAATGTAAAGTGTTTCGCTGGAGTTTTAGCCACTTAGATTTCTTTAATCATTAGTTGAGATGCTATTTTCTTATAAGAGGGAAAAGGAAACTACTCTCTCTTAGGCCTGTTGCAGACAGTGGGGCCTAACTTCTGATGTGCCCCAAGACAGGCGTGATCACACACAGTACTTGCGGTGTTTTGGGGGCGAGGAAGGAGATCACTGTGACCCACAGCCAAGGAATTTGCTTCATTGAACTGAAAGTTCTATCCTCTTTACTGCCTTAAATCCTTCCTATAGACCCACAAACTGGTAAATTGTGCAAGTCCCCTGGAAAGCTGTTCTCAATCCCATCATCATTTAGGTAGTTCCCGATCTGTCCAAATAAACTAGAATTTATCCGTAAAGGCATCTGTTGCTTAATCTCTCCTATGATCTTGTCTTTATATGTGAGCTGATTTGTCTTCCCAAATCAATGGGGAAACTGTGTTGTAGAACTTCTTTGTGTGTCCTCTGAGAACTGTGGGAACTTCATGAAATGGTAGACAATGGAGGCACCAAGACCTCCCTTGACGAAAGATCTAGAAGACACATCTTCATGTCCACGATACATGCCCAGTAGGAGTTCTGGTGAACACGAGATGGCGGGGGCGGGCTGGGGGGAAGGGTGGTGGCGGCAGCTTTCTCAGCCACCTGCCAGCCCACCCCAAACTTCTGGTTGGGATCCCCAACTCCAAAGGACTGAGTAGGACACTTGCCAAACAAATGTTTTGACAAACAGCCCAGACCAGAAGTTGGCTTCTCCTTTGTGTTGCAAGGTGTAATCCCAAGGGTATTCTTCTTTTCATTTTTCACGAAGTTCAATGACCATGTTCACCAGCTGGGGCCTCATTTGGTACGGTGGGGAATGTAGCGGCTTATGTGCGGAAGGATTTGAATTCTAGATCTTGTTCTGGAACTTATTAGCTGTGTGACCCGCTGCAAGTGACTGATCTTTTCAGAGCTCTGATTCTTTAGCCCTTCGTGGGGGACTCAATACCAAATGAAACACTTTAAAGACTATAACATAGTACTTCACATGCCCTTTAGGTGGAGGGTGTTGCTCAGAACTCTTTTCCTTTACCTCTTCATCCATCCATTCCATGTATTTATCCCATTATTGATGTCGGTGATTTCTAGCTTTTGATTTATAATTCTTCCAGGTCAAGTAAATGGGGAATTTATTTTGTTCCTGCTGATGTTGGTGGCCTTTCTCCAAGAAAATCATTGCAAGGTCTCCCCCTCGTTAAGCAGCCCATCTCTGTTCAGGACATCCCTTTGCTACCGATGACTACAAGTGTGGCAACTTTTTGAGCCCCAGAAATGTCAATGTATCAAAAACCCCTCCTGCCATATCGTATACCTTGTTCACTTCACTCTCGTATTTGCTTCTTGTCCTGTGAACCTCCTTTTTTTAGGTTAGCTCTTTGCAATTCTTTTTCTGTTCATCCTCCACAAAGTCCTAGCTTTCTAGACAAAATCCCAGATGTTACGACTTAGTTAAAATTTCTTCTTTATTGTGAAGTGCGTCATGCATACAAAACAATATATGAACTGTAGCTAGATGCTCAGTTTAGAACATCTAAACAATAGAGCAAACACCTATGTCCCAGCCGCCTAGGTTAAAAAATACTCGTATGATACAGTCGGCCATTTAAGTAATGCACATGTATCGAGTGCCTACTTTCTTTCCCGAATTTGGGAATGTGGAGTGGTGATTGAGAGACCATCTAGTTCACATGAAACGGCACATCATCATCTAACAGGGAAGAAAGACTGACCAATAAATACTTGCAACTCATAAAGGTGCTTGCAGAGAGAAATACAGACAAGATGTGTTTGGGACCATTGACTACACCTGGCAGAGTAAGACAGGCTTCTGAGTGGGTGACGCTGTGGAGTAGGTTTTAAGGGATGGCTTGCCTGGGCAAGAAGAGAGTTCTAGGGCAACGTGTAGTCTCAGAGCTGAAAAGCGCCAGGCCTTCTCTGAGTTCCCACTCAGCTTCTTGGATCCCTCTCTCCTGGCTCCAGCCCCACGGTGTTCCCACAGGTGATCCATCAGCATCTCTTTGAGCCCCATTCAGCCTTCCATTCATTCACCCTCTCTCTCAACATTGGGGAGGAAACCAGTCTTCAGAAACTTAGACCTGCATCAGAATCACCTGTGGAGCTTGTTAAACTGCAGCATCTGGTCCCAAGGTCTCCATCAGAATCTTTGGGGAGGGGTCCATGGATCCACATCGCTGACAGGCTGTCAGGTTTCTAATGAAGGTGATTGGAAACACGGTGCGGTGAGGCGAGGGTTCCAGGGAACTCGAGGAATCGCCTTGTGCTGGTCACTGCTGCCCCTCCGGCGTGCGTCATCTGTGTCTTTCTTGCCTCTGCCTTCCTGTTTACCTCTCCTTCGCTGTTACTTCTTTCTCCTTGCAGGCCACCACCTGCTCCCGGGCTGTGGCAGCGCCCCCTTTTGCGGGCCTCACGCCCCTGTCCCATGCCACCCCCTCCCTCGGGAATGATTTGTGCCTTGGCTCTGTCTGCACCTTGCCCACAGACAATGGAGTGTGGCATGCAGAGTTCACGGTCACACCGAAAGGCCCCTGCCTCGCCTCTCTACCCTCATCCTTTTGAGGGCTTCACAAAGCAAGGGAAGAGAAATGGGAACCCCCCAAACACAGGAGGAGGCATGACGAGAGAGAAGAGCAGAGGCAAAGGGCCCTGGTTGTTTGATTTGCACTTCCATTACCGAGAGCATTTGAATAGTTTTAAGACGTGTAAACTGTGAGACTAGACATTTTCACTGAAATATATGCATGTAGATATTATTCTCATGGGGACCGATGCCTGCATCGTTTGTCTACAAGCACTTACATGCCGAGTCCCATGCACGTCCAGAACCTTGGTTCTCTTGGCTTTGTCTGTACCAGAGGGGTGTACACGGATATATAATTAAAGATTTTAAACACTTGATTTTCATCGTCTGTTTTGCAGCTGCTGTGCGCAGAAAATTCCTAAGCTACTGTGGGTTAATGGGAGTTTCAGCAAGTGTTTCTCTGTCTCCCGGTCTCTATTAGTAAAAGCTCCTTTCCTCTCTGCCTCTCTCCCCCTCCCTCCCTGCCTGCCTCTGCTCTTCCCTCCCTCTCGCTCTGAGATAGCAGACAAGAGAGAGAAACTGGTGTGGCTTCCCCTGAGAAGCGTGCTCGCAAGCGCCGATGGGCAGAATCCCGTGAGTTCCTCTTCCTTCCGTGCCCTGCACTTGAAGGGAGATGCAATGTGGCAGCAGGGGCTGGGCTGGACTGGAAAGGTGGCTGGGAGCTCAGGGAGGCCAGGATCGAGGTTTAGCCTAAGGCTGGAATCACAGGAATGTTTCACCAGGGTCTGCCCTGAGCATTCCCAGACCCCCATGGATTTCAGAATTTCTCAGCCTTTTCTCCTTTACCTTCGCTCTGCCTTCCTGCCTCCTGAGATGGCCCCAGATCTGCAAGAGACATTTGCAAGGAGCTATTTACTAACAGATATGAAGCAATGGATTCTGCACTTGATTATTTAGCCATGATTTATCAATGATGATGGATTGGAAAGCAGTGTAAGTAACAGCTATCTATGTTCCTGTAGTTAGATGGTCTGTCTTCGTGGTTTTTTGTTGTCATCGTTGTTGTTACTTTAACTTTTCCCAGGGAATTTCCTTTTGAGAAAAGTGAAAATAACATGTAACAAGCAAGTATTCCAAAGAAGTTCGGAGGGTCTGGATGATACCAGCTCTCTTCTTGTTCTCCTGACTTGCAGGATACGTACAACTAGATCAGATGAGATACAAGCTGCTGATAGAAAAATCTACAAACATCCCCCTGGAGGGGGAGGCTGAAACGGGAAAGAAATGAACCAGGTTTTTGAACTGACAGTCATTGTCATAATCAGGCGATTCCGAGTTGCTAAAATATTTGACATTGGCTCCCTGTAGAATCAAAGATGGAATTGAAATGTATTCTCTTCACAGGGTCATAAAAATGAAGTTAGCCTGTGGCTTTCAGAACCGGTTCTTGCTATATACATATGAGATTGATTCCACTCCCCCCCCCCATGTTAAATGTCAACTCTGTTCTATTTCAGCTTTCCTTGAGACAGAGCACCTCCCCGTTCTAGCAGATAATGTCTGGTGACCGGAGAGTGGCAGGACACGGGCAATTTGGAAGCTAGCCATTGCCAGTCTATGCTTTCTGTACTAGGGCTTCGTTTAAGCATTTAAACTGCGCAGTCTTAGAGGGAGAAAAAACAGTAACCCGAAAACCAGAATCCGTTTATTTCACAGGAGAAAGGAACAGCTACCTGAAAGATTAGAAACTGAAATGAAAGAATATGATTTGCCTCCTTTTCGAAATTTGAAATGAGGCTGAATGTGTCTAAAAGAGTAGCGGAAGCTTTCTTGATTAAAAAAAAAGGCATATTCTAGGAGAGTTTGAAGATCAAAAGTCACTTACATAGGACATCAAAATACAACGCTGGCATTTTTTATGGCCAGTGGCAACGTTTTCTTTTGGAGTCTGTATGATAATGTCAACATAAACATCTCTGGCTTTTGAAAACTTGGTGAGATTTGGTGGTGTGGTTTCTAACAGCAATGCTGCAGTGAGTTTTTCTGAGTGACCTTTGGCTTTCTCTCTCCATCACATCCAGACCCACAAGCAGGGCTG